>NW_014555613.1:2334197-2408583 GCF_001313825.1 Dinoponera quadriceps
GGAGGTACGGCGCGGGAAGAATACGCGTGACGTTATGAATACGAGAGCGTTGCATCCGATTAGGAGGAACGGATGTATCTTGTGGAACAGGACGCTCGCTATTTTCGGATTGATTCGTGCTCGCGATTGATCGAAAGAGAAACGAACGCACACAGCTCGACACCGCGGAATAAACGCTTCATATATTCAGGATATTTTGCAGGAACGGTTATTCGGCAAATGTGCCGAAGCCACGTGGGTTGTTGTGTAATCAGATTCAGGCAAAGTTTGCAGGCGAGACAGTTTCGTGTGTGTCCGGTCGGGCAGCTTGCATCGTAACTACGAGATAGCCTCGTAGGTCCAGGCCAATGGGTTAACTAGTGTTGTCATATCAGTTACTATTATTGCTTAGCGTTGGCACTGTGTCGAGTGCGTTATCGCGCAAAGTAATTTCGCACGTTGCGTTCTCCCTCCGTAAGACTTTCAGCAGTCGCTGTCTTCCGCGATAATAAATGTGAGCACCGAAAGGGGTGCAAAACGTAGCACTTCATATGATCACAATACCGAAAAGAACTTTGTCGAATAACTTCCTTAATACTTTGCGGCCCGTACTCCGTATGAAGTTGTTGCACTGTCCGACCCGAGCAAACTGAACTTATGATTCATACTTAGCTGCGCATTTTCGACTGCAAATAAGCACCGATATAAAAGGGCTTGTTAAGATTAAAGTACATCCGGCTTTTTTGATTGTAAAGTTCATACTTTCCTCTTATCTATGAACAATAAATCTTAACGTTTGCATTTGTTCTTATTTATTTCGGATGGTTAAAGATAGTTGTTCTTTTCTGGCTGAGAAAGGTCAAACGTACACGGAGAAGAATAATTTACCGGCACGGCAAATTTTATGTTGCTCGCAGCAAATCTGTCAGCTACTATATGGACAGCGAAACGATTAGTTAAGAATACTAATTGCCATTCGCCAAATTACTTTGTTGAATCTGTAAATTATTTTGCTATAAGGATAAATTGGTAAATATACGAAAACAATGTTTTGTTCTAACAATAAATTAACTCGCGTGCAAAGTATCCTAAGGACAGATTCACTTATAATATTGCTTTTTCAAATTTCTCTACATGATAAAATTTATTTATTATCCAGTATTATCTGTTATAAATGGCCTTTAGAAATTGTGCATACCTTCTGAAAATGCAATAATATAATCATTTGCATCGGGCGTAGTACCGTAGTTCTATTGATTAAAATTTTTGCACTTTCGTGTACTTTAATTATCGTCGTTCAGAATTATCACCACAATATTCATTAGTAACGTTTCATCGTGTCTCTTTCCTCGACAATTATTTTTTACGATTATTTCTTAACGCTATTAAGTAGGTTTCACTTTTGCTTTCCTTCATCACATTTACCTTCGATCATATACATATATGTATATTGTTAACGTTAATGTTCCCACGATGCGACGATACTATATCGGCGGAGCGCGAAGTGTTAATCGAACGATCGCCCCTTTTTCAAAATAATTTTCTCGTCGGCAAAGCCAGCTCGCCGAATGCGTGTTTAAATAATCACGAACGAGACACGGTGACTGCTTAAAAGAGGATAATGCGTTTACCGAATGCGCGGTCGTGTTTGCGGGTTCGTCACAGTCTTCCAGGGTGGTGATTATGCTGTAGTGGCGGCAAAGTGGCCGGGTAAAGTGCGAAGAGACGGTCGGGAAAGAGGCGTCGGGCCAGGATGAGAGGCGGAGTGCAGGAGATACGAGGAGATCGGATGGTATACGTGAAGCGAAGGAGAGCGAAGGCCAGCTCGGCACTTCGCGTGTAGCCGCGCTGAATTCCGAATTTCCGGAGCGTAGCAAATTTCAGAAAGCCCAACTACACACACACCGGCGCCTTAGCACGGTCGTCAAGTAGGATCTCGTTCGACCGTGACAACGAATTTTGAGATCATCGTGCGGCTAAGAGCCGCGGAATTTTATCCGACCTCGAAATAACACAGAGACAACGGGGAGAAAGCGTACGATCGTGCTTGCACTCCGAGCGGAGGGCGGAAACAACGGTGGAACGCGTCGCCTCGATCACCACGCGATTCATAATTCCGACGTTATGAAAAGTATATCGGAACCGCGCACGCGATATAACGTTACCGCCGGTCGCTCAGAATACGCTTAGAAATTGGAATATGTTGGTAAAAGTTACGGTTAAATGCGCACTACTCACCCGTCCCGCTTACCTTGAAGCTGACTGCAGTCTTGAAATATATTCATGCATTAAATTTCATGAAGTTCGAATGAATGCTCCCTGAATTCTCCAGACGCTGTTGTTTTCGCAGCTAACTTCCCCGCTTCTGTTTACCCGCGATAAATATTGAAACTTTCAGTTTGCATGTAAAAACCGTCAATCAAACGTCGAAATAAGTCGCTCTGCTAATTCACGTAATTTCTTCTTTCGAACTCGCTGGAAAGTTGCGCCGAGCGCAAACTTCGCTTCTGCAGTCTCGTCGTTGCTGTGTGCTCTCTCTCTCTCTCTCTCTCTCTCTCTCTCTCTCTCTCTCTCTCTCTCTCTCTCTCTCTTCCTTCTTCTCTTTTTTTCGAGTTATCTCGAGTTATTATTTCAAATCGACATAATAGATGTGCGGCGGGTCAAAATGCGCGGCACGATATCGCCTGGACGAGAGAAAGTACGAAGGACAGCTAATCGCAATGGCGAATAATAGACGCGCATGTCGCACGTTACAATAACAATAATAATTGGCGTTTTCTTTTTTCACCGATATTACACCGACGGCCGCTTTCGTATGGAAGGATCGATTCGAACATCTGGCACAATGTTATTACGCGTCTATAAATATTCGCGCGCGCGCGCGCATGCAAATTAAAGCACGTTATCCGTACCCTTAATTAGTCGCTCGATATTACATAAAACGGATGCAGGATATAACTTTTCAATCCACTTCTACTTTTAAATTCGTAAAGCACATTAGGACGCCCCAATGAACAGCATCTGCGTAATTCGATTACCGTTCCATCGATATCGACCAGTCGTCCCTCGTGGCTGAGTGATCGAAGCGGAAACGCGTCCAAAAGAATACAAGATTTTTCGGCGCTCCACTGCGACGGCGTGGAGGTCCCTTCGATAAACGGAACGCCACCAAGAGAAAAATATCCCGCTAAAAGGTAGAAAAGATGAGAACGTTGTATTGAAGGTGGAGGAGTGGGCGGACGACGGGGGAGGAGGAGAAGCAGGAGGAGGAGGGAATTTCACGAAAATGAGAAGAAAGAGAGAATCTTTCCTATTCCTAGTAGTGCGAGTCGTACTTTGATCAGGCGCAGTGGATTTACACTCACTCGCGGCAATCCTCTCGCTTCTCCTCTCCGCGCCTTCCTCGCTTCCTTCATCCCTCTTCTCTCTCCCCACTCCCCTCTCTTCATCTTTCTCACGCGCTCCACGTCGCTCTCTATTTCCGCGTCTCTCCTTCTTCATATTCTTGCCTCCATTCGTCGTACTGCAGCGGCATACCCGCCGTCTTTGAAGAAGAACTCGTCGCGTCGCGGGCATCTCGGATACCCTTAGGCACAACCGGAAGTGCCGTGGCAATGCCATTACCGGCCGAAAGAAACAGATATATGGATACGCCGAAGGACAGACGGAGAAAATAAAACGGGAAAGGAAGGCAGGAGAGGAGAGAGGGGAAAGAGGGAGGGAAGGAAGGGAAGGGAGAAGAGGAAGAGATGGAAGGGGAATACTGCAAAGAGAAGCGATCGCGGCGAAATCCTTTTCTTCGCGGGGAGAGCACACGTACGTCGGTGTGTCTTTCCCGCGCCTTATCCGGCATACAGAACTTATATAGCAGGTGACATTCGCGGGAAATGAGATACGAAACGAGATGTATGTCCCAAAAACAAGATACATTTCACGAGCGACTTGCTTTCCGTTCCTCTATAAACTGAACGCCGCTCTCGTGCCGCTGCGACCGCGCGCACGTCGACAATAGATCCGTCTCGCGACTTACCTGCGAGTTATGTACGTTACGAGTTTCTTAAAGAAATGAATTATATCTCGTGCTGCCTGTCGTTAAATCCCGTCGGCCACACTAACGTGACGACTGCAACGACGGGGAAGAGAAAGAGAGAGGGGGAGAGAAGTAATATTTGTTACGTTATCGCTTTGTCGTAAAACTTCCATAATGTTTCGGAAAATATGTAGCACGAAGGAATATTTTCGTTTATCAAATGCGAAATTTCTAACGTAAGATGGCACGCAAAAATGTCAAAGGAAAGGAGCCACCACGTATGGTATGCGGTTAAGAATTTCGGTGCCTCTGAAGGCTGCTGCAAGATTTATATACTCTCGGCGACACGCGATTTAATAGGTATGTGTTCGATAAATATTTGTGAAATATTTATTTAAAACACAGGAGAGAGATGAAACGGCGAATATTTCGAACGCCAGTCATATAGTGGAATCTTAAATCGATTTTTCGCTTGTGTGCATGCACGTGTGTATATCACGAGCGTGTATAAAAAAATGTGAAATTGAAAAAACAAAAGGATTCACGTTCCCGGCGATTTTAATATCGGCGCGACGTGCTTAATTAAGTGCAATAAAGCCGGCGATTGTCGACGAGAGAGACGTGATTGTAGCGAGTCGATCTCGAGAGGAGATAGAAGCGAAGGGTAACAAGAGGGGAACGATGTGGTACGAGGCGTCCTCGAGCACGGAACGTTCCGGAATCTAAACTCTAAACTCGAGAATTTGTTCGTGCGAGGACGAAATTTGTCGGCGTTGCGGGAGATACGGTTATGCTGGCGGCACGATTCCACCGGGGAAGTAATTTCTTTGCGGTTTTCTGTTGCAGATACAAGTCTACGGTTTTAACGCCGAACTGTATCACAATATGAGCGAGGCGCAGCACAAAAGTCAAGGACTAGTGGCGATCTCGTTGATGGTGCAGGTGAGTGAATTTCTCGTCGGGCACTCTCTCTCGACGAAACTTTCGTTCATTTTTCAAATGTTCCCGGCCCGTGAAGATTTTCGTATGCGCGCGAACTTCCGCGCTATAAATTACAACTGTTAAATCTCGTACTCCCGTCATTAATAAGGGCGTAATTAAAAATCGCGTGGGTCTCGCCGCGCGATCAATGCCGTGTTTTAATATCGCCTCTCCGGTAGGAAGCGTGAAAAAGAAAATTTCGCCAAAGTGGAATTCGCTCACGCTTGATCCGCCGGTATCTCAATGTTTAATCGAGTGAGCGTTGCGCGTAAATTGATAATTATGTCGGCAGTTAACACCATCCTGGTTTCCCGTCTCCCGACTCTTGACAAGCCGTTCCTAACAGGGCGCATATCGTGATACTAACTTTCAACTTCGGACCGCACTTCGCTTCCCCTTACAAATGCAATCGGTGTAGCAGAGATTAGGGTAGTTAGCGCGTGACAGATGCTAGCCAACCACGCTAATAACGCACGTTTTGCGAAAAATTAATGGCCGACCCTGATTCTCTCGAGTTTACTAATCCTTTACCTGTGGTGACTGTGACATGTATATGCGCGTCTAACCAGGACTCAGAGATATCTGCGGTAAAAATAAACGAATTTCTAATGGGGCAATCGATTAATGTTCCTTATTAATTTATGAGATGCTAGAAAAATATGCGCACGAAATGTTGACAAACGTGCAAATATATATGTGTGTGTGTGTATGTATGTGTGAGTGTGCACCTGAGCACATATAACAGGTAAACCGGTGAAGTTCGTCAAACGTGCATCGATTATAATCAGATCCGGCGAGAATGGATATTACCCTGTTATTTTTTCAAACAACAAATCCCGCGTCCGTGATTTCTACATTTCCCATTCGCCGTAGTATCATTATTATCATTATCGTTATTATAACATAATTATTTTAGTCGGAGGGACCACGAGCAAACATGCGGTAATTTTCCCAAGATGCGCTTAACACAGAAATGAATTCCAAAGTTTTAAGAGAAACCTTCTGTGATTCTACCAACTAAATCTGCGTCGCGATTTTGCCGCTTTCTCTCTCTCTCTCTCTCTCTCTCTCTCTCTCTCTCGCGTGTCTTCTCTCACCGGTTCATTCTTCTTCGTTCTTCTCGATATAAACGCCAAACCGTTGTTCTGACAGTTAACCCCTAGACAATCGCGATGTTTGCGCGCCGGTCGGCCTGTTGTGTGAAAAACGCATGAACTGATAAATCGATAGATTTATAAATCGTGACGAAACTACCGACACGGGCTTGGTACATGCGGGTGAGACACGAATGTGTTTGAAATATTTTCGTATTTTCACATTATATTTGCAGTATTTTACATTAAATTTCGTCGTATCGAGTTACGCATCACGCAAAACCGCGCATTATACATTGTGCATCTTACAATAAATGGATTTGCTATTATATATATATATATATAATTTTTTTTTTTCTTTACATCTCGCAACGGCATCCAACATGCGAAATATGTGTACGCACGAAGAACAAATCGGATTGTATCGATGCCCGTGATCAAAGCGATGCGATTTTAATATCATGCGGAAAATATAACGAAACCTCGCTTTACCCGCGCGTTTTTCCCTCTTCGGGTAACGGAATTATTATCGCGGAACAATTATTTTGCTTCAACGCTCGCGGACAGCTACCCTCAACAGTTCCTTTCAGATCGTCTGCAAACTAAATTTGCGAGCTTCGATGGAAATAATGCGTCGTACTTTTTCCTCCGTCGCAATTTCTGCATCCTTCTGAGAGAGTAATACTCCAGAGGCGAAAAAAGAGAGATAGAGAGAGAGAGAAAGAAACGAATGATTAAACTGCGCAAATTACGTAATTAATACGTGTCTACGTTTATAATCTAATGATGAAACTTTTCTCTCTCGCTGTAACATTCTTGCGATAGATTGAAAATGCGACGCATCTGCGTTCGAGTTAATTATAAGTAAAATTACAACTTAAAAATGAATCGCGCATTCTGGAGGGAGAAAGGACTCGGTTATAAAAGTTCTCACAGGAATTAATGCGAGAAGTTTTAACATTTACAAGATTTTACTCTCGACCGGTAAAAATCACACGCTCGTGTAATGGCGAAAGTCACGAGCGCGTCGATTTTTCGCAGCCGTTCCCATTTGAAAAGGCACGAAGGAACACGAACGAGGGCTGTTCTCATTGTCGACATTTTTCGCCCTGGCGAGAATATTTTTCGCATATCATAATCTGAAATGAAAGTAATTATCGTCACGTAACGCATTCTCTCTCCCTTCTCTCTCTCTTTTTCTCTCCCGCCGGAAGACGACCAGTGCACGTAATGTAAAACATGCAATAGCTAGTATTGCTGACCCTACTGTATTTACCGTCGGAATAACTTGGAAAGTTTCAGCGACGATCTTCCGTCTTTTTCGTCGTACGCTTCGCGCGCTCTTTCAACGCGAACGTCCTTTCTCGTCCGTTTGTCGCCCTTTTCAATAACTCAGCTTTTGGAACCGCGGACCGCCAAAGGGAGAGGCAACGGAATAACAGAGAGGCTGACAGAGAAAAAGAGAAAGGAAGAGAACTTATACGTGTCGCAGCGTCTGCAACACGCAACGACGCACTTTGACCGAGCTCGCAGCTGTCGACAAACGACAGCGAGCTCTGAATATTTTTAAGGGTATGTTTACGAGCGCATCGAAGCGCGGCGACACGACGGTCGTAAGAGCGTGTGATGAAAAGAGCTCGCCGACGCGATAACGCCGGAGATAATAGTGTCGTTATAATTAATAACTCTTTTTTTCCTTTTCATCGAGGTTTACAGCCGCTACGTGCGCTGTTAGCATTAGCTCGTCGTCCGATTGATACGACGGATAAGTACGAGAGCGCGCGGAATTGTTTTCGAAACACTCGAGTTTTTGTTTTTCGACGGAGGATCACGTAATCAAGCCGGGGGGAACGCGGGTAATATAACTGAATTATTTTTAGCGAGCAAACATATTTAGTTGTGACAGTCCACAGAGTTTCTCTCTCTCTCTCCCTCTCTCTCTTTCTCTTGTATAATCGCAGGAATTAAATAATTTAAAATTCAATATTACAACGGGGAAAGAGTGTTCCCACACGTGACGAATGAGTGGGGTTTAAATGTTGTAAATTAAAGTTCATATAAATAGGAAACATTTAGCACGGCCGCAAAGTAATTTCGCGCCGCGGAATCATAAATTTCAATGAGACGCGGCCAAAGTAACTTGGACAAATACGGAGCAGCCGCACGTCCGAAAGCTCCGGCGCTGTGCCGAATAATCCCAAAGCGGACGCTACGGCATCATCCTTCTGGAAACCTTTAACAGGTGCTCGATCTCCCGACGAATAGATCGTAAAGGTGTGTCTAGAGGCAACGGGGTTGACGACTGTAATTCAAACGGATTATACCCTGGGGTGTCTGAGGGATGAGATCCAAATGAGTCGCTACTGCCGCGAGATACCGTCGGTACTTTTAGGATCTCGGATCTAAACGAACTTCACTGACGTTTTAACGCGTGAGAGAGGAGAACTTTTCTATAACGCCGTGCGGATCCGTCGCGTCAATTACGAATACGCTGATTGATAGAGACGGCTCGTCGCGAAGTGCGCGCCGGAATTATAATGCGAATAATTTGTCACTCGACAGACACGGTCCGACAGTGTAATCTGTTATTGCGATTTTCCATGATTTCTGCAATCACAGCTTTACTGCACGGTAATGTCTCGGGTAGAATTTTATCGGGACGTGCTTCAAGCCCATAGTTGTCCTAGGTAGGCAGGTCCTAAAAAGGCAAATATTGAATGGAATTTCGTGTCTGAGTACTAATGTATATGCTTTGTTATGCTAATAAGATCTGCAACTTTACAGTCCCTACAAGACAACCTGGCTCGTCTGATTCGTCCATGTTTGTATGTAACGTTACATTTCTATGTAGGGTCCAGGTAGAAGTGGGAAAAAATTGACCTTGCAGAGTCTTTCTAATACTAGTTTGAAATTTGTATCCGTGGTATTAGGGTTAACGACGCGTTACCGTTGCGACAAAAGCCTCTATGAAATGCTTAAGGGTTAGCGAGAAGCTACGCGAGCTGAGCGGAGCCGAAAGTTTCTCTCGGAAAGGACGAACGAATTGCTACGACCTACGACCTAAAACCCGTGAAGCATAGGCACCGCGCTGGAAAACACGAGCTATCGGAAAAAAAAGTTTCGGAACGCCGTCGGAACGCCGTCGGGAGTTTATTCGCAACACGCGAACCCCGCGACTTTATTTTCGCGAATTTACTTTCGATACATCGAGATAGATAGAGAGAGAGAGAGAGAGAGAGAGAGAGAGAGCAAATTACGCACTGCGAATACCGACAGCTCGTTAAAATTCACGTGTCGAGCTACTTGATTTCACTTCGCTGTTTCGAAAGTAAAAGGCTCGAAGCAATGGTAATCGACCGCTTGTAATAGCGCACCGTCAACCCTCCTGCTTCTCCTCGATAAGCAAATATCCTTTATCCTTTATCAACATAACCAAGTGATTATCACGGCCGGTTGTTTATCGCTTGTCTAGCGAGGAAATTACCAGCCCGTAATTACGTCACGCGTCAGTTTGCCTTGGCTGCCAGTCAGTAGTAGTCTCTATCTAGTGACAAAAGACGGGAATTCCGCGTGATCAAATGGAAGGAGAAATTCGGTAGACACGAAGGATACTATGTGAGATCTCTAGAGTGAGAGACAGAGGGGTTAGATAGATAGATATAGAGGGAGAGAGAGAGAGAGAGAGAGAAGAAGAATGAGCGAGCGAGTCGGTTCCGTTAATTCCCAACGTTCGTCGTGCTGGACCACATAATATGACGCGAAGTCGACTGCCGGCAGACTCCACCGGTTTGGACGATATCCTTTATCTGTAATCGCTATAGCACAATCGAGAGCAACCGCAAGGACGGTCCTCGACGATCGATACCATCTCAGGACAGGCGTTGCAGCTTGTTTATCGCCCGACTGTCGCGGAAATTACGAAGCTACAATTACAAATTAGTGCACACTTGATTTGCCAAACAAGTAGCAACACGCTGACGGCGTACGCTGCAGCTGCGGATTGGATTTAATCGAACGGACTCTAGTCGCACGGCGATGGTATTTAACGCGAGTCGATTGATTTCGCGATGTCCTGGGACGTCGACGCAGCTATGATTGCAACGAACGAATCGAATAAATGTACACGTGAAAACGAATTTTTCCCGGAGAAATTGGGAAACACGATCGTAAACGGTGTGTCAATTTGTATGTGTGTCTACGTATGTGTGTCTTAAATTCGAAGTCGTGTCAGCGACAAATGAACTTCCCTTCGATTAAATGAATATCAAGGAGTTACTATTACCGCGAATCCTTTCGGCTGGGTTCGCTCCGGCGGACGGGATTAAGAACATTTAAGGACGGCCGTCGTTGAAATTAATTCTCTTAGTTCATAATTAAGATTAGGGTCTCTTTATTATAACAAATTTAAAGGGAGATTAAACCGTCGGCGCTCGTGATGTTTACCCGTCTCGCAGCTGAATCTCGATTACGTGCCGTGTAATTCTCAATTAATTAAAAAATTAGGACGGCCGACTGATTGAAAACCGGGGACGGCCGTTGCCTCCGAGTAACGATTTTCAGTCAGATAATTTTACAGATGTCACGCACCTCATTGATAAGCGCGAGGTGATGAATCCTGGTCTATGAATCCTGCAACGAGTGGAAATGCGATCTTGAATGTTGACTTCTCCTTAAGACCTTTAAAATTGCAACAAGCGTGCTATTTTAAAATTCCATTGCGAACGCAATCGTCGTAAAGTGCGTTTTTCAATTGAGCGAGAGAGAGAGAGAGAGAGAAAGAGAGAGGAGGTAGAGTAGAAGAAGTGCAGATATTATGGAATACTCGAAGGATTTTATAAGATGAATTGAAAACTATTAAATATGCCAAGTGTCATAACATGATCTTCCCTAATCGATTTCGTTTATCTATAATGAGTTTAACGTTGTATCAATTTTTTGAAGGAAAATTTTGGAAGGGTAATTTGAAATAGATCGGATAAAATGGAATATTTTATTTATCTTGCCAAAAAGTAACTTTTCTCTTATTTAGATGAATAATAATGATCGAATAATCTATAATAATTATTATATTATATATTGATTATCTTATAATCTATTGTAAACTTATATTTTTATACTTTCTATTACAATAATAATGTTACAATGTCATATAAATGTGTATAACATTACATTTGTTTTATCTCTGCGTTTTACGTTTTTTAACGATATCATCTACATGCTTCTTTGCCATTCTAAAAGGAAGAAACAATAATATGCAATACTTACAAAAGATGGCAGATAATATGGATTATTCCATAATACCTGATATCGCTATTTTTGCCTTTTTATCGTACATAATGGAAATACCATATGACATTTGTAAAATAGACTGCATTAAAGTTATATCTTATTTTTATACATAAAGAAAAATGTGAAAAATCTGTGAAAAAAGGTTGACCGTTAAATAAAAATTTAAAAATTCACCCGATGAAAGTAGCGAGATAGAAATCTAAAACTGAACACATTGCACACGATTTCATACTGGGCTTTGTAAGTTAAGTTAGGTTAAGGATCCAGCAACTAATAATGCAACCCACTGAATTGCGACACTTATATTAAAACTAGAAATCGCACTATTCTATATTATCTGCATTTCCTCTATAATTTACTCCATACCAGAGTATTCTCATAAGTTATAGAAATGATACAAAAGATTTTAAATATTTTAGATGAACCTCGCGAGCGATAACAAATTATTAAAATCTATATCATGAGCAGCAGCATAATTACAAAATTACAGAAGTTAATTTAAAATTGATCTCTCAACTAGATATAATGTTTGGTGAAAAGTAAGAGAAAGAGAGAGAGAGAAAGAGAAATATAATTTATCTCGTACCAGGGTCCTATTCCTTAGATTTGCGGAAATGACGGAGACTCCTGAAAGTTACGGAGTTACCAAAGATTTTAGGCATTTTAGATGTCTGAATCAAGCGTTTAACAAACTTTTAAGACCCATGTCATGAGCAGTATAGCATAATTACAAAATTACAGAAGTTAATTTAACCTTGACCTTTCAACTAGATATACTCGATAATGTTTGGCGAAAAATGACAGAGAGAGAGAGAGAGAGAGAGAGAGAGCTATACAATGAATTTAGTGCCTCTCATACAAGATGTCGCATTTCAAGTGAACGAACAATGATGACGCTTCGATCGCGCGCGTCAGCGTAATTCACTTGTAGAAACTTTCGTACACACACTCACATATATGCCCGCGAGACGCTCTCCCGCGGCACGGTGGTATTGCCGGCGGTTTTAATTATCGAAGATCCATAAATCTGGATATATATCCAGTGGAGGAATATCCAGTGGATATCCTTTCCGTGGATGCACATTCCGGATCGGATCCTTCCCATCCTCTCTCGCTTTCCTTTCTCCCCGACTATCCGTTTTCTTATCCGCTTGTTTACTTTTATTTACGGAAAACCGTGGGGACGGCGCGGCGGCGACGATAATAATTTCGCGCTACGCCGGGGAAACGGCGAAACTTTTGATCGACGGCACCTCTGGCCGGATCAACTTTTATTATTTATCGTTACTTTAAAGTCCGCGGTCGGTTTAGTCGGGTTTTACGGTTACCTTTAATGGGTGCCCAGTGTAGAACTTTCGGAACGACTCTTTGCCTTCACCTCTTTATGCGGTGCACTTAGCAGCACCCGAACAACCCCTTTTCATGGGAAATCGATGGAAAACGTATCAGGGCGGCGAAGAACGCGCGGGTAAGGGCGAAGGACATTGTCGGATTGCATACCCGCGCCCACGTGTGTGTACTCGAGGTGTTGCTGTCGTTTTAGCCGGATACACAAAGAAAGCTGTTTTCTGTTTCAGCTCGGCGAGAAGGTAAATCCTGAGCTGCAGATCATCACCAGTGTGTTCAACAAGGTCCAACATCGAGGTGAGTACACGTCGTCGCGTACGTCGTACGCGTCGTGAAGGCTGGCGTAAAACGTGCCGTCTCTCCTTCCGCCTCTGTCCTAAATCAAGCTGGAAATTCCGTCGTCCTTGGCTCTATTGCGTAATATCACGCGCTCGGTTGTATATCCGCGCTCAACGACGTGATAACTTTTTTCCCGCTCTCTCTCTCTCTCTCTCTCTCCTCTCTTTTTTTTTCTTCTAACACCGCAGCGGTGAAACGTGCGGCTCCGCCGAATACCCTGCGACAGCGCAATTTGCCGCCTTCCCTCCTCCCGTCCATCCGGATCCACGATGTTTGCCACTTCGCGAGACGACGCGCTAAATAATTTCGCGTCTCAGCGATCTTTCGCAATTTTGTATTATTGATCGACGCGCGTTATACTACGTGCTTTCCTCTTCCCCCCCCCCCCCTCTTTCTCTCGCAATGTCGGGGTAAATCGCGAAAAATTCGCGCTCCCTTCTCGCGAGCGCGCGTTTACGTTTTTATAAATTCGCATCGACGTCCCGGCGCCGGGATGGCGCCGAATGGAGTCGCCAGCACGTCATCGGCCGTCGAGACGAATCAAGCGACGTGTAATAATTATCCATTCGTGATCGCTCTCCTGTCGGCGCTTTTTACGGCGCGCGCGCGCGCGTCGCGACGCAACAGCGGACGACGTAACTATGCAGCATTGTGTGCCGCCGGAACGTAAATCGCGAGCAAGCTTCGAATGCAGCGGCTCGATACTAATCTCCTACAATACCGGCTAAATGCGTCATTGAAATCGTCTCGACGCCCTCCTTCCTCCACGTCGATAGTACCTAATAGATACACGGCGTCGCTCAAGAGGCGGGATTTCGAAAAATAATGAGATCCGATTGCAGTGCACGCTTCCTCGTCCCGCGTCATCTCGCGGAGAGGGAATATTTTGCATACGTATAGATTATATATAGATATTCATAGATTCACGATATGCCGTGCACTTCCGGCGTGCACGTTTCCTCTCATTCCGTCTTGCGCTCAGTCTCCGTGGATTTCTCCGCGTAACTCGATAATACTCGAAACGTACACCGATATTTTCTTTATCATGTAGAAAGGAAAAGCACTAAAACTGACGTTGGTATGGTAAACTGACATACCCATGTTTCTCGGCTGTAAAATATTGAACTCTGTCGGATAGAACGTGAACTTCGTCTGCAGCAGTCGCAGCTGAAGCGGCAGTTTTGATTAGCGAGCGCGTTCGGTTATATGTTATTAGCGTCGTTTGATTTCTCGTCGCGCTGAAGTCTCTGCTTTTAGCAGTCTTCTCGTAAAAATTAAATTTACAAACCAGCGGTAAGTAATTCACTTGACGGAGCTATTTTTATACAGTTTCAAATCACTCCGGACCTCCCCGAAGGAAATATTTCACCGTTTTTACTCTTCATACGGCCCCCGTTTTATCATTCGTGTGCTCATTTCTTGCGCTCTCAGGCACGTGTAGTCTATTAAGCGAAGAAATATGACGAGTACAAGCGAATATGCATGAGTATTTTTGAGGAGATTGCTCGCCTTTAATATTCATTTGCCAGCTGATAAGTGACGACACGTTAATACGTTTCTCTTTTATTCAGTTTCGTTTCAGTACGAAAAAATGCACGTTAAAGAGTCGCATTAACTGCAGCAGTAAAGAGTGCATTCAATCGTTGTTAGTTTAAAATGTACAATGTGAGTGTTTGTGAGTTGTTAAACAAGTATTTTGCACTCGTAATTGAAGGTACGTTTTTATACACCTCTGTTTACACAGCACTGTACGTGTTTACTACTCAATGTTTACTCAAAAATACTTAATAGTACGTTAATACCATTCGGATGTACTCGCATGCGATCTTCTATAGCCATTCGTTATTACGGAAAAATGCCCCTTTCCATCCTAAAAACGGGGTCATACTCGTTCAGCCGAATGCACGCTTTCACTACTCAAACTAACAGTTTTCGCGGGCTGAAAACGGTGAAATATTTCTGTAAGGGTTGTGCCAATCTCTCTATCCTCTGTTACTGAACCACCCAACAAAAGTTAGATTCAGGTTGTTTTGCAAACCGACATACCCGAACGTGAAATATCATCTCACAGAATATAGTTGAAGCTACCGATGACTGATTTTCCCCCTGTTTTTCTTATTTGATTGTTTAAGATGGTCGGAAAGCAAAAGTCAAAGGATCCTTCTTGACATGATAAAAATATATAAAATCAAATATAAGACATGAGGTTATATAATAAATATATGAAATGTATAATTTCTCAGTGCTTTCATTTTATCTCTTTGATAATTTCTTCTTAACATCCCATGGATATGTCGATTTTGGATTTCTCAAAGTATCATTTCTCCAGCTCCTTAAAAAAATAGATATTTGCAAGAAAATATGTAATAATTTTCATAAAATCATCACATATTTTAATAAAGAAACGTTGCTGGTTTGCATTAGTGCACATAAATTTTAATTTTACACCTTCAACGCAGGACTTTAGGCCCAAATACAAAATTATATGTCGGTGCTTCCCCTCCCCCCCCCCATTAACGATTTACACCGCGGGGTGAGTCGACTGCGAGATCTTGGTGGTACCTCGAACAAATTACGGACCAAAAAGAGAGCCCGGGTACGCCATGCGCTCGGACACAAAAGATTCTGCGAGACGAAGGTTAGGGATGAGAATCGACGTTCACCGAAATTCTCGGGTCGTCCGACGCGCCCCGGAGCCCCTGAAAGGAGCGAGGACTGCAATTAGTGGGCTCCCGTCAAAAGACCGGGTCCGCGGCTGCGAAGAATGCGATGTAGGCGGGAGATCGGGGTATACGAGGTTTCACGTCGCGATGAATACGCGCTTCACGCATCAGATATCGCGCCAGCCAGCCAGCCAACAGCGAAGAAGAGCTTCGGGCGGAAAGTTGCCCGGATGCCGCGGTCCGCTGGAGTAACCTCGGATAATAAATAAAACGCCCATGGGGGGAAGGGAAGGGAAGAGAGAAGAGTGTCGGGTCTGCCGGCGATACCTCGGCTTGTGGTCGGGGGTTGGCGGCGGTGGCGGATGGCACTCGAGTCGCTGAGTCGAGAGAGTGAAAAGTCGAGAGAGGGACTTCCACGGAAAGAGAGAGAGAAAAAAAGGCGAAGGGGACAAAATGACTCTCTTAAGATAACGAGTCACTTCGTCTGCCGGGGAGCATTCGCACCAGCGGACGCGCCTTCGCCTGTGCCGTTCGCACCGTGCAAAAAGCAGCAGCAATAGAGCCCCTCTCGTCGTGTACATACTGCGTGTGTACACCGTCGGCGGTATACGCGCAGACGTGGCTGACGGGTATCGCGAAATCTTGTGTCTATCTCCGCGAGAGGAGGAACTGAGAAACCGTCGTCCGACGGCTCGCGCGTCTCACATTAAGAAGGGCGCGAAAGAAGCACGAGTGTGAATAACGGGGGAAACGCTTTAGCGGAGAGCAAGAATAATGAAGAAAATGAGCAGCGTGGGTGCAAATTACTCAGCGTGCTCAACGTTTCCACGCATCGTGTGAGCGCAGTGCAGCAACGCAGCGCTCTGTCAGACAACTAGTTAATAAATGTCCGGCCGGCCCTAATTGGTAAGGTAAAAATACCAACCACCAGGGACATGCATCCGAACATTTTGCACTTGTGCTAAAATCGGTCCTTGTTGACATTTTTGCGTGAAATTTTTAACATATCCGTGCGTTAATTTAACATATATCGTGTCTGCGTTATCTCGATAGATCTCAGGTCGAGTCGGTATTCAGACACGTGTATGTGTTGAAATAACTTATATTTCAATATCGACTAACATATGAATATTATTTATAAAATTTTGTATCAATTTCTTACATAGTATTCGCATTACTCTTCATATTTACATATTTACCTTGTATTAAATTAACACGAAAATTTCCGTGGACCGTTTGGCACATGTCAAATGTGTTCGACACAAAATTCCTTACTGTTATGACCACAGCATTGGACATTTCGTACATCATAGCGGGAAACGATCTATTTCAGAACGATTTGGAGTATTCTAATCGGAATCTGTGCTGTGTATGGAATAATCGGGGAAAATTTCTATGCGGGAATTAACAAGATCTTTCCTCTGCTCCTCGAGGAGAGGAGGGGCGACCGTTGGGCCGGCGAATTTCGCGATACGCGAAATGACGAAATGTACGCCACCGCGCACGGCGCATTAATCTGATCGCAGCGATCCTATCGGGCCACGATATCGCATGCCGTGTACAGACGATGCAACATTCACGCACAATATAATGTAGTTATAGTTTGCCGAACTATGCGGAACACCGAGGTGGAAGGAAATTGCAGAGTTGTCAAAGTACCGATAACACTAATATCTCACGCGTGCGTTACATTCGAGCGTGAATCGAGTACGTATTCTCGACACAGCCCGCTTTCCGCGGCCATTTACACAGGAAGGAAAGGGGTGGGGGAGGGGGGGAGGTACGCGCTCCTTCCTCCTCTAACGTATACTTGTCTCGTCGAATTAGCATCCGTCAGAGCGTTGTTACGATATTAAAATTAAATGGATGGCTTATAATGGATCGCAGCGCGCCCGCGTTCGCGCTTGCGCCCCGCGCCTCCATCAAAGAAGGCCGCGCGATCCGCGTTTGATGATGCATCACGCGTCGACTTATGGACGCAAATTGCGCCCGACGTAAAATCGAAATATGATTTTCCCTGCCTCTCGCGCGTACACCGTGTGCGGATTCCAACGAACTTCGTACTCTCTCGCGCGATTTGCATCCGCCGGCGTTGCACGCGTCGGCTTCGACGGCGGCGGAGCGGCGCAAGAACGTTTTCGTTCAACTTGCGTGGCATAATTCCGCGCGCGGCGAATGCCACGGTTGGTTGCATTGCTCGACGAGGAAGAAAATAAACTTTACGGCCAAGCATTCTCGAGAGGGTACGTCGACGGTATGGAGGAGCAGTAGGAGGAGGAGGGAGGGGACGAAGGAGGGCGAGAGCTGGTAGAGACCATCGATGCGCACTCGGAGCATCCCGAAGTATTCCTGGGGCACAGAATCCCGCCGGCGGCCGGCGCGTATAAGGACCTTCGGTGTGTTTCCTGTTAAACGATTCGACCTGGAAGCGTGCCTGGAGTTTTTAACACGGTTAACACGATCGACGCCGGCAGATGCTGGCGGGGGGAGGGGACGGTCGATTTACAAGGGACGACGGTGTCACACACTCGGCCGGGCCCGGTGTGTGCATAAATCTGTACACGCGCGCGCCTCCCCCGGCGCGGCTGTGTGTGTATTTTAATCAATACCCTGTTGACACCGCGACCAGGGAACATAAATCATAAGACAATGGAAAATGGCGCGAAGGGGGTGGAGCAACAACGGGATCTAAGTATTCCATTGTCGTGTACGTGCCGAGACAGGCACCCGTTGCATACACAGCGGCCCGTTCGCGCGCCCATCGTGAAATTTATTTAACTTGAGCTCCTCATTTGCGTTAAATTACGCGCGAGCGAAAGAATAAAAGGGACCCCCTCTCTCTTTCTCTCTCTCTCTCTCGCTCGCGTTTGTGCCATACTATCATAGCGCTGTTCATATTTGTTATTCATATTCATCTTCATTTATTCATTCGGTCTTATAACATATTCATTTTCTGATCCAATAATCTCATAAACTACTCACTTGTAATCGTGACTTCTAGTTATTCTATACTTATTTTCTGTATTTATCTTTCTATTTTCTGTTATTGCCTATACCCGTGTAGCTTCGTGAGTGTATGTTGTTTCAATCGCTCATATATCATTCCTCATCGCGTATTTCAAAACTATTCCAAGTACTTTCGAAGTTGCCACTCAGGCACTCATCGATGTTACTGTAAGTTACTTACTCTCAAATGTTTCCTTTACTTTATCACTATATTACTCACAGCCACTTGTACATATGTTTTTTTCTGTAAGCTCGTTATAATGTACCTTAAGAGGCTTCGACCCAGGGTTAAACGAATCTATTCATCTTTCTCTTTCTCTCCACACCGGACACGGTGTGCGTTAAATGGCGCAAATATCAGCGCGCGAGATACTCTTTTTGCAGTCCTGATATAAATTTAATAACGATTTTATGACAATGTAGTCCCCGGGTAAAGCAAGCACCCTTTCATCCACCCGCACGCGCGCGCGCACAATGTGTATTGCGAAACTGATTTCGCCGACGTCATTAATTATAACGCCAGTAATGTCCCTGCCGAAACCGATTTCAAGAATAATGTGTTTTTAAACTTTGATCAATAATGCGTATAATGTAATGAACGCTGATTACGATCAGTACAGATGGGCTGAAAAAGCTCCGGCGCGTCGCTGAGTATTTTCGCGGCGCATTTGACAACGCGTGTCGTTTTGCGCGCGTAAATTCCCGCGTATACGCCCGCACCGCCGTGGAGACGCGCGCTAGATTGCTAATTTCTGGCATTCTAGCCGCGCGTTCCTTAAATCGAACTGCCGCGCTGCATTAAACGAGCCGACAGTACGCTCGTTAACTCGAACTTCATAAGATAGTAATTTCCACTCGATGAGCGAGTTTTGAATATTCACGTTCTCATCGTGCGTAAGCAAATATTAACGTTACATATGCAAGAGGTGCGATATCTAATTACACAGCGCGTCTCTATTTACCCAAACATTGAGAGACGCCGCAGAGTTAATGTCCAAAATATACAAGGTAAAAGTTTTGTGCTAAATTTCACGCATTTCACATATCCCAAACGGTCCACTCAAATATTTGTGTTGATTTCACACAAGGTGAATATGTTGAGAAAGTAACACAGTGTCGCTTTTGCGGGCAGACAGAGAATAGAAGATAGCGGCATCTTTATGTAATATTTAACACATAAAATATGTTGATTTAACAAATGTCAGCTGTTTCCTTTTACCGAGGAAAAATAACTTTTACAACTATAATCTTTATAAACAATATGTGTAAACAAATATAATCTTTATATTAAACCTATACTTACATACAAATTGCGTTATTCTAACATAAAAGAATGTTGAATATCAGCTCAACACAAAATCTCCAAATAACTCAATCACATTCTGTTACATTGGCGTATGGCTGTGTCGAGAACACGAAACTTTTAGCAAGAACCGATTTCAACACAAGAACAAAATGTTTTTCTTCCATGCTTCCGACCATCCATATTTCCATCGAAGAACCACCTTCTCATTCGTGCTTACGATATCACCGGCATCTGACGTCTGTATGCCGATGATGAATCGAAATGCACTGATTTACGTGGCCATGTACAAGCACGCACAAAAGGGGCGACGCTTCGACATGCAGTAATCTAAACAGCGGGCGAGTAAGCGCGAGACAGAATCCTAGTGCCTGAGGAATATTCGCAGTTTCGCTCTATACATCCCCGGCCATTTACTCCGCGCACACCCGTTACACAAGCCGCACACCGCCCGGCGAATGCCTACGTATCTACGAAATGTAGATAATAGATGAAATATTTGCGCGGTATGCGTGGTATTAAACCGACACCCCCTGAAATTGTATTTTATAGCTACCCCTGCCACCGACGGGCCCTCTCTCGCAACCCCTTCGGAGTCCTGCCTCACCGCCCGCCGCCCCTCTATGCTCGTTGCACCCACCTCGCATCCCATTCCCTTTCTCCCTATCTCTATCCTTCTCTCTCTCTCTCTCTCTCCTCCGCACAGCTGCACAATCGTATACACAACGTCGCAATACGGCGGGGAGCCAAGCCACCCTCCCTTTCCACTCCCGAATTCACTCTCTCTCTCTCTCTCTCTCCCTCCTCTCCGCTACCTACCCTCCAGACGTGGCGTTTCGCCATATAACGAAACGCCAGAAACCAGTTTGCAGATCCAACCGTTGGGAGGCGCAAGGTATCTCTCATCCGAAGCGTTTCTATCTTTCGGCTGCATCCCCGACGCACACCCCTCGCTCCCGTCATGCGCGCTCACTATAGCGTTACTCTCTCTCTCTCTCTCTCTCTCTCTCTCTCTCTCTCTCTCTCTCTTTTTCTGTCTCTTTTTTCGCTTCTTCCCTGTCCCTACCGAACGCGATCTCCCTAGTCGATAGAAATATTTTCTGTGACTACGAGGATTGGAAGCGGTGAATTTATCACGGTGACAGACCATCCTCTCTCTTTTTCACTCTCTTTCTCTACAAATATATATATATATATATATATATGCCGGGGGTCGAAGGGTAATTCTCTTTTTCGGTTTTCTTCGATGGCACGGGCGCGAGGCAAAAGTGCCAAAGTAGCGGCCGCATATGCGGGCTTTGCTTATCGCCACGTCAGTCGGGAATTTGCAAATAAATAATAATACCTGTCCGATTTTAATTCGTAGTGAGCAGCAGTGAGTTGAATAATTAACCCCGACAGCGCGGAAGAGCCGTCCTAATCAAAAAGTGGACGCTAATACGTTAAAGTCGTGCGCGTTAATGTCCTATTTTCCCGGAATTATGAGTGACGGTTCGCCGTTATATCATAATATTTAATTGACAAGCCGCATTAAATATCCCGTGCTCGATAGCCCGCTCGTACGCGTGTTATAAAATAATTCAATGGCACGAAAATCACGCGTAATGGTCCGTACACGATATGCTTGATGCGACGACGATAGAACATAGCGTGGTTTTATATCGCTGTTATTACTTATCGATACCATGCCTTCGGAACATTCCGGGACCGCTACACGTACGTCGAATATACCACGGAGTTTACTTTATTCTCAAGCCGATCCGAAAGAAGTAAATTTATGCTAAAAGAAGTACACACGGGGACTATTAGAGTTCCAGCTGCATAGGCACGATGCGGATACGAGGACAAATGTAATAAATGCCCGACGAGAAGAGCCTTAAGGAGATATTGTCCCTTTAAAATGAAATTTCTGATTACCTACGATATTCTCGTTAAATGCTCTCGCGGTTGTCGTGTCGAGCCGGCGTGCTAATTAAGAGTAAACAGGGAAATGACCATTTCGTCGTGCGCTCTCCGGTCTCCCTCCCGCCGAGCGAGAACGATACAAGACGGAATAAACTCCTCGAGTTGGCCGGTCCCAAGCGGGGAATTATTCATTCGGCAAACAAGAATCTCGTTTCGAGAAATCGAGCGCGACCTTAATACCATGCGGACGAAATCGACGTGAGTTCCTGTGTGCGTATGTGTATGTGCGTCGACGAGCAACGCGTGCGCGCTCGTGCACACATTACGTGTGTCAAGGATGTTCTTATATCGCGATTATCGCCGCTGTCATCATCATTATCCCTTGTATATGTGTCTGTGTGTGTGTGTGTGCGCGCGCGCCGACACCATTAGGCACGGTCAATTTTCCTAAGAGCACCTCACGTTATTCCGAACGATACTCGACTTCCACGCAACGAACCGCGTGTGCGTGTGACTCTCCATGTTCGGCGGAAATATCAACGACGGCCACCGGGTCGTTCGATAATAGATAATGGTGCGTCGGCACGGATTTGCGTCGACCATGAATTATTAAACGGGAGTGTGTATTCCTTTCACGACGGAAATCACCGTTCTCTTTTTACAGAAGAAATCTCGAGCCCGGACGGTAATCTGCGCCGTAATACTGCGATACGATATGAAGATCCGAAAAACTAAATTTGGCGTAAAATGATTTTACTTGAATCGAAGGAAAACGTAGAAAGGCTTATAAAGGTCAAGCGTAGGTTGTGGTGTGAATAAATTTATATGGGGGGAGGGGGATAATATGTTTGTATAAGTGTTATCGTACGCACGTATATAAATGTAGAACAAAATATATTTGTGTCAAATAATTAACAGTATGTTTAGAAGTAACACGTGGCGAATATGTTATTTTAATATTTAAAATTTAGAGCAAACTTTCTGGGACATGTGAAAAATGTTAAAATTAACGTTTCATTTTCTTAATATATATAGGCCTTTTTTATGTTTTTCTTTCGATTGTACATCCCAGAAGTTCAAGCCAAAGTCCGATACAATTCAATTTGATTTTATTCCATCTCGATACCTTTCTCGACGTATCTCTTCTCCCGCCTCGTGTGAGGGGAATTTTATTTCTGCTCCTCAATTATCAAGATATCAAACTCGGATCGATACCGGGGAAAGAAATTGCATCGGAGGAGCGGTGAGCCCTCGCCGAACTTTCGAGGAAAAGTCCACTCGCGCTTCGTCGAGGCGAGGAAGACCGGAGAACGCGGTAATTCCGAGATCCGGTAGCATCCGGCATCCTACAGCGCGATCCTCACAATGCATAATACAACTACATTACCTCGTTTAATCTTGCCGGTGCGCGCGAATATGTATCAATAGCAATGGCAGCCGTGCGCGCTCGCGATCCTCTCTAGCCGACGGTCTTTTCTCAGGCTTGCTCTTTCCCGGGGAAGGAGTTAATGCATTTCATTAATCACGAGAAGAGGACGACCTTTTCCACCCTCTGCCCTCTTCACGCCATCCCCATCTCCTCCCTACTTCGTCGCCCGCCGCAGACGATACGGAGCAGTTGATATTTTCCCTCGTTCCCCGCTGCGCCTAGTTATTATTATTATTTGTCATCTCACCGGATTCCTTTTTTTCTTCGTCCCCCCAGCCCTCATTTATTTATCCCTATCCTCACGGTCCGGCCCCGTTCGCCGGAGTAAAATCAGGGCGCGGTGATATATAAAAATAAAGTGCACACGAGCGTGCACGCACACGCTCATACATATATATATATATATATATATATATGTATGTATATATAAAGGCGCGCACGCACGAGCGTAAGACGTAGCCGATACGAGTTTACGCGAAGAGCGAAAAGGGAGAACTAAATGGCGAACGGGGGATGCTAGGGGAGGCAGGGAAAGAGGAAGAGAGGGTTAACCGGCGGCGTGAGAGAGAAGGAGAGGGAGAGAGAGTCCGCTTCAAGAAAAGCTTGACAGCTCCTACTTTTTGCCCTCGAAGTTTCTGAATGGCGGCGCCCTAAGAATATCTCGGCGAAAGAGGACAAGGGGTTGGCTCGGCGACGAGAGGGACGCATAACGTCGGAAGCCGGCACACTGGGGTGGATCGTTCTCTGTGCGAAGCAAACGGCAGCTCCCTTGTGCCGGATCTGCCATTTGCGAGCGCGTTCGCCCATCTTTAATGTCACGGACTCAATACGAGAGATAGACGGGTCTTATACAGCGACATTTTGATGAAGCGCTTGCTTCGCGGTTATCACCGGCGAGCGCCGTAGACGAAATCGTCGCTGTGTTGCGTCGCTTCAAACGGACTCGTTACGGTGGTTAAATGCACTCAAAGTGTTTCCGTTGTGTCGCGAGGCAACTCACTACGTGTCTACGAGCTTCTCAAATTTGTCGGCTATTGTGCGCGTCTGTGGTTGATACTCGGGCTCTTTTAATTTTTTCATTTAAAAGAGACCTCCCTCTCGAAGAGCGCTTTTTGCCTTATACTTGTCTGTTTTTCGACTTGTTCACGTAGAAGATGTTAATTTAAGACATAACATATAGATGTAGGAGATTAAGGATGTGTCACCTATAAGTGAAAATAATGAAAAAATTATGAAAATATTACAAATTGATCGACATTCCAATTCAACATTGACGTCAAAGTTTGGCAGTAATTCAGAGCAAAAGTTATTCCATTTTAAAGGAGGCTGTAAGGTAGAAGAATGAGATCGGTAAGAATCTAATGAAACTTGCAGCGCGCATACATTGAAATATTATCCAACTCGTTGCTTGTGCAATTAGAAAAAGATTGAAAAGGATTTTCTTACAGGAAACCGATACTTTGTATACATTTAACGAACGTATAAATTAATAAAGTAACGAGCGCCGGTGGATGTGACGGTTGATACGGCGCGCACGGTGCATATACGTGTGCATTTGCATACATATATATGCATATACGATCTGTGTAAATTTAGCTATATTCCGCAGAATGCACGTAGATCGTAGATTGTGTACGTTTGTGAGCGGAGATTCGCTCGCGCGCCCGAACGTCATGGACCCGATGCGAGAAATAGACGCGATACGCAGCGTACGGTATCGCGGCGAAATTCGTGTTTAGATGTTAGGCTGAGGTAGGACGGCGCTATCGTGGATTATACGTATCCCTTTATTTGTGGATAAACTGGCGCGGGCGTGTGTACAGACGGTTCAACCCGGGATTCATCTCGTCCACGAACGAGACTCGCGTAATCTTATGTACACTGAAAGATACACCGCGATACACGGCGTACGTACCGGCAGCGTGCGTTATCCCGTACCTGGGAATACTAAAGAGTTCCTAATTGAATGGCTTATTTTGTACTCGCAGCGCGCGAGAGCACTGCGAGATTAATTTTACGAGGGAGATACTTTTGGCGCAGCAGAGCGCCCGATGCATCTATTACGGTTCTCGCGATGAATTCTTATCTCTCCGTTAATTTCGAGCGGACTTTGATTCGGCGGAGTCTTGAGAATACGAGATCTACGGCGCGATCCGTCGTTGGTACAGCAAATTCCATCCAATGTTGTCCCATTCCGTAGGTATAGCAACATTGAAAATCTCCAATTGGGCGCGTCGAATATTTGTGCATCATGACTACCGCTTCGGGGAATCGTTGTTGATTCATCAAATTATTAACAGTCTTGACGCGAATAATGCTCCTGATTGGATGTTTTCGATGTCACTGTGCTTAAGGAAAGGGATAATATTAATGGAGTCATTTGTATGCACGGTCGATAAGGGATGATTCTACGCGGGGAAATCACGCGGAATTTTTTAAACGAAGAGTTTCCTCTCCCAACACGCAACTAAATTTCATTGCTATCGCAACGACGTTTCGCTACAACGGCAAAATTATTTTTTCCGCGTAACAAATATTTTTTCTGTCACTATAATAACAAACAATTTGCTGCGCCAGCAAAAAAATTTATCTCCCTGTGGAACCAGTAGCCTTAACGATTCGAGATGTACGACGCGATCCGTCGTTGGTACGTGCGATCGACAAGGGGATGATTCTTTACACTGATAGAAAATTATAGTTACTTTCGGTGCCGATCATATTTTATAATAGTAGCAACATATATGTAAGGTTATTATCACTGAAATTATAGTAATATTTATTAGATAAATGCTTCTTTTAATTATTTTCCTAATTATTTTTATAGTTAAAATCAAAAAAGTGCATATGGTTGGCGCCGAAAGTAACGGCAATCTTCCGTCGGTGTACGCGAAAAAATCACTCGGAATTGTAACAAAACGAAATAAACAAAACGAAGAGTCCCCTCCCCCCTCTCCCCCCCATGGAACTTCACGAGAAATCGCGACGTCCGGTCGCATTTTCGCGCTGCGATAGGAGCAATTTGAAAGTCGCCGATGAAGATTGTAACCGCGCGGTTGAGTACGCTCGCATTATTGTTGGCGTTTGAAACGGTTTTCAATCCGGACGGCCGATGCGCTCGCGGATTAAATCGAAGGTTCGCACGGTGAAACCGCACGGTAACATATACTTCCTAGTGTGTCCGATAAATACGATCCCCGGTGAGCGGGCGGGCGCGTGCACCCTTCCGAGCGAAAGATTTATTTTCACCGCACATTCTGAAATGATGACCTTTTACGCTGGATTTCGCCCCGCGCGCGTTACGTAGGAAAGATACAAATCACTTCTGGACGTTTGCCGGTTACGAACGGCGGCGCATCCCCGCCGTATACACTCTCGGATCCATCGAGCGCGCGTTCTCTTCGGAAGTAAATGCCGTCGACACATCTCGGAGAGCGCGGGCGGTCTTTGGAAGTGCGCCCCGCGCGACGATACGCTCTCGGCGCCGCGGGCGAGTTTTTCCACCCGACGAGAATAGCCGCGTTTTGCCGTTTAAATATAATTACGTCCGTGAATGGGGGCTCGCGATGGAACGCGCGAGCTTATTCCCGCCGATGGAAAGTTATACGGGGATAGCGCATAATGCATTAGATGTACACGCTATCCCGCATGAAATGTAGATATTTGCGTAATGACGGCTCACAAGCGGCTCGTACGTTGTTTGTTCTTGCAATTCTACTATTTGCCAGCTTACACGATACACTTACGGTCATCCACCCTCCCGGAGTCGCAATTCTCCTACACTGAGAGAAAAAATAGTTGGAGCAACTTTAATCTCGCTATATTTTATCAATTTTGAACACCTCATCTGCACGTCCTAGCTGTTTTAAGCATGCAAAATATATAGCAACGTAAATCCGGGTTTATAATTATAACAATTATGACATTCATTCGTGTAAGTATATTCAATATAATAAAATATAGTTACAATAAAGAACCATACGTACTCATATTTCTGTGAATAGAAATGATTTCTTTTCGACCATATTGTTCTTAACGTGTTAGTTAAAAAAACTATTAATCAATTTAGTAAGCTCAATATTACACTGATGATAAAGGAAAACAAGTGTTATACATATTGCGCTTAATCACAAATTAAAGGAACATTGCTTTTTCCCGTTTTAAAATTTAAATTTAAATGATAAAATTTCAGCGTTATCTGCATGTATACACAAGATGTTCCGCTATAAATGGCCACCCCTTTTTATCTTCTAAACTAAAAGAGTAAACTAATCCACAATAAATATATATTAAATGAGATGGTTTTAACTAAACTCTATTGCGAGCATGGTTGTTGTCTATAAAAATTACTTAAATTGGAGGACAAAAAAGTATGCATAATTTTTTACGGTAATATGCATATTTCGATGTAATAAAAGTTACAGCCCTGTTTACAACTCATAAAGTGTAAAGTTTCACGGGTGACTACTACCTTTACATTTTCGTCGTGCCGTGTTTAAACAACTTCCGGCTCCTGCGTTAACGGCTGATATATCTCATCTGATTGCGGTATTCAGTGTACATAAAAAATCAAATTTAGCGTTACACGTCAACTGGTAATGTGTAAGAGTCGGGAGTTGGTCACACGGCAAGGCCGAAAAAACAAAGGTAGTAACTACCCGTGAAACTTTACACCGACGAAACTTGTAGAACTCGTAAAATAATTCCGTTATATCGCACATCGTTGTAATCATTATAAACAGCGTTACAACTTTCGTTACATCGAAATATTAATATCTATTACCGTAAAAAATTATGTAAGCCTCTTTGTCCTCTAAATTAAATTATTTTTATGAACAACCATCATGCTCGCAATTACAATTAAAACGGACACGCGGCAGCTGCAATTGTATCGAACAAGCTTTTTGTTTCGGCGATAGAGAGGGAGAGAAAAAGGAAGATAATTAAATCTATATGCCGCAACGCTCGAGAAGAGAACTCCGACGTGACCGGTGTGAAACGTTTCGTTTTTCAGGGGACACCGCACCTGTGCGCTATCTGTCCGTGAAAGGTCTTCTCCCGCAGACAGCCGGTTACATGACTTACGAGGGCAGCACGACGCATCCCGGTTGTTGGGAGACGGCGGTCTGGTTGATCCTCAACAAACCGATTTACATCACAGCGCGAGAGGTAACTATCGACGAGCTATGCGCCGCATTTCTCTCTCTCCCTCTTTCTCTAGCTGTCTATTTCCCCCATCTCCGAAATTGCCGTCCGGCCGGAAGAGCGAAGAACATTGATGGAAAATTACAGTTAGTTTCGTCGCCAAACATATTTTATAGTATTAACAATGTGCATATAAAGTTGTTATCACTGACATTATTTTTGGAACCGGAACTGTAATTTTCTATCAGCGGAGATGGTTCTGTCGATAATAAATGTCGCAAACGAATCGACGTGAGTTGTCATACTCACGATACGCTATTTCTGTTATTAGCTGTACGTCCTAAGGAGAATAATGCAGGGCCCTTCCAGTACCCCGAAAGCACCTCTCGGTAATAATTCCAGACCGCTGCAGGGTCTTCATTACAGAACCGTGCGAACAAATATCGATTTTGCGAAGGTAATACAACGCTGCAATTGTGTCATTTAATACGCGCTAATATTAATTTGTGCGCGAAGAGTGCACGGGTCAATCAAGGTAACTAACCCGCCACGATAAATGCGGCGAGGCCGACGTATATTTGCATTTCCACTTAAAGAGAAAATCTCGAAAAGTGCGGGAAGAACTCTTACGCAGAGAAAAGGGTTTCCTTGAATTTAGTACACGTGTTTGTTCGACTTGGGTTTATTTAATATAAACGACATAATTTAAAAAATTGCCATAATTTAATATCGAATATGATTTTATTTAAACGAAAACGTTTCACTAGAGCAGCGCTGCCATCTAGTTATCGAAACAATAAAAGTGAACTAGAAAAGATGCCAAGTCACATTTCAGAGATCAAAATAGTAACTAAAAGTGACATTTTTTGGTCAAATTCTGAGGTAGCTAAGGCTATTTATCTTCAATAAGAAAATTTATTTTAATTATATGTATATTAAATATTGTTCCACTGAAACAAAAAGAAAAGTTCTTCAATATTTTCCCAACTAATATTGTTACTTCCTTCAAATAACTTATTGCTCGCGACAATCATCGTAATATTCGCATAAAAATACAAAAGAAATATGTTATTTGATGCCAAAATATTTAATGTTGAGAAATCAAACAATTCCATTTATTGAATCACACATTCGTTCATTTGCCCCGTTCCAAGAGACAAATTTGTTTCAATTCGAGAAATTGTATTAAATCCAAAGAAATCTTTTTCTCTGTGTATGAATATTTCATCAAAGGTAAGCCTGAACGTTAAATTTCAGTGTGTTTATAAAAAATAAGCAGATATCGGTCGATCTCTCTCGACAAATCCCAAATAGAGACCCGCGATCGCGCTATCAATCGGCACCGCTGCTGGCCGATACAGTTATGTCGGACGTCATCGCTAGAAGCGGAGCGATTAAATCGACGCCGACGCATGAATAGCTCATTACGAAATATTCGTGTCATAAATACCTCGATTGACCCGTAAAGGATCAATTTCGCCGGAATCATGTCGATTTCCTCCCACCCCTCTTCCCGCCTCCGCGTGATCGCAACTTCATTGAGCTTTCTCTGTTCGGCAGCGGGAAAACGCCAAGTGCCCGTCGATGGCGCAGGACATGCACTATAGAGGTAACACACGATATTAGCCAGGCTCCAGGAGCCCCCGAATTCCGTGCTTCACCGCGAGGGGATCGTCTCGTTGAGAATCTGAAAAGATGACTTTTTCCTTCCAGCCAACACGTGGCGGGATGACAGTTCTCTATCGCACAACGTAGTCTGAAGGCCGGCGGCAGCGCGAAAGGACCACGAGAGAAGACTTTTATCCAGAGGCGCGCGGGGACAACGCGAGTTCGCGTGATGCGACGGAGAGGCAGGGGCACGGCGAGGGGGGGGGGNGGAGCTAAGTTCGAACGGGGAGGAACTCGCTGTACCGGGGGCTACCGATTCACCGTTGCTGTGTGAGAAAAATAATCCAAAAAAGGGAAGAAGAAATAAACAGTAGAACTGGACGTTATATTTCGAACGCTTGTAAGATGAACGCGCGGAGTCCTTTGTCAAGCTCCCTCCACCATAGCGATTCGCGTGTGTCTCGAAGCGAACGAGTGAGTGTAATAACCGTCGCGTCGTGAAGAAGAGACTGTACGTTTAATTTCTAGATAAGTTTGTCGCGCGTCGACCGGCTTTTGGATTATATCGTTCGGAGGAGGGAGGCCGAAGTTGTGTTTTGAAGTCACCGTCGCGCTAACGCGCGAATGACGGCGAAAGGGAGCTCCGGCCCCGATGAGAAGATCTCCCGGGATCTCGTTTAAGCTTACGCTGAGTTCGCGCGTTCGAGGAATGTAACGCGATTATCAGGGATGGGCATCACATTGGAGGATAATATTACGGTATTATTACGATATATAAACCGCAGCATAATTTTATAAAACGGACAATAGCATTCTCAGCCGACGAATGATTCCTATAACGAAGTGCTAGGCGTTGTCTCTCTCCTAAGGTAAGAGTACTCCTTTTCTAAGAGTCCTGCCCATTGCTGATAATAATCGCTCGCACGCACGCATACGACCGTTTCTGTTTTCGCGCGGCAACAGAGAGAAGAGGAATTACCGCTTTGCGCAATTGATCCCGCCGCCTCGCGCGAATCGAAACGGGTTATTTGGCAGGTTTTGTCAATTATTTCGTAGCCAATGGCGATCACAGTGTGAACGATGTAAAGCGAAAACCGTTACGAAACCGGCGGGAACCTGGGTGGGGGAATGGGATGAGGGAAATGAAGCGGAAGCACAGGAAGAAGCGAGAGACGATCGTGATGGATCTCGGGAGAAGATACAGAAGAAGAAATAGCTAGGTATCTCGCAGGAGGAGGTGGAGGAATGGCAGGAGGAGGAGGGGGGAAAGGGGGCGAGTGCAATTTCGTAATAGCACTGGGATAGAGAGGAGTAGGATAATAAAGAAGGAATGGTTCGGAAGAGGAAGAGATTAGGATGAAGTCATGTGGTAGATCAACCGCGCGTAAGGAAGGGAACGCTGGCTCTCTCGGTTAGCTTGGCCGATGGGCGAATAATCCCCGGTCGCTTTTGTATATAAAACACACAGATACGGAAAATGTACACGAACAAACATTACCTAATAGGCACGTGTAAGCAGCGAGAGACGAGGATGGAAACTCTTTTAGGGAGGCAAAAAGCGTGTGTATAGAGAATAAAGTTGTATCATACGAAAGTGAACGTTTAACGATTGTGGTTAATAAATAACGATAATAATAAAGGCGACGTTATATTGTACAGCATCAGAGCTCGCTGTCTCTCTTTCACTCTTTCTTTCTTTCTGTCCCGTGGAATCTACTTCGAACGTGCTTATTCGTTGCAATCGTAATCGTACAATATTCGTTTTCCGCCGTTGTCGCATCCTGTCCTACGCGATCGCGAGCTCTTACGTTCCATCGGACATGCGAATGTCTCCTCCACAGAATAATTCGCACACGCGTCACGCATGGTTATCGCGCGAACGTGACTATCGAAGCTGCAAATTAATAAATTCCGACAACCCGCTAATTTCCAAGCGCCCGAGTCGCTCGGGATAGTTCGTTTTTCTCTCTCCCCCCCNCCCCCCCCCCCCCCCTCTTTCGAAGTTAGGCATTACAAATTTCTTCGCCGACGTGCGTCAAGGGTAAAGTTCCAACGATGCTCGCGAAAGTTTCGCGCGCTCGAGCATCGGGACTACGCGGCGATCCAAAAATTCGAGCAGGCTGACAAATTATCCGGACAAAACTGGGTTGAACACTGGCCCGAAGTTCATGCCTCGGCCTGCGAGACCACGTTTCATCCTTAATTAATTATCCGCCCGCGGAGTAAGGCAACTTTCGCGGGATGCTCCTCTCTCGCGAGACGAAGGTAAGTGGATTCTATTTTACCAATTTGCGGAATAATTTATACGCGTGACAAAACTGATCTCCGTCGGCGGGGCGCGCTATTTTTCAGACGGCAGACGCTGAGCGTGTCGAGCTTCCGTGACACGGTGACACGGATTGCGCGATTTAATTCACGATCGAGGTGAGAAAGGTGGGCAAGAACGAGCGGCGGCGGCTGCATGCGATGTATAGCTTAACGAGGTCACTGAGTATGTAATTTGACTCAATGCGCGGCCAATAATTCGCCGCTCGCTCTTTGAATGCGAGTGTGAATAACGTAATTACGTCGCTTAAATGATTATGCGGAAATTCGTCCTCTTGGCAACATGCGGGGGAAAGAAAAACGACCTGTGTATGTATGTGTGTGTGTGTGTGTGTGTTGTGTGTTTGTCACGTGTAATTTAATCGAATTACAATCGCATTCGAAACAATTCGAGATCATAAGGCATTTTATACAGGTTATGCAGTACTGCCATTCAATCGCTCAAGTTATTTTGTCATCTCTTCCTTGACAAGTCACTAAAAAATTCATTAGCGTCCAAAATGGACCACTATAGTTACCTTTTCCCCGAGCTGCCATTAAATTTGGAAAACATGGTTCTATACAGAATGTCCCAGATCAACGTGGACAAATTTAGTGAGAGTATAGGACGGATTGAGACGAATAAAAAAGTCATGTACCATTTTGCATACAACACACAAAATTTTAACTATTGGAAATAACCAAATATAGAAACTTCTTTGATTAATGATTAAAAGATTTGTGTATTATGCGCAAAATGGTGAAGGATTTTTTTTCTTCCGAATGGTCTATCTATAAATATTTCACAACCGTTGTACCTGACAACAGATTCAAAGTTTAACGTTAAAGTTCAACATAATGATGTCTGTCGCTAGATGTAACAATTGTTATATACTTGTAGTTTAGGCCATTCTGGACAAAAATGTCCATGTTGATCTGAGACACCATGTATATATATTTGCCGCGTCTCTCTTAATAAAACAGCCCCGAAAACATATTTATATCGTTCTTGATTTTTCTTTGTTACGAACTTCCAAGCCATATTATGAACATAATTCGCTATATGTTATCTGAAAAATCTGAAAACTTGGAAAGGTAAGTGTATTATTTTCTTGCTTAAATGGTCTTAATTATTTTCAGAATTTGACGAAAAATATCTTTTGATCGCTATTTACACAACACAGACGTCTTAAAAACATTCTAAGGACATTCCTACGTCCACGGGACGTCCGGATAAAATGTGTTGTATTTTGTACTTTGATATCTGAAAGATCATTTTGACACATTTTCTGTCAAGAAGCGGTCACTATTTTTGTTCTTATGATCAGAATAAGGCAGCGGTAGGTTATGCAAAACGACAGATCGCAGAAATTCCCGAGGACTTTCGTTATACCTAACGTGGAAGCCGCTGTCGAGAATCCGCCGAACGCATTTCGCATTTCTATTCGAATCGGCGAAAATACTCGGCGTATTTTCCATGGGGCGCAACGTTCCAATCATTGTATACACAATCGCTGCCTCTCATCCGCCGGTTTGTAGCGAACAGTTCTTCGGCCGAACATTCTCGCAACCGATACCGGTGCGGCGCACGTGCACCGCGCTCGCGTGTGGCGACCTAAACGAACGCAACGAATTTAAAGCACGGGGGATCGTCGGAGAATGTGCTGAGTAGCTGGCTCGTCGTGCTGAGAGTAGATAGGTAAGAGGATGCAGCGAGATATGCTTACCGAGCTCAAAGTCCTTTGAGGGTAGAGGAAGGGCGAATAAAGAAGGTGGAAGAAGGGAGAAGAGCCAGGCCACATGGCGTTCTCTCGATTGAAGAGGCAGCCGAGGGAGAGGAGAGTCCTTGCACTCTTTTATGGAAATTAAGGACGTGATTTCGGATTCCCACAAGTACAAGTTCCATCCCCCGCATCCTCCTCCCGCTCACCCATGCGCTCTCTCACTTTCTCCCTCTTTCTCTTTCATTCTGTCAAACCCTCTATGGCCTCTTCGTGACGGTGAGAGCGCGCGCGGTATTCCTCGTTTCCAGACTCCACGCCACGTATTACACAACGCGCGCGTATTACGTCGTATACGCACGCAACACAATATCGCCCGGTAGTTTTGCAAGACCGATGCATCCACGCACAAGCTGCATTGATATATTTTATATATCTAACGCGCGTCGTATAACCGGTGGGGTTACTGCGCTTCGCTCTCCCCGGGCTTCTTTGATCGTTCAAATCGATTTCCCATGACGAAAATTCGATACGGTTCCGCCTCTGCGTCTCGAACCACGAGATACTTCGTCCGAGAACTTATTTCTCGAATATTTACGCCTTATGCAGTAAATCTCGGAGGGGAAGGGAGGGGAAACCAGCGCGCGTTACTGTTTACGCCAAGTCATTGCATCGCGCGAGGCGTGATATTGATTCGAATTATTTCTCACTAGTAAAAGTTTTATTGAACTATATAAAAATACTCTCAGATACACACACACACACACACACACACGCAAGATATATATTTATCCCACCGCAGCATCTTACGCGTTTCGCATCACAACAAAAATGCGTGAGCGCGCTCGCGTGTTCTGCATAGCCTACATTCGATTCGAAGGATCGAACTCGGGCGGAACGTGTCAGATCTAAATATGAACCAATTTTCTTGGAGCTTAGAGCGCGGTGTATTGACGAAACGCGTATCGAACACGTACAGTGCCAATTTAATCAGACGTTTCTCTTCGTTCGATATGAAGCGCCGGGCGTTGAACCGCGTTCGGCGCGGTTCAACGGAATGGAAGTTGGGAAATAATAACCGAAAGTTAAATGCAAGTTCATTTGACTGCAAACCGCTTTAACGCGCATGCAACGGCGATTGCGGCGTTTCCCGCGATCGCTGTTTCTCGAATGCGGAGCGGGGGGGAGGGGGGCTCGAAATTACCGCTCTCGCTCTTAAATGCGCGCAAGTATTTACGTACGCGCCGTTAATAACCGCCAAATAGGAATTCTTGGCAAATAAAAATGTGAAGCATAACAATGATAATAATAAGGGATCGTTCAAAAATTACGTCACTAGAAGTTTGGGAATTTTTTATCCCCCGCCGTTAGAAAATATCTAGGCTCATTTCCAATATTACGTGACACGTGGAATTACTCCCTTCCCCTCGCACGTAAAATAAAAAAATGGCTTATAATCATATTGTGGGTACACAAAAAAAGAGCCAGATTTAAGTAAATAATTATTCCGATACTCCTTGGTAAATTTTTACTTGGATTTTTAAACTTTAAATTTTACTTCGATCGAGTAGATATTTTATTCGGATAATTTAAGGCTATGTTCAAAAATTCACTGCCAGCGCTGAAAATCTATAGTTCATGTTACGTATAGATTTTCAGCACTGCACTGAATATTGGAACGCAGCCCAAGTAATATTTACTTGATCCGAATAAAAATTTGCTAAGGAATAGTTATTTATTTGAATCTAATACTTCTTTCCTGTGTAATAATTATTAGACTGCGCACGCTACTATCTTTTACTAAAATACAAATAACTTTTAGGCATAATATCAAAAATTAATTACTTTATTTTATAATTCTGATTAATAAGCGTTGTATTTTTCAAAGCGAATAAATATTTAAAATAAATAAATAGTAAAATTAACATTTTGATTACTAACAAAAAATGTCAAATTAAAAAAATTTTGATCAGTGTAACTAAATGTAACTAAATATGTCACGAATGCAAACAAAGTGTAGAAACACGTACAACCATAGTTACGAATAGTTACAAATTACATCATCTAATGTGACGTTCCATAGTCTTTATCTTTCCCTTTTCTCTGCCATCATAGACCGTCACGCGAACTAATAGACCCACCCTCTCTTCGTAGTGCGACGTAATTGTTGAATGACCCCTAGTAATAATAATAATAGTAGACACGAAGGTATTTATAATATTAATCATACAGTGGTAGTGGTTAAGACTAATTTGTGCTTAAAAGGCGAGGCAGCAGCACGAATGCTGGTATTAATGCTTTATCTGGATAATAATTACGATAATAATTTTATGAAGTTAAACACAGAGAAAATGATATTGTTACACGTGAGCATATAAACATCTGTGAGCGCAACACTTTTATCGTTCACAGCAGATCACATTATTGGATATTCGACGCAATATATTTCGACGCAGCTGAGTGCAAAATCGCAAAGGAGAAAGCGGAGCGAGTTTTGTTCGGCAGTTGGTTATAATATTTAATTGCGCAATAGGAAAGTGCAGTGCGCGAAACTTTGCCGTACGACAACGAGGAAAGCCAACAGATTCTGACAAAGTGTTTCGCACAGGTAATCGCTGTGGAAGTCGGAATTACGGTGAAGAAGATCCTACAGATATTTAGGCGAGCCATTTTGAAGAGTGAGACGCGTAAAGCTGGGTATATATTGAACGCGCCAATAACTATCGCGAAAAGCGAATTCAAACATTCGTTGTTACGGTTCGAACAATATGCCTTAATGAATCTGAATAGAACGTTCGTGGATATACACCCAACGAACGAACAGCGAATACGCGAACGTTCGTTATTACAGTTCGGAAATGTGTACACTGTTAGAAGGACTTCGTAAACTGGCTGGTGAAGTTTTTTTACATGAGCAAGTTATGAAATTTAATAACCAAATTGATATTATATTTAATAACGCATAGTTGTGAAAAGATATTCTGAATTCACTTTTCATAATGATGTAATAACTTAGAATATAAGATTTAATGAGCGAACATTAGTGAAATACATCACAACTAATGGTTTATATTGTTATCAAATCTTACATCATATGTCTATTAACAATCGTGCGGTATGTTATTTAACCCTTTGCGCGCGAGGCCTTTTTCGCTCGAGCGAACCAGCAACTCAAGAAGAGTTAGCTGCTCCCGCTTATTTCATGATGGCTAGGAGTAGACTCGTGAAGCGATATTCGTTAGGCCAAATCTAAATAAACACCGTTATCGCTCGATTTGCCGCCTCGATCCGAGTGGTGCCTGAGAGGCACCGCTCGAGTTGTCGCATCATATCCAGTGGTGCCTGACAGGCACCTCTCGAGCGCAAAAGGTTAAATGTTAGGACAACTCTAATATATCATAACGTGTTGTAATGTGTCCATAATTAAATATGAAAATTAAACAGCAAATTATATAAGAGGGAAGAGTATTTAATATAAGATATTAAATAAATATTAAATAAAAAAATATTAATATTCGTTTCTTGATATTACTATAAATAGACGCAATGTAGCATATTGACGAAATAAAGGTGCTATTAAAAGTGCAAGTAATATTTGCTCAGTCCAAATAAAGTAAACTATTCCAATACTCCTTAGCAAATATTTACTTGAACGTAGCAATTTTTTTTAGTATTAGTGGGGGAGGTTTTCACATCCCATGTTTGGTGAACCCTTGGATCTGATTGGTACATATTTTTGGATCAAAAAGTACGACGAAAAGAACAAATCAAAGCTGAAAAAGAAACGAATGAAGAATGAATGCCAAGACGAACACCCGAGCACTCGCTTTCGATGTTCATTCGCTGTTTGCTCGCTCAGTGTATACCCGGCTTTAAGCAGGAAGATGAAGCACGAGGCGTGCCCTCGCTGAAATTCCCTCTGATCACGCCCTTCGACTGACCCTTCGCCTGGCCCATAGGACGCCGTGTTTTGAGATTCCCGAGCGAACGGCCGTAAAAATTAAGCGCAGCCGTGTTATTAACGCGAGATATCGATCCCCCGTCCTTCGATTCGCGCCGGATAACGGGCAGTTCGTCGCGCGGCATCGCCGAGAGTGCGGCGGTATCGCGGATCAATTCGTCGTAAACGGGAGCCTTTAATTCGCGGCGGAATCGTGAAGATAGAAAGACGGAAAATCCCCGGGTGTGGCGGGGATGGCGGTGAGGAGGTAGATGGCTCGAAAAAGATAACCGGAGGAGGCAGTGGTGACGTTAAAACTTATCGTCGCTTTCCTTTATGCCTGCCGCCGATAGATGAGACCCGGAACGGCGTGAGAAGAGAGAAAAGGAGACGAAGGAAAATCGGGAAACTATCTCGACCGTGGGTCGGCCACGTGCAGCCGGCTGGTGGGACCAGGGGATGGCGGGACAGACGCGGTGGCGGGCGTAGAGGAGGCTCGATCATGACTCCACAGCGCAGCGAGGAATTATGGATACCATTATACGAGAAAGATTAGAAGGTCCTCGTAATATTTTTATTACCTCGTCTCACATGTACGTGGCGGTTCACATCGCGAGGGATGTGATCTTCACACAGACGCGGCACCGTGCACCGACATGACACAAATTGCCGAGGAGTAGATCGTGTCTGAGAGATGGTGGCGCGGCTGCCGGCCTCGTATTAAGGAGAAATCGGAGGCCGGGGAAGATCGCGAGGAAGAAGGCTGAGAGACAAAAATCCAGTCTCCCTCTTATTATCCTGTTGCAGAGAAGCGTCGCGGTTAATTCGTTCAAATTTAAGCGTATTTTCAAGCGGAGATCTCTCCCCCGAGTCGTGTCCCGGAATTGTCATCCGTCAGTCTCCTTTGTCCCTTTTGCTTTCCTCGAATCATTTCTGGAATCTCGTTTGGGGACTCTCTAGATTTTTCGAATATCCGCGCACGAATAGAGCCATTTGCGCGCATTTCTGATGTCTGGTCAAGTGAATAAGGGAGTGAAAAATATTGCCGTAATGTTGTCAAAAATATAGGCATGGAAGCGGCTAAGCTGTCAAAAATAGTGAAGAAGAGCGAGCTTTGTTTTTTTTCTTTTAAAAGTAAGAACAAGTAAGATGTTCCCGGATAAGTGGAGACAAGTGGGAAAAATGAGTCTCTCCCATGCCTGAAAATAAAACAAGGCACTCGCTTGAAGAAGGCAAGAAATGTTAATCCGTCAATCGTCACGGATATCAATGTAAAAAGAGCGCGAAATTCCACGCATTCTCGCGGGGTGACGCGTTAACCACGGTAAACCGTGATGCATAGGGCGTATTAATGCATAGCGTCTGACGCGTCGTGTTTAAAAGCCGAATAATGCAGGCGCCACACGTAATTACGCTTTTCCGGCTTCGGTATTTATTACGCCCGTCCGCACGTCGCGCGAAGCCCTTGAACCAGTAGGCGATTATTAATTTGCCTAGCGGAGCGCACGTAGCCCCACCGACCGATGATCGCATTCTAATGGCGCGGTAATAAAACGTATCGACGTTTCCGACGTCGGTCTGCGCGCGAGGACGCAGGACGTTACGATTTTAATCGCACGAGCGAGATAATCGCGAGGTAAAACGCAAAGAACGCTTTCGTACACGGCAATTACATCGTAATAATAACACGCGATGACAACACGCGCGTCGCGCCCGGTCGATTCATCGCGCTGATGACGCGGCGCAGTGAAGGTGCGATTCTCCCGGCCGCTCCGCGAATTCCCCCACGGCGACGATATACCCTCACGGACACGCCGGTACACCAAATCGTTTCCATTCGACGACGAGGAATCGGCTTACCCCGTACAATAGCTGGCGGAGAAAACGATTTTCCCCCTGGAATCGTGAAAAGGAGCAAACCTCCATAACGGACTTACCACATCCGAACAATCCGACGCCGGTCTGAAAGGCTTTATATCCTTCTCACCGTTCCACTGCACCTGATACCCGCGTCACCCCTCGAATTTTACGCCACAACGAACCTCGTAAGCCGCATACGTAATTGTCGCGCGGGATACTCTTCCTCAGGAGCGGATAATAATTACGTTTCTCCAGCGCTAATTCGCGCTTCTCGTGCGATTTGCCGGATCGGAAGACGTCACGGCGAGATTCGCGTCATCCACGTTTTGCGTACGCCAAATAAAAGAAAACATAGTAAAAATAGTAATGTAATATATAATAGAAATAAAATAATAAATAAAGTGTTAATTTTAACATTTTTTATATGCCCCAGAAAGTTTCTAAATTTTAAGTCGATGTAATTCATTCGTCGTGCGTCACTTATTATGTCATTTATTATGTCACTTATTATATCAATTTACAGATTGAAAATGTTAATGAATTGATACCAACGCATTTTCTTTCAACACATGATATGAATTATTTTGACTTAAATTTTATTCGTAATATTAACGTTTGATATTAGTTAAATTAACATATATATAATGTTAAAAGTAAAACATGCTATTCTCACGATAAAAAAAAATTTATCATTTTTTTTTATTGCGTTCTTAAGTTGTCGTCAATGACTATGTCTGAAATTAGGTGCCATTTAATTGATTCAATTAATATCGTATTTAAAAAATGTTCTTACCACTGATGGGGGTCAAACTCGGGAACTTCAGATCTTGACTCACTTATCTTACATATTGTATTATTGCTGTACTTTACCTACATATATATTTCGCTACTTTAACTACATATATATTTCGCATAAAAATTAAATTTTAAGATAATAATCTGTTACTGCAGATAAGATTAACATAATTTGTCTGTAAATTTTTACATATAATTTTAAAATGAAATAATAATCAAAAGTCGGTAACACACACACAAGAACATTCTAATTTTTATCTTCATGTGTGCTCGCACGAAATTTTTAACACGCGTGTAGATCATGGTAGATCGTGGCGAACTCGATCGACACAATATCGATCCTTCGATTATTTTTACACACACGCGTAATCTCGTTATAGCATGCTATAATATAGTACTTCACGTCAGAAGCAGTACTGATTCGACGAAAATTTCTACTAACATTCCGCGCGGTTCCAATAATAACCTTTATACAGTTCTCTCGCATATCATTTGAAAGCCAATTAATAACGACCAGCCCCGATTTATCAAATTCATTCGAATTAATTTAATGAAGTAGATAGAACTACTGGCGAATATCAATTCTCAACTAACTCGATGTAAAACACGACAGCTGAAATAACTGAAAACTCGATTTGTGCCGAATCCCTGAAAGTTTGAAGAACCGTTTCTGGAATATTCGTACAGAGCGCCATCATTCAGATAACGGGCTATTTAACAATTATGTCACGCGAAATTTGTGTATTTATTATTCTCCCTTTCTCTTTCGTCACAATTTCGTCACAAAATATTCGCCCCTTTATAATATTACGTGACGTATGGAATTACCTCCCCCCTTCGCCGATAGAATAAAAACATAATTTATAATCATATTATGGATAATAATTATTATAATATAATTATAATTATTAGACTACATTCTACTATCTTTTTCTGGAATACGGATACGAATTTTCTGAGAAACCTTTAAGCATGTAATATCAGATTAATTACTTTACTTCACTTTTGTTTAATAAAAATGGTGTTATTAAAAGAATAAATATTAAAAAACTGACATTTTGATTATCAACACAAAACTATGTCAAAAACTTAAAAACTGTCACCAAATGTAGCCAAATGTGTTACGAATGCAAACAAAGTGGATAACCACGAGCATCTATATTTAGATGTTACGCCATCTAATGTGACGTTCCATGATCTTTACTCTTCCCTCTCTCTTCTCCCTGTCATCACAAACCGTCACGCAAGCTAATAGATAGCCCCTCCCTCCTCGTGGTGTGACGTAATTATCGATTGGCCCCTAAATCGCTTTATTAGCTAGCACCTTGTATCGTCGCAGTAAATATGTTTTCAAAACAACGGCCGACGGAGATTTAAAAATTGCAACAATACCCGGCGCATCGCGAGCAATGACGCTCGTGCACACAGCCGAATGAGACGCACGCAATCAGTAATTACCGACGTAATTAATTACAGGCTTAATTGGCCGAGCGTCTCTCCAAGGAGACAAAGCTACAATAGGAGTGGGACAATGGGATGATTATAGAATTACGGAAGGCGAATTACAACTATACGTATTCGACGGTTGTATGCGTCCACTCCAATTGTTATCGTTAACAATGTAATTAGCGAGTTACGAAATGGATACATATGTTAACGCCGAACTCAGAAGGATACCGAAGAAAACGGCTTCCGCGAGCGAGTGAGGCACGGCGGAAGAAGGACATTCCTTACGAAACTCCGGGCGCGATTTTCGCAAAAACACTCGAGAGTTGTGCAAAACACGAACCCACTAAAGGGAACGTGAACCACATGAGGATGATCCTGGCAGACGAGAGAGAAAATGAAGGAACTTAGGACGAAAAATTTCGAATTCACTTCACCCCTTACGATCGCCCAAGAGCACCCGTGCTCTCTCCTACGCCTGTCTCTCTCCGCCTTTGGTCCTCTCTTCAGCCCTCCTCCCCCGACCTCTATAGTAAACTTTCCAGCATCCACCGGGATCGCCCTTCCCGCTTGTTTTCTTGCAATCTACGTTCACGTGAATATTTTACAAAAACGTGGAGAATGCGAGCCAGTGTCAGCTGGACGATATTACATCCGACGTTTCGCCGTCGCATGACACGTGAGACACGCGGAACTTTGTAAAAATATAGAATCTGTCTATAAATTCAAAATCTCCATTACAATGATTCCATATATATACAGATATTCAGAATTGCGCCATAAAAGAAAGAGGATAAGACGACGACTTTAAGGTTCATCGATTTTTCCTTATTTTCGTGGTAAAGTATAAATAATGATTAATTTCTTTTTGAATAGCTTTTTGAATAGCTAATGCTTTGCATATAATCTACCTAAACTGAATAATTATAAACAAATTGAAATTTTGTTTAATTTAAATTTTTTTAAGATCGTATTAATTTTGCCATCTTCGCGTATGTGAATAAGATGACAAAGGATAAAAATAAATTTTTTATGAAATAGAACAATTAGCAAACCGTCAACCCACATCGTCATCTTACCTTCCTTTTCCCTATATTTTAAGAGAAAATTATATAATCGTATCTGCAATCCGCATTCCTTGGACTTTTTGAGACACGACGTAGTTCCGTGATATTCGATGCGCAGGAAGCGCGTGATTTTCTCTCCTCTTCGCCTTTCGTGGAAGACATAAATGTAATCTGGATAATGCGGCGGAATGCGAAATAAGATCCGATAATATAATTTTTAACATTCAGATAATGTAAGCCCGATATCGATCCGTTCACGCGGAGGCGGAATCGACGGAGCTCCCTCTCATTTACATAACCGCGTTAAAGGGAGTATATTTTATTCTCGGTTGGAGAAAAATAATGCGCGCGAATTCCCCGAAGCGGCCGCGGCGCGTGCGGTTCTAATCTAAATAATCAGAAATATTCTAACATTATTGAATTTACCGTCTCTCTCTCTCTCTCTCTCTTTCTCTCTCTCTCGTAGTACCGTTACCGCCGGGTAGACTTTGCAGCGGCGCAACGCGCGCACGATAAAAGTGGAACAAACTTAACTCCCTCTCCTCCCCACCCCATTTTCGCTACCTGCGCTCGATGCATCACGGTTCGCATCACGCTCCGCTGATTCTGTTACGGTCCTTTTTTGTCCTCCGCGACCAAGGGAGACTAAACTCTGTTTACTCTTCATTACGGCCTAATGAACGATACATTAACAAATTTCAACATGAGATAGAGCGTAAACGACGTTGTTTAGACTTATGGCACTGGCTATCGCAAAGTTAGATAGAACTACCAGGAGGAGGAATACGATGGGGAACGGGGAAAATGGCGTTTTACACTTAACACACTCGATTGCCATCGAAAAAACACGCTGTTCGCGGTAAGCACTCGCTTCCTGAAGATATTTATTCGACAGGATGCACACTAAGACGCCATGCGAGTATTATATTTTCTTATTTTCTTATTATAAGGAGTGTCCCAGAATAACCGTAGTGCGGAATGCACCGGAAAATTCTTGGTACCAAACGAAACTAACGAAACTATTTGTCGTTTATCAAAATTTCGTTCAAATAATATATTTAACTTTCTTCATAGATATTTAAAAAAAATTGGAGCGACATTTCGCATGAAAAATTATTTGTGTGTCGTTTGAACATATTATTTTATTATTTGTAGTCGTTCTTTCAGTGACGAAATAATCAAATAAATAATATCTGGATTTACCGCTATTTGGAATGAAATTTAATGCGAAAAAATTTTTTATCGATGTTACTGAAAGAACGGCTACAAATAAAATAATAAAGAAATATACTTTGAAAGACAGATAAATAATTTTTTATACGAAGTGTTGTTCCAATATTTTACAATTATTTGTACACTGAGAAGAAAAGCGGTTGGATCGACTCGAGCTATAGTAATCTTTATTCAAGCAAAAATATTGTATCCACGGAACAAATTACGCATTGACGCAACGTTATGTTATATATCTAGTTGCTGACTAAAGCGCAATCGTTGAATCAACTGATAACTCATTACGACAACTACATAATTTGTTCAGTGCACTAAACGTTGCGCTTGAAACAATTTTGTCCGTTTAAGCACAATTTCGTTGATTCCACCATTTCCTCTTCAATGTGGTCTTGAATATTGTGCCATGGAATATTATTTATACAAATTATTTATACAAATAAATTCTGTATATATAAATTCCATTCAAAATAGTGATAAATTCAGATATTATGCTTAGCTATATAATAAAATCTTTAGCGAGGTAGAAGAAGAACAGCCTACCCGATTCATTCGTGATATTTCATTCATGACTTTCATGACATTTCTGCAGAATACGTTGCTGCCTCACGCGCAATCCAGTACGCTAATTCGACAAGTTCGAATAGCTCTCATTTAAAAAGCATCGTTCGAACGGAATTTCCGGTAAGCGAAAAGTTGCTTTGTTTGATATCAAGTATCCCCCGGTGCACTGTGCATGCAATTATTCCGCGACACTCTGTACACGCGCACACGTGCGAGATGTGCACGAGTACGTAGTATTGTGAGCTCCAGTGAGCCCGAAACAGATAATTCGATACATCTCTCAAATAATTTCACCGACTAGTCCGCGTGCTTGGCGGAACGCATCCGAGATAGCGACAGTTTTAATAATTATCTGTTCATTAATTTCGCAATGCGAAGCTTAATGATTCGCGCGCGCACGCCTGCATATTACAAACCGCATTAACATGCGGAGAACGTTTCATAATAAGTCACTTCAATCACGACTAAAAAATAATTTAACTGCGCGAGACGGGGATGTTTTACGCGGCGCTGATAAAATATGTCCCCGCGAATATAATTATCGGATTGAAATTGAAATAAGCAGCCGGAACGAAATGTGTGTGTGTTTGCGAACCGGTAACGAAAGACGATTAAAACTTTTCCGGTGGACGCGTTCGCGATATTAACATGCATTTGATACGCGCGAGTCTTCCATCCGTTGTTAAACGGCAGCTGCGCAGTTCGGCAACGGTCGCTCGCCGCAACGATGACAATGGCAGTTTGAGCGGCCGCCGGTACGGAACGACGATAAATTTCCGCCCGACACCGGCGCGATTAAGTCGCGCTTTTATTTTAACATAAGCCGAATGAGATCTTTGACGGACCGGGCCCGTCCAATTCGGCTCACGTCCGACAGCTGCATAAATTGTAACATACCCAGACTTGTCACAAAACGGGAACATGTTTACGGCCATCAGTCCGGCTAAGGCTTGATGAATGTGCACAATTTTATCTCCATCACATATGGCCAATCATATTGATTGTGAGCGTCCATTGATTGGCAAGCGAGATTCCCGTTGCGTCGTTCCGCTTTTGCCGGCTTCTAACAAACAATACCTGCCGTACAAATACCGCCGTTTCCGGCGCTGCGACGCAAATGTGAACGCGTTAGCACTACAACACGTAGAGAGCGTTACACGTATACTGCGGCGGAAATTTAATGAAGAGCGCTAATAAAAAGAGAAAAAAATGAGATACACCCGTAAAAACGTAGACGCGATGGCGTACATGATAATTAGCGAAATTAAATTGACGAGAGATAGCGCGCACTCCGCGTCTTCCGGGACACCGTGTGTCACAATTTCCACAGAACCGCTTCGGTGCATCCCACGACGGGGGAGAGGAAAAAACATATTACATGCGCTCTCTCTCTCTCTCTCTCTCTCTCTCTTCCTCTTTTCCTCTCTTTCTTTCTCTCTCTACCCAAATTAAAAAAAATATACTACATACACTCTCTCTTTTTCTCACTATCTTTCTCTTTATTCTAACTAAAAAACATACCACATGTGCTGTCTCTCTCTCTCTCTCCCTCTTTCTCTAAATAAAAAAAAATACTACATATAATCTTTTTCTCCCTTTTTACCTTCCCTTTCTCCCTCCCTCCGTCCCTCTCTCTCTCTCTCTCTCTTCCTTTCTCTCTCTCTATCCAAACTAGGAAGGACATAAATTACTAATCGAATTCTCGCTCGGTTCGTGCTTAAGGAGAAGGTAATGGAAATTTAATGTACTCCCGAGTCGACAATAATAAATAACACGACGATAAGGCGACGCGATAAGGACGCCAATGAGCAACGGCACCCTTTAGGTTAAGGGATGAAGATCGGCAAGCGGACGGTGGGTGAGTGGGTGGTTGGTTGATTCGTAGAAACGTCACGACGGGAAACGCGGTTTTCCACAGTCGTTCGTTCGTTCGTTGGTTGGTTCGCAGGTTCGCTCGTCGTCGATGCATCGGCTTTCCTCTCTTCTTCTCCCCCTCCCACGAACCTTGCCCCTGCCCGAATGACAAACTAAGATAACTCGAATAAATGTAAAAGCGAGTGCCCGAGTTTTCTCTAAGTGAAAATCGATGGAGTTTTATTGTGCGCTCGGAGCGTTCCGGGCCCGCAATTCGCGCCCTTACTTTACCCTTTCTCCGACACTCTCACCCCAGTTTCCTCACTACCCACCCACCCTCTTTCTTCCTGTCTCGTATATACGGCCTGCTTTCTTGTCCGAGAATGCCGCCTTTGTGTCCAGGACTCACCGTGCTCTAGAGAGAACGATCGAAATCCTATAGCAACGCTCAGCTAGTTTATTATACAGAGAGAGAGAGAGAGAGAGAAACCCGGGCACTAGCAGCTCCGAGAACCCGTATTTGCGTGATACAAACGAGTAATACGAAGGTACGGACGGTTCATAAGATTTGCCCCCCTCCCCCCCTCCTGCCCCTCTCTTATACTCGCCCGAACTCGAATGAATCCTCTTTGGTTTAATTGAGAAACAAAATTTCCTTACCCGCTCATTCTTTCGAAACTTCAAACCTTTGATTTCCGATGTTAAATTGCACGCGATGTGAACAAGTAATACAGGGTGTTTCGTAAGGTTTGCGCTGAGCTTCGGGAAGTTCCCGGCAACTTCAAAGTCAACCTTGACTCTGCGGAAATTTCTACCAAGATAGAATTACGTAGCTATTCGAGAAGGAAAATTGTATGTGTATGTAATTTTAAAGAGCACGCTATTTGCGCGCTTTCGCCGTAGTAACCGTGCGGTATCTCCGGTTTGGATCTGACGTGCACACGCGATTAATACGATATTATCAAATACGTCGGAATGTCTCCGGGTCGAAATTTGACTTCTGCATTAATGCAAATATTCGTCAAAGGAAGGATCAATGAAGAATTTCGAGACGCAATGTTTGCGTGTATTTTTTAAATATTTCTCCTCGATATATACACGTGCCAGGCTTTACAAGCAATAAAAGCGTCAAATATTATGACAGCCGTATTTTCATACTACTACCTTATTATAATCGTATTCCCGCGGGAAAAATATGCTTCTGAAACGTTATGTAAACCCTTCATACGGTATATTCCCCCCGTTCTACACGCGCAGCGAAATATACCGCGTCGCCGCGAAACTCGGGGGAAAATCAAAGCTCGTTGATGAAGTCTAATAACGTCCGGGCCGTAAAACTATTTATTGAACGAAAAGAACCGGACAGTAAAAGAAGTGTAACAACGCGCGATTGCGAGTCCGGCTTCGCCGGAATATTGGTATACCCGGATGTTTTTCCGACTAAGGGAGTTCATGAGGAAGAGAGAGAGAGAGAGAGAGAGAGAGAGGAAAAAAAAAGAGAGTGAAGGTAGCGCGCGCGCGCGGGGTGCCTTTCCGGTCCGTAAAAATTTTACGATGGCCGCGTTGTTTCGTGTATTGGTCTTTATTTACCCGTAAAAGTTTCACGGTGTTATCACACTTCGCTGACTGCTGAAGCGGGACGAACTGTGTCATTGGAAAACGCCGGGCACGGGGCCACTTTTACGAACCGGCGCAGTTTTTCCTTCCTGAAAAAGGTCCTAAAGCCTCTCGGCCACTCGAAGTTCTCTTATCGTCAGTCGACCGCGCGAAGCGTATTTGCACCGTCGGATAATTCAAAATTACTTTTAAAGCCTCTTCCCTATGACCGCTAATCGATTTTGTTGGTAGCGAGACCGATTTTCTCCCGGCGAGAGAACAGTTGCATCGCGCCGCAATCGACGCCGAAGTTTAACGACGTGTAGCGTCGTGTAATTGAACGCGAAGACGGGGAGAGGATATAAGAATCTCGCAAGAAGAGGATCGCAGGGATTCGAACGAAAGATGAGACACGCGAATTTCCCAGCATCATTTCCCGGCAGTCGCGTGATTGACTTTAGAGTAGTTTTAATACCAGTCGACGCATTCGAAGCTTCGAACTCTATTCAAAAGTTTGAAATATCGAAGCTGTTAGTAGAACTAATTTTGGGGAACGCATCGAAATACTGTGCAATTAGTATGATAGTTTAAATATCTTTAGCCCAATTCTCAGATTTGTATTCGTCTAATTTAAACACAATGTGAATGACGAAAGTATAAATAATAAGCAATAAAATCTCGTTTAAAATATATCAAAGGGTATTTTATCTGTTAATAAATGGAAATAATGGAAAAATAAATACATAGAGTGCGGTCAGAAACGTCCATAGGCAATGTTTTCCATTTTTCCCTGCCTAATTTTACACTCAATTTTGATATCAGATGGAAGTATTCACCAAGCTAATAACAAATATATATATATATAAATATATGTCCTAAAGTGTTGCGATTTACTGTTCCAGAGAAAATGAGCTCCAAACATTTCAATCCTGACAGACGATTATTTCATCAGTCGGGATTGAAACTTTTCGAGCGTATTTTCTTCGGAGCGGTTACACTTTAACACATATATGTTTGTAATCAGGTCGGTAAGTACATTAATGATGTCAGAATTGGATACAAAATCAAGTGGGGGGGAAAGGAACGTCTTGGCCGCACTTTTTCGCTATATGCATCACGCAATGCAAGAAGAAATCACATTCTTTAGGACAATAAATATTATTTACCATATCTACAAAACGGACATGTACATTCCGGATCTTGAAACCTCGAGTACTTAAATATTCGAATGTTCAAATGTCTGAATTTTCACGCTTCAAAATTCCATTATCCGAATACAATGCGTCGAAGACTCAGCAATTCGCAGCTTCGAGCATAATTTCTACCCGTAGTTGACTTACTTTCGGTCAATTAACGAAATTCCGCGTGTGCGAATGCGTATAATATCATTATAATTGGTATCTCGCATACCCCATAAATAACGTTCGTCGGGAAAAAAGAAATAGAATTGTTAACGCGTAAAATCCGATGGAATGTTATTTAGTTCCGCAGTACCCCGGCACGATCCAATTAATTACTTCGAGCGAATAATATCAATTTCCAACACCGCGATATGGACTAGAATTACAACGGTGCGCAGTCGCTCGCGTTTCGATAGTCACGCTAACGATCCGCGCGCGAGAGCGGGGCCGCCAAAGAGAAAGAGAGAGAGAAAGAGAGAGAGAGAGAGAGAGAAAATATCCATCACGGTTTGTTAAGGCGGCGATTGTCGAAATAAATTTTCGATATCGCGCGAAACGGCGACACAAGTCCCCATGGGCGAGGGGGGAGGGGGAGGAGGGTTCCCGTATTTGTACATGTTAGCCGAGCGTAGCCTACTCGCCGTGCGCATCCTTTCCGCGGGTCGTTACCCACTCTCGCGCGCGATCGCTGAGCTTGGCTGCCGTTTAACGAACAAAAACTCGCCATTGCGTACTTAAGGCTCTTCTGTCCGGGGGAGTGATGTATTAGGTTGGTGCATATGAAATGTCGGATTCTTAAGTGATTGTATAAAACTGTATATCTTTCTTCAAAAGCTGTTTATTCAATCAAAGTATGCTCCATTCGCTTCAATACACTTCTCCCAACGAGATTTTAAAGCGTAGATGCCTGTCTTAAAAAAATTTTGGTCTTTAGAATTAATAAACTCTGATATCGAGTTTTTTAGACTGTCTTCATTTTCATGGTGTTTGCCTCTTAAAAACAGCTCTAAATGCTTGAAAAAATGAAAATCGGTCGGCGAGAGATCCGGTGAATATGGTGGATGCTGCAAAACTTCATATTCCAGTTCGTTCAGTTTCGCAATTGTTTTGTGCGATGTGTGCGGCCGAGCGTTGTCATGGAGCAGTAGCGGGCCATGCCGATTCACAAGCGATGGGAGTACAATTTGGTGTCTCAATATCGTTGTATGGTCAACTTTCATCCTGATAGCAAGTTCCCTCGTGGATACGGCTGGATCCGCTTCCACTAGAGCCTTCAGGTCATCATTATTCACAGACGTTTTGGGTCTTCCGCGCGGCTCATTTTGCAGTGAAAAATCGCCAGTCCGAAATTTTTCGAACCAACGCTGCACTTTCCGATTGTTAACCGTATTCTCCCCAAACGCTTGGTTTATGTTGCGTGCAGCTTTTGCAGCACTATTACCAAGTTTGTACTCATATAAGAAAATGACGCGAATGTCGGCAGAATTCATATCGGTAATAAACTCAAAAGAAATAAAAAAGGGAAGACCTTCGAGAAAACCTATTTTGTTGAAATGAGTCTCTGGCAATGGACAATACGAGTATGAATAAGGTTATGCCAAATACAAAAGTATAACGAAAACAGGGAGGAAAACGTCCGCATGTAAAGAGAATGCGACATTTCATACGCACCAACCTAATATCTCCGCGCGCGCGTACGCCGCACGCGGCGTAACGACGGCGCGCGGCCGTTGTGCGCGCACGAGCGTTTTCGCCCCGCTATAAAGTACTTCCACCTTACTTCATCAATTTCGCATGAAATGGCGGACGCGAGACGCCGCGAGTGCTCGCGCGGAAGGAAGTTTCCGGCGAGAAAAAGTAAAACGCCGAACTTCCGAAAGCGACCGTCAACGGGGATCGGGATGAAAAATTTCGTGAGACAGAGAGAGAGAGAGAGAGAGAAGAAGCACATCGACATCCGAAGGAAATTCTCGGCAGTGGACGCGCCGACACATCGGCGGTTAAAACGTGTTTATCTGAGCGTTCTCGACGTATATGCGTTTCTTGCGTTTTCGCGTGGTAAATCACGATTCTCCGGAGAAGACAGCTCTCGGATCGCTACCGGGCGTCCTCGTCTACCTTCCGAGAGAAGATCCGGCTTACCTCTCGCGCGCGTGCACGCGTTCCTCCGCGCGGAGATCCGCAATACGTAAACCCTTAACAACGCGGAAAATCGCGGTAGGTGCAGGTGGCGTCGGGCGCGGTATTCCCGATGCCGCGCGGATTCGGAACAGTATTCCGCCATTACGATAATGAACGCGTAATGAAGTAAAGACGAAACCACACCGGCGCCCCAGCGCCTGCGGAGACAGGCGTGTCCTTATTGTGTTTATACAATACGAAGCACGCGGCGTCGCCCGCTCCCAGCCCTCTCTCGAAAAGGGGCGCGTTCGCCTCTCTACGCGCGATAAATCGCCCGTAAGTTTTTGCCCTCACGTGACCCATTTGCCTGGCCGGGGATAATAATTTTATTAATGCCGTTAAGGTATCGTTTTATCCCTATGCGTGCGAACCGGCGATTTATTCCGCCGCCATTGTACGGCCCCCGGTGTTTTTATCCCTCGCAATAGTGCCGCGCCGGGCCGAAAATTTCACTCGGACACGTAGTACTTTCCTTAATAGGGCGCAATTTCCCCCGATGGAGAGAAGCGTTTCATAATTGACGAGTACTCGCACTTTAACCCTCGTTACCCTCCGCTCCCGCCGCCTCACGTTTCCTCTCACTCACCCTCGCTCTCTTCCTCCTGCCGGCCTCCTCCTTCTCTCTCCTTCTCTCTCTCTTTCTCTCTCTCGTCTGCCGCGTCTCTCAAACTAATACGCATCACACGTGGACGATCTCTCTTGTTGGTGCCCGCAGTTTGGAAAACCCAAAAAGTCACGTTTCCGGGGATAATAAGCGACACTTATTATTATCGCACGTTTTTAATTGCGCAACGAAAAACGCTCGCGCCGCTAGTAATTATTGTCACGCGCCGTAACTGCAATAATATTTAACACTTTTATCGTTTACAAATCCGGGCTACAGGGCGTCCAATAAATCGCGGTGGTAATCGGTGAAGAGGCGAATCCTCGTTAAAAAAAAAAAAATTACGAAAAACAAGCAAAAATAAAAATACAACCGAAAATATAGAGCAAATTTTGGGGTTTTAATTGATTACGCGGCGTTTTCGAGGGAAAATAATTTCGATTATGAGAATGCGTGACATGTGATCAAACGAAATGCAATATCGCGAAAAATAATCCCTCGTCACGGGGAATATTACCGCGTTGTGTTCTCGCACGGCAATAGGGGAGAGGGGGGGGGAGGGGGAGGGACACTTTAATATTCAATATCGTATTAATTGCGTGCATTAAATTAAGCTGAGTAATGCATAGCTAGGCGTGTGGAAACGTGCGGGACCCTCTTTAAAATTACAACGTAGCAGACGAGCAAGTATCAGCGGGCTCATTCAAGTTGGATGACGTGCGAACCGCATAATGCGAACGTCGCTACTCTGCGAAATTCGAAATTTATGCCCGCGGAAAAATTTACCACTCCGTTTACGCGCCATAAACGCGAACGGAAGTAGGACAGAGGCTCCCTTAATCAAGTACGATTTTTGCAACTTTACGCGCGAGCATTCGCTACAAACAATGCAAAATTAAAGCATGTGTCGCGTGTAACTGCAGCAATTGCCCGTAAACATTGACTTATATACCCGTTAATCCTCTTATTTCGCAATTAACGCGCACAATATACGCGGCGATAGCTCCTGCAAACTTTCAAAGGCCGTTTCGATTAAATATATCGTATGTAATTTCATAGTAAAACTTCTGACACATTAATTAGTTCCAACCTCATTATATCAACCTTGCTGGCGGCAACTACAATAATAATGATATTTTGTTTACACAATAGATTACGTGGGTATAATTATGTGCATAAATGTATAATTGTAGATATTCCATTGTGCGGCAAGTATTTCTCAACGTCTCGTATTCGAGTTTTGCGGTATGATCTACTCGAATTTGTTGTTTCGGCCGGATGAAAGGGAGAGTAAAACGCAGATGCAAGGAATTTGTCAATGCAAGGAATGTACGTTCGTACAGTGTTTTACGTAAAATGACAGAGAGAAAAAAAGAGGGAGCGAGGGGGGGGGGGGGGAAGAGGAATAAANGGAAAAAATAAAATCGTATTCGCATTAAGATACTCGTCCGGCAAAGTCAGTATACATGATTTAACGACGCCCCGTTCATAATTCAGAAATTTCCGTCCGGCGGAACGCCGGCCAGCCGCTGGCTTAAAACCGTCGGAAATGTATGCATGTTTTACCAGTAGCGAAGAGTCGGGCAACGTCAAAAAGAAGAAATGGCGCCGGACGCAGAAGATAGATACGCAAAGTTTCCGAGGAAAGAGTAGCCGGCGCGGGAAAATTACGGAAAATTGTCGAATCAAGGACGAGGCGGATGGTCTCTACATATTCATACGTCATTCCGTGTATATCGTTCAGAAAAAAGCGTGCAAATCCACCCCGCGGCATTTATTGTACGTTAATGGTGTTTGCTCAATTAAAAAAAAAAAAAAGGAGCAATATCCTCCGATGATGTTCCTCTCACTTCCTCTCTCTCGCGACACACGTGCACGAACACAGCGATATTGTCCCCTTTCATAATTTTTCCGCCTAGTCTTTTATGTTGGGTCACTCGTGTCATTCATATCGCTCGTGTTATACTACGAGGGGAAAATATGAAAAAGGGAAAAGTCGGGGCGCGGCGGATATAGAGTGCACCGGAGTATATGGTCCGCGCAGGAACAAAGCGAGAGATAGGAATACACGCCTCGGCTGCACTACGATTGGACCGCCGGTATCCAGTTCGGATACCGGTAATAGTGCTGAAATTTCTCTTATAGACTGTACATGGCCAGTAACCCCCTACACGGAATATAAGAGGGTAGATATAAAGTATCCGGTGCCGCGTTTACGATGTGCTTCCTCCTTTTCCGCTCGATCTTTTTCGAATGCTCAGTGCACCGTAACTATGTTTTCAAGGGTCTATTTGTCAAAGCTGGCTCGCAGTAAATACGCCGCTACTAAAGCAGTCGGTAGTAAATGTTTGGACTAATTAAAGCGTCACACGTATGGAGAGAGAAAGAGAGAGAGAGAGAGAGAGAGAGAAAGAGCGTTGTTTCGTATATTTAAAAATATTTTCAATACTATATATATTAAGCCAATAATAAATAAATTCTTAGTGAACCGGCGTGTAATAACACACAATGCAACAACGTACGCGACACACGCATAAATGTATATTATATATTTATTCGCTGGTTATTAAGAGCGTGATACGCGCAGCGGCAATTACACGAGGTATTACAAGGTAAAACCCCTCGTAGTCGCTTTAAATTTAAAACCAACTTAATGCACGCTATTTACATGATACACAGTACCGAGTGCATACGTTGAGGTCTCCTTTAAAATGAAAATTAGTGTATAAGTAACTGCTTCCGTCATCGTCGCGATAGAAGCCAAGGCAAATAGGGGCCCGCAGAGATACGCATAGTCATTATAAAGAGTTACTCCATGCGCGAAGTTAGTGTCTCGCATTTACATTTCGCCAGGCTACAGCTGCCGAATGCGCATGCACGGATGCACGGGGCGGAAACGTTCAAACGATAAATTATGCAACTCACTTTGCATTATTACTCATAAAACGCTTCTTTACTTTCCCTTCTCATGATGCAGCTCTTCTTTTCTACATTTCTCTTCTCCTCCCCCTTATATTTATACTAAATGTGTCACGTTGCACGCATTGTTGTATTTGACGCTCGTGAAAAATCGATCGGTTACGTTTTAAAGCGATCATCGCACGTGGGGTCGCGCAAATAGCGCAAATTTTCCACACTGACGAAAAATTAATATAAAATATAATAATACATTGTACTCTGAAATTCATTAACTCCTACAAACTGCGAGCGCCGTCAATACGCGTCAGATGAAAGATCCTTGCTGTGTACGAACCTAAAGACGTCCGACGCTAACGTTTTCTGAATACGAATAGCACCTTTTGGCTTATAGAAGATGTTAAAACAAAATTACAAGTGAATTATTCACGTACTTGTAAAGAATTTCACCGACCATCCTGAAGAATAGAGATACGTTTAAATATGCAAAATAAAAAAAATATAATTTCAAGCTTTGAAACATTTCACCTACTTTTATAGATAGTAATTAATTAAAGAAATGATTACTTTAGTTTCTACTTAATTAAGAAAATCTTAACTTTATCGAAATTATTTAATTTTCTAAACATATAATTACATATTTTATGTTCCATCGGTTGTTCTTTTAATTTTATTTGAAGAAGTTAGTTTAATTTTAGATGATTATTCATATTAAGACATAATATAGAAAATTATATTCCGTTGATTATTCTTTGATTTTATTTCAAGAATTTTATAAGTCTATTGTTATGTATAAACTAATGATTATTTATTTTAAAACACAATAGAAATCTATGTTCAGTTGATTGTTTGATTTTGACATGATAATATGAATAAATATTTTACATTTCTTTCACCTACGTTTGTCTAATTTATTAATCTTTCATTGAAGGTCCCAATTTTTTAAGATCGATATCACAAAGTTGGCTGATCAACTCCTCACTTCCGCAATAACAATTCTCCACTTAGTTTCGAGCGACTCAAATAAACGGATTACATACGGCGATCGATAGCGCGGCTACGTTAGCGGCGCGATTTCATATTTCATACCCGCGCCACTCTTGCCAGCCCTGGCGAGTCAATAATTAGCGGCGCGAATTATCTCGAAAGAATAACCCGTTCGCGCGGGTAATTGACATGGAAATCTAGTAGAGTCTCTTGGGCATCGGCCCGGGCCGACTCGTCGAGCGCGCTAATTAATTTAGCAGACGCACCGCGAGGGTGACCGAACGTCACTCGGAAAGCAATTTCCGATAATCCGCTCTTTGCGAACGACTGTACCGCCAGGGATAGCCCCCGGAGAGAGAACGAGGAGGCGACGTGCCGACGGGACAGGAAGGATCGTGCAAGATCGCGCGGAGGGGATTGGCGACGACTCCGAGTCTCGTCGAGGAGAGAGCACCGAGTATCTCTGGCGCCACGGTTACGACGCGCGGCGTCTTCCTGTCTGCATCCCGCTGTAACTGGCGCCAGCCGGACCGGAGAGTTGCGAGCCGCGGGGTTGTTGGACCTCTCTCTCTCTCTCTCCATCCTCTCTTTCCATCCTCTCTGTCCTCTCCGGATGCCACGTTGGGTGCTGGAAAACGCGAGCCACCGACTGCAAACTCCTCCCACTGCACCCCTCTGGGTCCACCCTTTCGTCATCCCCGCGAACTCTGCACTCCCCCGCGCACCGACGACGTTGTTCCTTACTCTCTTCGGCTCCGTTTCGCTGTCCAAACACATCCAGCACGGCGGCAGCCAACATCGTTCCCGGCAAAACAAAATCTCAAACTCGCGGGCTACATGATCGATCACATCGGCGACCCCATTCGACCTCGCTGTGACGGAGAGAGAGAGAGAGAGGGAGGGAGAGTAAGAGGAACGGGGAAAAATGTACAGTATCTTGGAGAAGATTATCTTAGAAAGAGGGAATGTGAAGAATTGAGTGAGCGAAGCTAGAAAATATCTTATAATCGATCGAGATTACGATGAGGGGAGAAAGAGGGATAAGAATTTCCCTCACGCTGAGAAACGCGAGGAACGCGACTGAAATTTTCCGAAAAGATTACATGCGCGCTGCGTCGTTCGCCTGGGAATTACCCGCCGCGAGAGCCGTCCCTTTCGCGTTTGACTGCACAATATTTGTTCTACCTGCGAATGTTTATTTAGCTTCGTTAACATTGATATTCTCCGCGCGTCTCAGCCGTGTGCGTCTCACACGTACCTTCGTCTCGCTCCCTGCGCGCGGGAAGATAGGTCACCCCGGCGCCGCGTCAGTCTCGAATGCCAGACGGTCGAGACGGAGGGACGACGAGCGTCGGAATCGGAGGGTGCGACCCGGCTGCGTCTATCGATCGCGAGAATTCCGGTCGAAGAATCTGTTTACCCGAATTTCCACGTCGCCGAAAGGAAATATTCCGCGTACGTGACCATGTTCGTTCGCGTCGCCCAGTACACGGGCGAGGAGCCTTTCCCTTCTTTCCCTACCTCCTTTTCTCTCTCTCCCTCTCTCTCTTGCTCATGCTGTCACGACCGTTTCCCCGGACGGTCGGCGAGAAGTCGAAAACACCTCGGAAAATTCGGACGACGATAAGTTTCGTGAGAGGTCGTCCGGGCGCGACGCGAACTTTCGTCACTCGCACGACCGGTTGTTACTTATGCCCGATCGCCGAAGAAGCGCCAATATCTCACTCGGCAGAGAGTCGTCCTAATTTCGCCACCGGCAGGACAACCGGGGGAGACGCGCACGCACACAATAGCCCGTGTTTACCGCGGCGAAAGACGAGAGAAAGAGATCCCGAGCGTATTTTCGATATCGCTCGAGAGAGTAACTCGTCCGACTTCTCTCGATGCCTGCTCGACGCTGATTCTTTCAATGCCGGTAAAGGATAGCCCGGCGGGAAAACATGTTTACCACCTTCACCCGCGACCGAGTTCACGCGCGACCCGATTATCTCGCCGACGTCGGCGCGTGAGGCACACGGACGCCGGTAACGACGGAAATATAAGGGCGCGGTGTATAAATTCCGCGGCGATTGCGATAACTTACGATCGTTGCTCCCTCGGCATGTCGCCGGTCTGTCTCTCGCAGGACGATGCAATCTCGGCCGGTTCGTTAGAGGGTACGAGAACGGACGAGCCGGGAAAACAGCGCGTGTATCGGAGATTAAAAGATCAGATACCGTCGGGGTAATCTCGTTCTTAATCGCCAAGGAGACCCGGCAACGAGAGATCGCCAGATCATCGAGTCGAGGTTGGCGGGACAAGTTTACGAGCAAAACCAGTCGTGGCGAAGGAGCCGCGTAGACGTGCGCGAAGGTGTGGGTGGCCGTTACGACGACTGTGTCGATAGGTATGCATAAAACAGTTCCGTGTGTGTGCAGGTGCGTGTTCGCGTGTGTTCGTGTGCTCACCGTTGTTACAATAGCCGAGATTGCGGTTTACGTAAGAGACCGGGGGAGGATGGAGGAGGGAATACCTCGGAAAGAGACGGTACGTAGGTATGTGGCGAGATTTAGTGTTTCGTGATTCTCGCCCTCGCGGTCGTATATCCTTAAAATTAATATACCGGATACGCGTTAACAGTGTATAGAGATTCGAGGGCGCCTACCTGTTTAACACACGGAGATATCATCCCCTGGAAACCTTACATAACGCCAAACTCACGCGAGCTGCTTAAAAGCTGGCGGCGCACGAAAGCGCTCGTTATTTATGCATTCGGGCGGCACTTCGGATACGTAGAAAAATTGGGCGGCGATTAAAATAACGTATCTCGGGCCGGCGGATAAATAAGGCGACGGTCGAAGGGGCGAACGCGGAAAAAGCTCGCCGATGGCGTCCGCGTGTGTGTTTTTGTGTACTGTGTTTACGTGTGCGTGTACGCGAAGGAGAGAAAGAGACGGGCAGAGACGACGGCCGCACGCTACGATAATATTCCTCGTGCGAATTCCCACGAAACTCGACCCTCCTTATTCGCCTTAGTGAGATGTCAGACTCGAAAACAATGCGGCCCACGTACCGAAGCCGAGGAATCAAATGGCGCCGGAATACTAAACACCACGGAATACTTACCTTCCACTGCGCAGCTTCCACAAGTAAGGGTTCTCGGCCGCTCTTGTGCACGTACGGCCACGTGACTGACTCCCTTCGACCATCGTCGCTGCCGACGGTACGTGGCGGTACGTAACGCCGCGAAGAAAACCCCTAATCCTTTAAGTGCTAATCCCTCAACTCGAGTGCAGGCAAATGTAGCGGTGTCGTTCGTGCTCCCGGCGCGGCCTGACATACGACCTTTGAAAAATTTCGTCTCTGATAGGGCGGCTCAGAGGACAACGCGGCGCTTCTGTTGTCCCAATTTGTCCCCGTTGACGGGTATGCAGGAGAGAGGAGGTGAGACGACGACCTTAAGATTTGTCGAATTTTCCCTCGTTTTCGTAGTAACGTGAAAATAATAATTTTCTTCCGAGTAGCTGATGCCTTGCGTGTGATCTGGATAAAATGGGAAAATTTATAAATAAATTAGAATTTGATTTTTTTCTTTTTTTAATTTAGAATTCGATTTTTCGTGGTTTTCGTCCGACGCAGACGGCGGAGCGCGCGCGCGCGCACCACGGTGGAATTTAATGGGGAATGCGCATAGTGCCGACCGTCCGTTCGCGTTGCGGCGAACATGACAGTAACCAGCGTCAAACACTGTAACGTCCGATCCAATTACCGCTCACTATACGCTATGGTTCATAAAATGTAGTAACTCAATACAGCGCGCGTGCCGAGTTTGTCGACGGAGCGCAGATATCGACGGATTTCCAGTTGGCGACCTATCGCATGTCCTCGCGCCCTCCACGACATCTGTGATTTTAGTTTTAATTTCCTTCGCAGCCTGTTTTCCACGCCTGTCGTGAAATTCGCGAATCAACGGGGACCGATGAATCGAGCGCGGCGGTGGGACATCGCGCAGCCATCGTGAAACACAAGAGTCTGATTCGAACGTGAAACGATAATGAGACCCGGCAACAGGACGAGAACCAGTCCATATTAATAACCATTTTATTCATGAGATATTATCAAAATCGTTTAACTTCTCTCCGTAGATATTTCTTTTTCTGTTAAACTGATAATTGCAGTATCATATAATTTCCTTTTTAACGAACTTACATCAAGCGAGACTGCTCGGAAATCTTAAGGGAAGCTTTTAAAGAAATACGCTGGAGACGACATGAAAGGAAATCATCCGAACAAAAATAGAGGGAAAGAGAGAGAGAGAGAGGGAGGAAGTAAGACGCGGATATAGAGAGGAGAAGGCGCGCAAAGGCGTGCACCGCGGCAGGACGAAAGATAAGAAGAGGCCGAGCCGAGATAACTTGCAAAAATAATAATGGCCGTGAATACCGTATTACTCGTCCGCCGGCATTCCTCTCCGTTATCGGCTTTCGTGTTTGTGAGAGCGAGAAAAAGTAAGAGAGAAAGAGAGAAAGGAAAAGAGAGAGGAAAAGAATGGCTGGAAGACCGAAAGGGACGTAAGGACAAAACGCGAACGAGAAAGACGGACGACGATATCGCGGAACAAGAACGCAAAAGAGAGAAAGAGAGACAGAGAGAGGTGCGAGAGCGAGACCGGCTATAAGAGAGCGTGCGGAAGGTTATACCCACCTTCGTAGCTATCGGTGAAGATATTTGCCGTAGGGCACCGCGCGCGCCATCATTAGAATCTACCCCCAGGTACCCTTGCGGCTCTTTGTACCCTCTCCGTAGGTGCACCGCCCCCTCAGACCAGCTCCGATCCGCCGGTAGATCGCCTTTCCAACTTGCCCGTTTCGCCTTCCCGACCAGCCCTCCGACGCCGTTCCCACAGCTCTTCCTCGTTCTCCTCTTCCACCCCTTCTCCTGCACATCGAGCGAGACGTGAATAGAGCCTTCTTTATCAACGCTTTGAAATCTTGGCGCCGCCGACGGATATATAAGGCGAGGAATGATTTCGCGGGGTGGCAAAGGGGTGACCGCCGGAGGACGGGGTTGGAAGTGGCGAGGCGGCTATGCGGAAGCTGTTTTTAGGGGGCGGGGAGGCGGATGGAATTAGGTTTGTTAAGGATACGCAGAACGCGCGCGCAGAGACACCGAGAGAGACGCGCACAGATAGCAAGCGTAGCGGATCGCTACAAATGTTCAGGTAACACGGCCGTTTGTTTCACCTTATTAAATTTTGCTCTTTGCGCTGACGCCGATGCTGACGGCGTCCTCAATGAGATAGTTTTATTTTCCGGGGCCTCTAACGCCGCCGCCAGACATCCTCACCGGCGGCAAATGATACAAAGGACTTATCGAGGTCGGAGAGTCGCCCGAGGGATCGCGAGCGAGCAACGTCCGTGACAATGTCACAACGATTCCTGATAAATATTACAAGCGTCGCGGCTGATGCGAATCGAAGATGGAAGGTGGGAGGGGAAAAATGGGATAGATAAAGGCGGGAGCTTTCACGCGACGTAAGTGCGAGGCTCTCCCGGAGAGTCGAGCGAGAAACGCTCAATGCTGGAGTGACCAACCGTCCCGGTTTTTTTCATTTAACGGGAATAAATAATGCAAAGTATAATGATAAATTTTACTAAAATTCAAAATTCATTAATCTGAAACTGCGAGCGTCGCCAGTAGGAGCCGGATGAGAGGTCCTCGCCGTGTACGAACAGCACTTAAAGACATCCGACGCTCCCTGGACTACTTTAGTTTCTATTTAATTAAGGAAGTTCTGGAGTTTGACCATATAAACATGAGATAAGCCTATAATATATACATGATACAAAAGTTAATCGAACTAACAATGCGTAACAGAAATTTCAATAATCTTTACCGCGTCGTTTTCGAGATATTTAATTATGAACTTATGTATGTATAAGCCTCATAAAATAGGAACTTCATAAAATATGAAATTTTTTCTAATTTGATATATTTGTATATAAGATGGAAATTTGAAAAACTATTGCAATATCAAAGGCTGATATACACAGACGTTATAAGCAAATTTCAGAATTATTGACTGTTCCGTTTTAAAAATACAGCGGTGAAAAGTTTATAATTTATAGTAATATCCAAGATATACATACATGTAAGCATGTATTTAAACATTTATATACCTCTTTTTATTATCTGTGCATCTCTATTAGATCAACTAACACATATGATTTCAAGAATATCAGCCGAATTTTAGACATAACGATTATTTATATTAAAACACAATAGAAAACTATCAGTTCAGTTGATTGTTTGATCTTGACATAATAATGAATAAACATTTTACTTACTTACCTACGTATATCTAATTTGTTTACTTTTTATTAAAAATCCTGATCGTTTTTATTACATGTACATTTTTTAAGGTCGATATCCCGTAATTGGCTGACCGAGAGTTAGTTATCCTATTGAGCGTCGAGTGGCGGGGAGGTGCATCGCACCGAGGTTTACTTAGGATGAGTCCTTAATTGAATCGCTCGTCCTATAAACAACACACATTTCTCCAAGCTCGATAGAATCCTCATTTACAAAGTCATAATTCGGCCGCCGCGATTCGGAGTAATAATTGCACGCTGCAGTTACCAATCTGGGGGGGGGGGGGTAGAGCAAACAGAGCGACGACGAAAATTCGCATCCACCGGGCGAGCACGGAAATTCCCGATGACCGGTTTACGCGCGCGAAGCGTTAGTAAAGTGCTGTAATGTTGATTAGTTTAATGGCTTTTGATTTAATGGCCGGTTGAAACCATGGCCGGGGCGCAGTCTACCGGCGTGTGCATTGCTCGGTAATCGGCTGTCGCATTGCATGTGACGTGCAGAACGATGCGTGCTTTTCGCTAATACACGTCGTACACGCGCACGGCGCTCCGCGTCCGTAATTACAGCGGTATAAATATTTATTAATTTATTTAAAAAGCGTCCGGATCGAAAAGTGCTGCCACGGAGAGAGGTGACAACGCCACACTCGTTCCGCCCGATTCATTTCGAACGCGTTTTTCGGCACTCCGGCGTTTTGTAAGCGCTCGCCTGTTGTCTACGAGTTTATTCGTCATTATTCGATTTACGTTCCGCTACTGTGTGTTTTTTTTTTCATTTTTCTTTTTTTTACCAACGCGCGACACGAGGATTCAAATCCACGAGCGATTCGCCGTCGATTTTCGCGTAACTACCAGGGCTGCCGCCTCTTCAATTTTCGCCCGGGATTTTCGGGAGAAAGAGAATCTCCGGACATCCGGCCGAAAGATAAAATCTCTGGACTAATGCGGCAAGACATGCGTGAAATGTTGGACAAAACCGCCTAAAAGTGGAAACAATAAAAACCGAAATTTGTACGAAAATGAATTATGATGTGAAATGCAAATTGCTTTTACAAATATATTATGAACCTGTTATATATTAATTTCTTCCTTATATAATAAGTCTCATATAATATATAAATAAAAGTAGGTAGAATCATCCTTCCAAAGGATATCTTCATAAAGTCAATAATGTGTTCAGTAAAAACATTCAAATATTGGATGTTTTTTCGAATCAGGTTTTTTCACTCAGGTGTATATAGCCCCTTAACACATTGCGGACCGCTAAGAAATCTATAAGACGCCCGGGACCGCACGTTTTTGGGCAAACTTGCACGTTACTAAAATCGTCATAACATTTTTATTGATGAAGCAATGTTTGTTAAACTTTCAGAAATTGTAAAATAGGACGCATTTTAGGTATTATTGAAAAAAAATTATGTTTTTTAATAATTATCACAACTTTTTTTACTTGAAAATAAATTTTTACGAATTTGTTAAAAATCGTAAAATAGGATACATTTCAGGTATTATTAAAAAAATTGTTTTTTAATAATTATCATAACATTTTTATTTAAAAATCAATTTTAAACCAAAGTTCCTAGTACTTTTCTGACATATTGTTGACCGGCAATTTTACTTAGAATTTATTAAAATTTTTTTTTATTTCAAAGAAGACACAACTTGGGTTTTATTAGCGAAAGACACAGTTTGTGGTATACTGAACAACAATTACACTGTATGATCTCCGAGAACCTACTGACTCAACTCGTGATCGATGCGAAACAAAAACGCATCGATCACGAGTTTACCCATGGCCGGTCGGCAACGTTTGAGCAGGAAGACACGAGTTAACTCGTGACCGGTCAACAATGTGTTAATATATCCTTCTTCTTTTTTTTGAAAAAGTGATTCCATCTTGTCGATCTCCAGACGGCCGGACGAACTGGTAGCACCCTAATAACTACAATGGGTCCCGTCACGGTGGATGCATGGTGCTTGGGACGCGTTAAGAGATCTCGTCGAATTACAGCGAGAACAAAGCTTTGCTCTGAGATCGCGTCGATGGTGAGCAAAGTCGCGCGTCGTTGGGCCGCATCTCTCTATAAAAATCGGCACGTGCCAGCCGAGGTGTTCTCCGGCGACGTCCTCCACAGGAGAGCGCCCATCATCTCCTTCTCTCTCTCTCTCTCTCTTTCTCTCTCCCTCCGCTCTCTTCGACGGGCCTTCAACACCCTCTTCACCCGCGCTTTTTTATTTACCCTTTATTTGACGCTTGACACGCGACGCGCGTAATAGAATAACGGCCTCTCCGACGACGGAAGTGGCGCGCGACGATCTCCTCTGACGGAAGACAAACTTCAATCAATGCCGCCGGAGACAAAAGACGTTCGAGAGCGGAAAGACGACGACGACGACGACAACGACGGTGACGACGACGACGAAGACAACGACGGAGACGACGACGACGAGACGACGTCGACGACGGTGGCGGCGACAGCGGCGACAACGGGCTGCTTCACGGATTTATCTCATGAGTGCCGTCGATTTCCCTCCACTTTCAGACCTTTCTGCGAAATTTCACCGAAACTCCATGTCGAGGAAGATTGGCCGGTGACGCGTTTAGCTTACGATATATTTTATGGATATCGAGTGATTTCGGCGTACTTTCTTCGGCGCCCCGGCACCGATCGTGCCGCGACGCTTCGACGGAAACTTCGCGGACGGAAATTTCTTCCTTTTTTTCTTTATAGATTCAATCTGAAAATACCTCATGAGCCGTCCATGAGAGTTTCAGATATACGCGGTATGCCTCACCGTGGAAATGCCGCCGCGATAGATTCGGCGTGCGCGCGAATGTAAAAGAAACAATTATATTTCCAGACATAATTTATTTTCTCGCGGATATCCAAAGAACGGCTGGACCGAGATTTTACGCGACCGGCGGCTGTGAATCGCTTTCTCGTCAGTTTCCCGTAGAAATGTCCCTCATAGATATTCACGACATCTCCAATACTGCGTATCGGCGCCGCCGATGTTTTTCTATGCTCACCACCGCCGAAGGTGCGGGGCACGCTCGCGATGATGTTGCACCCTGCAATACCGTATTAAGACAAATTGCCGGCGCGTGATTTACTCACTATCGGGGATCACGCTATACTATATACCGGATGGGAGAAACTTTTAATCTGATTACTATTTGTGTGTGAATGTGTGTGTACGCGCGCCAAGAATACCGGATATGATTCCTATCGTCCAGAATTTATCTCGAAACTTCTTATCTTGATTTACTCCTTCGGCTCGGCGTCGGCCGGAAAACGAATCGCTTTTTGTACTTGTACGGAAGGATTTGTACGCGGGATCTCCGAACAAATTGTCAATCCGCTCGTCACTCGCGACGGAGCTTTTTTACCGTCGCCCCCTCGGAGTTACGAAAAATTGAATGCAATAGGATTCATCACGGTATCCCGATCAAACAAATCGAATCTGTATCACCGGCGATATTAATTCCTTCAGTTACTAGCAATTTTTTTAATCCGTTTTAACTTATATTCTACGTTATACAGTAAAAATTAAAATGTTAATTTTAACATTTGTTACATATCTCAGAGAGTTCCAATCTAAATTTTAAGTTGAAATAACTCATACGTCGCCCGTTACTTGTTTACAAATTGAAAATGTTAATGAATTGACATTAATGCATTTTCTTTCAACGTATGATATTAATTATTTTGACTTAAATTTTATTTGTAATAGTAGCGTTTGATATTATTGAAATTTATATATTTATAACGTCAGCTGTAACAAAAACATGTATTTATCATTTTTTTAAATCGCGTTTTTAAAATATGGTCAATGATTATATGAATTGTTTAATTATTTACCATTTATTTAATTCAATTAATATCATATTGGATAAATATGTTTACTATTGGTATGATTCGAGAACTCGGGAACTATTTATATATGTTAAATATCAATTTAACGCGAAATGTTAAGATAACAAACACACAATGTAAAATTAACTAAGCAATCGTGTTAAAAGAACTCGAAATAATATTTCATCTTTAATTGACACACAAAAAACGTTAGAAAATTTTTATAACATTTGGGCGCAGGATTTTTCACGATGTACCCGGAGAGATATACGCAAAATTACACGTCAACGGAAATTGCGCGATATTTTCGCGGGGTAGATAAACACCCTCGGAAATGTATCCCATTACACGTATTAAGAGGTATTTTTCTGAAACTCACAGGACATCCGGCGAGAAGAAGACAGCGATTTTAATTTCAAGCCTGATTCATCCGACAATCCCATTCGCTCGACGCTGCTTTCGACCCGTGTGTCTTTGGAGATACACAGAGAAGCGATAGCTCGTGCCGTTTCTTTCAAACTCATCGCAGCTGTAACGTGCGTCTTTTAGGAGTAACGGACAATCACTTTCAGCGTGCTGAGCGCATTCCGTCGCACGTCATGCGTCCTCTCGCAGGATGAATCGCGTCCGTCGAAATGGCATTTTCAATGCGACGACGAAGTCTCAAACCGTTCTTTATCGGGCTCTTAATTCCGTAAAAGAATACGAGGAGTAGGAGATGCAGCAGTAACAGCGGCGACGGCAGACCGGCGTGTGAGTCTTTGAACTCATTCCGCTCACACGAGCGTGCCCACATATCCCATGACACGGATTTGCGACGTTCGCTTTTAGAAATCAAGCCCCTACCTGTCCCACGTACATTCGGATCCATCCACAGCTGAAGATGCCGCCGAAATATGAAAGCGTGTATCCCCGGTGTTTCCTTTAATATTCTTTTCCGTTCCTGTACGAGCAAGTCGACTGGCTTCACCGTTGCTGAGGAAATGCAGGAAGCAAGATGTCTAAAGATCGAAAAGGAAGAGAAGAGAAAAGAGAGAGAGAGAGAGAGAGAGAAAGGAATAAACGTTTTATTATGTTCCAAGTAGAGACCTGCGGCAAAACCGGTATAACTGCATAAATTGTGCAATTGTTGTACTCTCGAGTCGCGACAAACTTGGAAAATGAAAGATAACGACGCGAGGACAGAGGGAAAAATAAAAAAAAAAGAAAAGAAATAAACAGGAAAAACATAATATGCGAGAGGTGATAACGAAAGAAGCGTAATAAACAGAGAAAAAAGTGGGGGAGATTTAAAAGGGCGGTAAAGTAAACGGTAGAGTTAAATTTGTTATACATGTAAAATTAATTACACCGCAAGACAGAGTATGATATACGGATGTGTCCGGAATGAATGTACCGCCGCAATCTGTTCGCGACGTGTAATTGTATGTTTACGGCGATATAAAATATTTCCCCGTAGCGTATCGTCCGCGGCGATCCTCTCTCTGAAAAAAAAAAAAAATAATAAACAATATCCTGTCTATCGCAAAACAATTTAACGTTCATATTTGGCGATGGTATACGATGACGTTAACCTTCTAGCTTTATTGCGACCGTAGTATTTTATCGTAATACTTGACATTTACGTCGACTGTGTTGGTTACAGGGCAGACAAATAGTTGGGCAAACTGCGTGCTCGTGACAAATCTGTTTTTCCGAGTTACAAAAAGTCGTCGAAATATGTATCGGATAAACTACAAAGCGATCACGCGGCTTTGTAAGCGCCCAGATATCAAGTGACATGAAAACTTGTACATGTTAATCGATAATAAAATCTGAAATTTAACATGAATTTCATCTTATTACCGTGCGTCACGGTCTGGTGATTACCGCGATTTTTATGTAAATAAAAAGTTCCGATAAAACCGACTACAAATTTATTTGTTTGTTTTGATCAATCAAATAGTTTTACAGAGATCACGTGATGCCTTCCGATATAAGCAAATGCCATTTATGGCGTTCCTCCGGGCAAGGAACAATAACGGTGTTTTTGTTTCATAAGATCGAGATACCATCCAATGGAAATGCATCAACCCGTTTTGCGTAAACCTCGTTTTCCTCTATCCATTGCTGCCCCGAAAACCGCTTCGGGGTTCCAACTTCGCTTTGATAGCTTAAGCGCTCGACAGACGAAACATTTCCGCTCCGTCCCATTCTGGAAATTGCGCCGTACTCTTTTTCTACAAATCACTTAATTAGTTACGCGGCTAAACAAGCCACGGGAAACAAATTTGCGGATTTGGAAAATCGCGCGGCTTCAAATCGAAAAACGTTTCGAATAAGTAAAAATGCGCGCGAGCGAGATCCATTTTAATTTCTCGCAATTGCAGTAACCTCTAATCCACGTCCAGACAATTTTACTTGTGTTCTTCTCTCCTCCGAATTGTACACAGAGAAAAATATTAATTGTACAGCGAAGAAAAGTATTCACTCAGTTTATTTTTCTTCTTTTAAGTAATGGTTATCTTGAATAAAGAATATTCCTTGAAAGAGATAGTATTAAAATATACATACTCATCACGAATATTAATAAAGCTCATAATTATTTACACAAAAGAATAACTTTTCTTCTCGAGGATATTATAAATTTTATCAAAGAAAAGTTAAATTCGGTTAATTTGAATAAGTACACCGAAGTTTCAGTTTTAGTGTTTTAGTTTAATATTCTTGGCTGGAAGTACTAAAACTTTCTAAGAATCAGAATATATTTCGAATAAATTTGATACTTATGATGAACTTATGATATACACAGTAAAAAATATTTTGTACTTGTGTTAAAACCGACCCTAAAATTTTTGTGTTAAATCTGTAAGTGCCGATTAACATATCATGGATATTAATATTGTGCTCATTTTTGACATAATATCTGTGTTGCTTTTCAATATATATTCACCTTGTGAAATTCTAACAGAAAAATTTGCGCGGATCATTTTTGGGACACGTGAAATGCGTTGAACTAATCGTAAACTTTTTACTGTACACTTGCGAATATATGAACTTACGAAATATTTGAAACAAGTAATATTTCACTGGATGTAGTAATTTTTTTTTCCTGTGTGTGTCGCGGTGATTTTCTTCGGAAAGACGTCTTTGCACGTGCCACGGGTGAAAATTTGAAAAAAAGCTGACGATAAGATCGCGGTTTCCGCGCTTATCCAATGGTTTAGGAGCAGCGCGAAGGAAAACCGACTGGGATTCGGTCGTTCGCTGCTCCTCGATACGCCAAGAACGAGCGGTCGACGGGGCGTGCGTTTCCCTCGATTTATGCCCGAGGTAACGACTATCTACCGGGGGACAACGTGCCGAGAACTTTTTAACTCACCCCTTATCATCCGACGTGTTCCGGACGCGTAAACGCGCGACGCCGAATTATCCGAGGCGCGCGCGCGCGCGTCCGCATCGTGCGCGCTTCTTCCACTGCGCGCGCGAGCGGTTAACTCCACGTTCTCTCCCTCCGTGCAGGTGTGCGAGTGTGCATTTGCGGCTGACGTGTAGCTGTATATACGGTATACACGCGCGTATATGTACGAAAGAATCCCAACCTGTCGAGAGGGGAAGGGGAGCGACGGGGGAGGGACGAGGGTGAGCGAGAACGCTAGGTTCGAGGGGTGTGGGTTAGATGGGTATTTTACGTTTGAGGGGTAGGTAAGCCCCTGATGTATTACCGGCTGAGCCTGCGGAGTCAGCGCTGCCGGTCCAACAAACCGGACAATCCGATTTTTTCCTCCTCTTCTCCCCTTTCTTGCCTCCTATCGGCCCGCCGGCGCGGGCTGCATGGAGAAAGAGAACTGAAAAAAAGATGGATAGACTTGACTCGGGGCTCGAAGATGGAAAGAGCGATGTCGCCCTGTCCCTTCTCCACCACGTCGTTCTATCCGCCCTCTGCGGCGCGCGGCGTTTGTGTGCGGTTTGAGTGTTTCGTGAAAGAGCGATTTTTCCGCGAGAGACAGCAAATTGTAATCCCCGTCGATTGGATTGAGATATTAGCTTGTACGTTGTCTTAATGAGGTATGATACAATCGCGCTGATTCGTCACAAATCCCGAGTAGTCTCCACTCCCCCCCTTCTCCTACGTGCCATGACGAAAATGCCAATTACTTTTCCCCGCTCTTGCTCCGACCTTCCGCAATAATCGCATTTTTCGGAGCTATAGGAATCGCGAAATTACAATAATTACGGCGGCGCGGCTGTTGTATTTTTAAAACGTACCGATCGTTATGAGAATCGAGTTAATTATGTAACGACGAAAGATAACAAATCATAATTCGATTACAGTTATTACGCTTCCGCATCGTGCGCAAAACTAACTAAATCGCTGCATTTCCATATGAATATATTAACATGTATTATATATATATATAATGAAGAAATTTTGTTTCATTGTTATTGGGCAATTACAATCACTCATTACGGGTCATTAGGATAGCCGTATGTTTCGGTGGAGAATCAATATCCAAAATTCAATATGTACCATGATAATTAATTAACAGTGATTTAATGTTTTGACGCGTGTCAATGTTTCCCACACGTGGAACGGGCTTCCTTGTTCAACAAAGTTCCCTAGACTTTCGCGATATATTCTGTATGTGTGCATGTATACATATGTATTACATATAAGCAGAAAATATGAATACACGTTTTCTCCGCTGAAGCTTTCTGGCTTGAACATTCCTTCTCCTGAGATAATTAAACCCGAAATCTCATTTAATGAGAATCCATGCCTCTGCAATGTCGAGACAAGATGGCACGTTGGGGAAAACGCACCTGCGTCTGCGCGTCGCTTACTTTTCTTAATTATATTGGCGTAATACAATGTAATATAGTGCGAAGAGCATCGCGTGATTGTGTCGCCTAAATTTTCGGTAACGCAACGTCCGAAGACAACGCGTACCCGACGAGGAAGATTATTGTGTTTTCCTTACAGTAACATGACAAAGTTCTTGGTTTATTATCCCGGAGAGAATCCTTTTGAACGACCCCATCAAAGACGTGATTTTTCAGCGGAAGATGCAATGCCCTCTTTTGTTCAAATATACTTTGTCTTTCGCTCTCTGGGTGTACCCGACGCGAGATTAGACGCGTTTCATGCGTTACAACCGAGAGTCTGGCTGCTCGAATTAAACACCTCTCCTGAGGTCGTAACGTCGGTAAAGGACGCCGCCACTTCGATACGAATTTGTCGAATCAAGAAGGAGCGCAATGGCAGACAAAGGTTGCCGGAGCAACGAAGTGCTGGAACTCGTGCAAGGACGTAGGTGCCATGTAAGTAGAAAGACTCATTATGTAGTCAGAGCGCGCGAGGCGTCTTCAAAGGCAGGCAGAAACCTCGGGTTAGGTACTTCTCACGAATCACGGAAACCGAGGTCAGGCGCCGTCTAACTCCGCCGGCAACCAGCGACAACAATAGCGGAGACACCACCCGGTTGTGGTTACCTTAGGCTCATTGTCACCCAACGGCCGGACCGACCGGGTAGTCGAACTTCCGCCGCGGAAAAGGAAGTTTGGTTTCGCAGTTCCGCGGTGAACTTTGTTCAGAATGCGACGGGGAAGACGCTCCCTCTGTTTTGGCCGACGGGTCTCGCCCGCCGCGAATTGACACACGCGCCGATGTCGAGCATCGCCGGCCGCCGTGTCCGAAACGTCCATATTAAGTCTCGATAATATAACGCGTCATTAATATCTTTGATGCTTCTCTGGATCAGATTCTGAATAATTTTATGTAGGGAAAAGCGCGAGATGACGAAGTGAGTGAGATGACGATTTGTTAATTTTTCTGAGTTAATGACAATCGGAGAGTCGGTGCCCAACTCATCAGAGATTTTTGAACTTAGCCACATTTATTTTCGAGTCTTCAATTTGTCATATCCCGATTTGTAAGACCGCTCGACTTTGTCGTCTTGTCATTTTCATTCTAATTAATATTCTTAAGCCTGTAATGTGGGAATTGGAAGCACAGAGTCTGAATAAGATGTTTACGATACAGGTGAAGAAAATAACTTGAACTTAAACTTATTATTATAAGGAAGAGAGTGTTTCCGAAAACATTTTCAAATGGTATTGCAAATGCGATTTGAAGAAAGGTAATGGTCATTCGTCGTAGCGGACACCTGATACTTTAACAGGAAAAAATAGTATGCCATGTAAAAACCAAAAACCGAAAACCAAAACTAACCGAAACTGGAAAATCGAAAAACGTTCAGCGGTCCGCTGAATCGGAGTGTGGTGAGCGAAGGTTGGTAATAATAAATAATCTGTCGTACGTTTGACTTCAGTCTGTCAATAACAGCAGATAATATAATAAAAAATTTAGATACAGCCATATGTAATTTTGTGACATCTCTCTTCATAAAAAAAACTCCACAATTAAAGGCGAGGTTTCGGTTATTCATAAAAAAATGGATTACTATTCTTACGTTACCATATGAAAATGAAGAGAACTCGACAAACCTTGAAGGTCATCTTACTCCCTTTTCCCTTACAAAAGATCTCGCGATGGAGTCGTCTAATTATAGAACTTCGGAGTTCGTAGTATCGACATGACTTGCACACATTTCTCATCTGGTCCCGCATGAGCGATAAAATCAAAATTCTCGGGTCGGTCATAATGGAGATCAAAGGACGACGCGACTCGTTGACCCGGCTACCGCCGTGATTAATACAGACGTCACCGTCGCCCGAGAATCGCCGGAAGAAAATCCGCGCGAGCAGGTGAGACGAACAGCAAGACGGACTACCTGAAATTGGATATTGAAAGTCCGCCAAGTATTGCAATCAAGATCCGATTAATTGCATTCCTTTGATTTACACGCGCCGCTCCCGGGGGCGAAGTTATATAAAGTTAATCTGGGCGATTTCGAAGAGGGAGGGAGAGAAAGAACGAATCGGAGCAACGATGCTACCTGTAAAGAGGACGCGCGGAACTGCAGCTCGAGTGGTGGAAGGCACCAAGAGGGCCTTTCAACTTTTTCCTGGAGCCTCAAAGAGAGTAGCGTGCTTTTCAAGGCTTGGATCGTCGATCGCGAGCGTCAGGTTGCCGACTTCGGAAAGAGACAGAAGGACTGACGCGGAGGAGGCGCGGCGGAGTCTCTCTCGGTAGTCTTTCTTAAACTTCATTGTATAAGTGTCTTACTAGACGACAGAGGGGGAGAGAGAGAGAGAGAGAGAGAGAGAGAGGGAGCGGGAAAGAGAGAGGTCGGACATTTTTTTCCCCACAGCCTGGACGTAGCGTCGCGCAGCAGAGTCATGGTAACGACTCGTTAAGGATTCCAGGATCCCTACGCCGCGGGAGAAAAATTCGTTTGTAGGGAAAATGTATTCTCGCAGCGCATAGCCAGTCGACTCGAAACCGAGGATAACGTAACTAATGAAAAAAGGAGGAAGGGGAACGAGAGGAGGGAAGGAAAAAAGAGAGAGAAGGTAGTTTCTCTCGTTTCCCGTGAGGTATTTAAAAGAGTAAGCTGTCACGGTGTGTCCTTAAATTGTTGCGCTCAACGACTCCGCGATACCAAGGATGAATTCCTGCACAAAGGACACTGTGAACCCGGCCGTGTAATTTCCGGCATTTACCGCGACACGATGTTGCTCCAGAAATCGCACCACCGTATACACAGAGTAGCAAGAATGCTAAGTATTTCCGTGGCCTCGCGCTGGACGTTATGGAGTGAGCGCTTGAAATTCAATATCGCGAAAACACGTCGCCGATATTATGATATTTCTAAATTCATAATGTCGGGCGAATAACGCGCCGGAGGGTGACGTGGAACTCCCCCCCCCCCCCCC
>NW_014555613.1:2408633-2431941 GCF_001313825.1 Dinoponera quadriceps
CCCCCCCCCCCCTGGCGAACCAGCGAAGGGGCAAGCGGGACGAGAGATGATCGGGAAGCTCGGAGATCATGGTCCTATATTGGAAGATGCCTCTAATACCGAGTCACGGCACTCGGAGACTTCTCGTAGCTGCAGCAAATATCCTGAATACGTTTAATATCCATGCAGACGTTGTTATAACGGATGTCCTCACCGACCCCCTTGCCGACAACTTTGTCTACCAACTTTAAGTTTTACATTAGCGTGGGTGTTTGGCTTGTGTTTTTATACGCGGAAGTTGGATATTCACTGTACGCCGGCATCTAACGTCAAAAGATCGTTAAGTACATCTTGGCATTTAAAAGTTACATCAAAGTAATTCTTTCGCCCCCTTCCCCACATACGAAGGAAGACGAATAAGGTAAATATTTTTTTTTCAAACTAATACACCACATATTTTCTCTTTTTTTATTTATATTCCTTTGTTTTTCAATACCCTGACTGCACAGAAAAAATGCTAGTATCAAGTAAATGTTACTTATTTTTCAACTTCTTGAGGGGGGATATTATTCTGAAAATTTTCAAAACATCGATCTATTATTCTTTACATATAGAGCTATTTTTCCTGCATATTTTAAATTTTGATCCGTCTAAAAATTCCAAAAATTGACTGAACGGCAACCGAAATACGTCAGCAGTGTCGAGGATTTGAACATGAGTAAAGCATCTTTTTCATTGAAAGAGACATGAAACGAGCTACGACGGCAACAGAAAGATTTAGAAGACCGACATGAAGGAGAAGATCTGTTTTATGGTCCAGATAAAGATTGAGTCGCAAACAGTAAGAGAAAAATAAGAATTCTATATTACTAACTTTAAATGCGATTTCCCGCAAACCACTTTTTACGAAACGATGGACATACAATTTCAAAAACGGCTCCACCAATTTTCATGAAATTTCTACATATTCTTCAAACAATTATCTATAGTATGTCGGGAGTAGAATTTCGTAAAAAATTCTTAAGAAGAAAATAACAACATTTATTGTACAAAAATCAACGACAATTTACATTTCTGCAAATAAAATTAAAACAAAATTATTTTTGTAAATTCTACTTCCGAAACATTGAAGAGTCATTTTTCTACATAATAAATCTGTTTTTACTTTTTTTAGATTTTCCTAACGAGCAGAATTATGTTCACCATACGAATGAAGACATAGTCCATAATGATAACTATGATTATTTATAAAAAAAATTAATATTTTCGAACAACTCCTGCGCCATTTTCACTGTAAATAAATATAAGAAAATAAGCTCACAAAATTCCAGAGATTTCCAGAGATTTTGCTTTATCTAATAATTTATTTTATCCTTGAGTTATCAGCGTTTGAAAATAGACGGATTTTTCGGCCTTCAAGGTTGACGTTTCCCTTTAAATCAAATCAGATTTTTATTAATTTTAGTATACTTTAATAGCTTATAATAAAATTCTAAACTCTAAAACTTGTAGAGATAATTACTTGAATGCAATAATATCCTCATTTGTAAGCGGATTACTGAACGTATATATAAAATGGCCCTCAATTTAAGAGATCATTTATTGGAATTAGTAATATTCTTTTTTATTGAAGAAACCTAGCGATTTTAAATTTAGAATTTCCTGTCCAGTAAATATTTTCTAAAATAAAAAATTTGATATCCTCAATATTACGAATTTAACACTCGCAATTGTTTTAATACATACTATTAAATGTCTACTTATATGAAAGAAATATCATATTGTATATAATTAATTACATTTCCACTTTTAGTAAATACTTGCCAATGAATAATATCACGGTAACCATTCTACTCGGACACATAAATATATTACTTGAACGGTAGCACTTATTTTTTTCTTCGATGTATATATAATCAATCGAACTCGGCCCATCGCAAGGGGGTTGATTATATCGGATCGAGTTTCTCCGGCCGCGGGGTGAAAGAGCTCCCTTCAAAAGTCGCGACACGTCCTCCTCCTCCCTTCGGAGCGGTTAAATTCAATTTATCCGTCGTAGTACACAGGAGAAGAGACGAGAAGGACCGTGGCTATTTCACCTGACAGATGCCTTTATAGCTGAAACGTGCCGCGATAATGTAACGCGGTGCGGGTAATGGAACTTATGATATATCATAGCGACGAAGAGAGTGCGCGCGCGCCCGCCCGCGTATAGAGATGATCCCACTCGCGCTCTAACATCGTAATATCTTCTCCTGCGGAAGAAGCGCGAAGGTGCTTTTATTCAGCACTGCGCGCGCGCGCACTTGCTCACGCGCGCGTACATTTCCGCTGCACTAAATTAAAATATGTCAGCGATACCGGTATTCCCGTAAGTACGGTACTTATCGGCGCTATGTGATGGGCGAAGGGTGAGCCGTACGTCTATGGGGTGACTTATGAGAGGCACGTGAACCCTAATATTCGACATTTGCGGTCGGCTTTATCATACCCGTCTTCTTTGGACTTTCAGATTAGGTCCTCGCGAACGTTTACGCCGCGTTTGTCGCGTTCATCGTTATTTCACCGTAGTGTATCGCCGTGTTATGATATATGACGCGCGTGGATGAACCACAAATCTTCCTTACGACGGGGGCTTCGATTGATATCAATCTGCCTCCATTGTGAGACAATGAAAGTAAAACAACGAAAGTAAAACACGGGGAAAAAAGTTTTACCGGGACAGCAAATTCTTTGTTAATATAGTGATAGTAAAAGGATTTGTTACGCAGAAAAAATAATTTGCTTGCTTTCGCAGCAAAACGTTGCTGCGACAGCGTTAAAATTTTGTCGGCATAATTAAAAATTAATACTCTTGACAAATCTTTTTGCTGTCGCTATATTAACAAACAATTTGTCGTTCCAGCGAAATGATTTTCTCCGTGCAAGTAATCGTAATGGCAAACCATACAAATATATCGCATCAGCGAGAGATTTTAAGTTTAATCGAAACTTTAATGTCCATTTTTAATTGCGGAGAATTATTTTATCGCGTATATCGAAAAAAGGATTTGGTAATAAAACTAAACAGTTGAATAGTTTCAATTAAATGAAATTGTTCATTGTAACGAAATCACTGATTACATGTACCATGTGCCATGTGACTAAATGATTATTGTAATTAAATCATTTAGTTGAAACTATTTAACTAAATGTTTGGTAATTGTTATCAAATCTTTTTTTCAACGTGAACACCGTAGTCCTCTCGTCTGATAGATACCATTATCGAAGCATTAATTCCATGCCAGTGTTGCAGTATTAACACGGTACTATCGTTTAATTGCGCTTTGAAATTTAATATTTTTTAATCATTTAATAGTTGCGAACGCTGTGTACACGCGTTCGGTTAATTGTAAAATCGCGAGAGGAGAGTACAACGGGGCAAGCACGGGTTAAAAAAATATCCGATCAACGTTACTCACCGTGAGTTTATAGCATCGTTAACTTGTGCTAATTAAATTAAAATAATGAAATCGCGCGCAATACTACGCAATTATCGTATATTTTACCCGGTTTGCCGGTAATTTCCGAGAGGCGATCTGACCCAAATAAAAGATTAATCCATTAACCGACAGCACGGTGCCGAAACATGATGTTTCCCACTATGAGCCCGGCAAAAATATTATCCGTCTAACGATTCCGGTAATTATTAATCCGCCATCTTGGGGGAATGCAAGAAGATTCTAATCTAAAATTAAATGTCCCCTCGAAAAGAAATCGTGCGCCTTAACCAGAACGGTTTTACGTTGCAATTATAATCTCGAGCACGCGGGCGGATCTTTAATACGCAGGGTGGACGGTGGCCGCGGCTTCGTGATCGGCCAACATCCAGTTACAACGGCGGCGAAACCGTTAAAAGTATCCGCAACGAGCGCCAGCTCGAGAGATAATTTTACTGATCGCAGGAAGGATACCGAGTATCCGCGCGCTTCCGCCTCGGCTCGGGCAAAAAAGAGGGCGGTTTCCGAGCTCGCGCGCGCGGAACACATCCACGGAACCGAGCCTAATGGGAAGTGGAGGCTTAATTACAGGTTGAGGCGGATATTAAGGGTATGCACGGCAGCTCGGTATAAACGTTGCAGCTGTCGTGTGTGTCTATCGACCGAAATTGACTCGCGCACGACAGACGGAGACAGTTGGAAGGGGGAGGAGGAAGAGCGGGAGGGGACGCGGACAAAGGGGTGAGTGGGTGAGAGCGAGGGCGAGGCTGCGAAGATGATCGTCGACGTTGCAGCGGCATTAAAACGCCATAATTCAAATTCCCCTGGCAGCTCTAAAATAAACCAATTAGGACGCTCTATAAGCGGATATTAAGATTCTCATCCCAGATATATGCGTCGTCTCCGTGAGTGGGGGCGCGCGTCGTTACTCCTTAAACCGTGTCTCTTTCTCTCTCTCTCTCTCTCTCTCTCATGCACGTTAAAGGACCCAGCTATTACACCGCGTATGCACGGTTTACACACGCGTTGAATCACACGCCAACTCGTCGGGACGTTTATCGAGGATATCATATTCTCGCTCTTGTCCTTTCGTTCCGTGCCCCGGAACGTCATACGCGACAGTCCGTCCGTCCCGCTGTGAGTAAGCTGCTGAACCCGCGCGACGGATGCACGAAACGCCGAAATGCCGCTGCCTGTCAGCGAAACCAGAGAGCTCTATCACACCTGTGTCAATTAATCCGAACGTCGGCTGTAACAAACGAGCCGGTGTTACATCGCGAAGTCAAGGGTAAAAATTGCACGGGCGATCGAAGGATTCGCTTCGAGCGTCGTGACGATTCTCCCGGGGGTTGACGATTACTTATGCCGCTTAAAGAGTCCTCTAAACTCGCGCGGTCGATTTATCCGGCGAAGTTTACTTCGACTTAATACCAGGCTCGAACTAACGAGAATAGCTCTTTCGCGGACACCCGTTAAAGCAAACGACCATCCACTGTGTGGTTCCTCGGGATCTCTTCGGATCCTTCCTTGTGTACTTTGTGGTTCTGTCGGTTGGTCAGTCAGGGGTCAGCGAATAAACGGTATCGGCAAATCCGATCTGAGATCGCTCGAGTCACGCGACAAGCAGGCAGCGCCGGCCGGGCATAGCTTAGACACCGCCACGTGACACGGTACCTATTTTATTTTCTATGCAAGAAAATGCAAGCATAATCGCTCAAGCTCGCGATGCGCCGACATGCGATGATACCTTCCGCGTTCCGACTTAGTTTGAAATTCTATGCATGCACAGAAGACAATGAATATTCAATGCGGCCAAAGACGGCGGAAAGTGATTCAATCATGCGGTTCAATGACCGCGTATTATCAATTACAAAAAGCGACGCATCGTTCGATGAACTTGGGCGATGATCTCGCGCAGTCGGAATTATCGATTCGGTCGGAGGAAATCTATCAAGATATCCAAGATATCCACTTTGTTCTTGGGCTTGAAAACCATGTTGAAGATGCAGAATTAAAATTTATGCGCACGCACGCAAGATAACAACATTTCTCTACCAAAATATATCATGAAGATACATTGTCGAGAAACATAAGCATGTCCATTTTCCATGGATATACCAGCTGTGATGTTTTCCCTATTAATTATCCTCTATTAATTATCAAAATTATTAATTCGACGGTTAATATATCTTCATCTACTCGACCGATGAGCCATTAGGATCTCGAGAGTCCAAGCGGGGAAAAATTCCCGGTGACAAGGCAGAGATTAGGAGAGTGAAGGACGGAAGGATAGAGCCGCTGTGGCGTTGGCATAAAGAGAGAACGGAGAAATGGGCGGCGAGAGGGAAGGGATAAGAACAAGGATAAGGAAGCGGATAAAAATTACAGATCTGGGTCATATATTCGCTGCTGAGATCGTCTGCCAGTGACTTCTTCGCTCAGGGCTTGCCAGGCTCACCACTCCACTAGGAGAGTAGTAGCCACATACGTCAGACGGGCCTACATATGCCGTCCCCGACTACTGCGTACGGGAACTCGGATTGTCTTACCGTCACAGCCAGGCATTGTTCGCTAAGTCGCATTCCCCGTGGCGAATAAGACCGCGTAATACACATCCATACATACATACACATGCACACACATACAGAACGCGCATACACCGTCCTCGTGAATAGCCGGCTAACAATAACATCGGACAAATTCCACTTTTCGCTGAGTAACTTGTCGCAGGGATCAAATATTTCATTCTCGTCACACGTTTTTAGTTTTCGGGCTATTAAAAATTAAGATTCTCGCTGCGCCGTTAATTTTACACGAGAGGTGTACCGACTGAAATATTGTGTCTGCGCGCAATTCGATTCGGTTAGTGGACGAGGCTTTTGACAATTCAAGTCAGGGCAATTGAGAACTTCTTGTCTCAATAGCGCACGGATAATTTCGCACCGCGAAATCTAATGAGAATCGCATTGTCGCAGCGCGTCTCGGATTAATAAGTTACATTCGCCTTTGCTCCCTGCGAAGCTTTCACATTTTCGCCACTGATCCTCGTCCTTGTGCTCGCGGTTAGTTCCGCCCCGCAGTCGCGAAAGTGGAGCGAGAATCCCGAATATACGTATCGGTTAGATTTTCGCATCACGGAAAGTTGCAAAAGTAAAGGTGACAGTTTGACGGTAAAATTCTACGACAGGCTGACACATCGCAAGAATAGAAAAAGACAATAGAAATTCGCGGCGTACGTTGGTTATCGATACGACCTCGCAAGAAAAATAGATCACGCGGCGCGGCGCCTTTATCTCTCGCCAACTTTATTTTCTGTCGCTAGACACGCATCCTTGCATACTGCGGCTTGTATGGCGGCGAGTATCAAAAACTTATTTCCATCCGCGGGAATAATCGATGCACCGCATAAACTACAGAATCTTCTCTCGAGTGTGTCTAATTTTATTCATCCGGCTCGATTCCTGGCTCATAGTGATGCCTAAACATATGTTTGCGGACAGAACCACGTAACTTCCTTATTACATAAAAATATGGAGTAAAAGATTAAAAAAAGTAAGTAAATAAGAAAATAACTATTAGCCAAACGTCCAGCACCAAGTATAAAAATTATATTTCTTTGGTTTGGTGGCAAGTAATTTTTGATAACTATTGCAGACGGATCAGAACGGACGTAAAATATCCAGGAGTGTTGAAGGGGAAATTATTTTAACTGTATGTAAAAACTATTTCGTCCTGGGTTATTCTGATATATTCAAAAATGCCGATATATATTAACGCGACTTAATTAGAGGTTACAAAAATGGCAGAAATTTAATATTTCTGAATCTTTTTCAATTTTCACATTTAAGTTTTAACATCCACAAATATAATTTCCTATACTAAAATATCTGGAAACTGTACCAATGTGGTGAATATAGGACTCACTTTCATATGAAAGTCAATAACGATTTTGATAACATTTTCAATTACGAAATATTATCGTCCCGCTCCATATTTGTATTACAATTTCTTATTACTCAGCTCTTTAATATTACGTAAATGTATTCAATTATCCTCCGGATACATAAAAATAAGGTTTCGCCCGCCTCGGCACCTGTGCGAACTCTCGACGGCGGATCGAACAACACCGTAAGCCGGAAATCGAATTAGACCGATAACAAGTCCGGCGCAAATATATGAAACGCAATAATCGCGCGGTCTCACAATCGTTCCAGCTCGCTCCTAATTCCGCCGCTAATGGCTTTTTAGATCTATATAGCGGCGAAGTCGCGTAGCCACGTACCGGCTATATCTCGGACACCTTATATATCAAAGTCGAAGTCGTTATACGGCCACCCAAAAAGACCCTTCGGAACGTCTCTGAGTCCTAGCCGATAAGCGTGGCGAGTAATGAGTAATAGGCTGCTTATTTTCAAAGTTCCCTTCGCGGAGAGAGGCCAGGCCAGGATGTAGGCGGACGCTGGCGCGCTAGGTAGAAAGCAGCGCAGGCCGCGATAGAGGTCGGAGGACGGCGGCGGGGGCGGTTGAAAGTGCCAGTAGATAATACTATTAATTTACTTCCAAGAATCGTAAAATTACGATGAAACTTTAAATTGGATATTTTATCTGAGAATCTCACGCCGTGTTCACCGCGCGGGCGGGCGAGCGCGCGCGCGCTCGGCGAACTCTTTTCCTTTCGTTCCACCTCGCTTTCTCGCACCCGTTAGTCGGCCCTCCGCTTCTCACCCTCTCTCGCGTTCCCTCTCCCTCTCTGGATTTATCTATCTATCTATCTATCTATCCGTCTATCGCCGCCTCCTTCTCACCGTCGGGCTTATACTTTATCCCCTTGTTTTTCCTCTCCCTTTTTAGCCCGGTTTGCGCACGCCATTCAAGGGAACAACGTTTCCATTGAACGAGCTGACTAACCAATAGCTCTTATCTAGGATATATCGCTCGCGAGTTCCTGTAATGTGTAACGGGCTCGCGTAACCCCTCTGGCGACACGAAGAACACGAGGTTCGTCGGGTGCGCGGCATGCGAGTATCGTATAATACGACGAGTCGCGAATACATACGGTTTATTTCGGAGCGCTCGCTCCATTAGGGATGTTTAAAAACAGCCGGTGGAACACCGGGCTGAATCTGTTCGGAGGGATAATAGGCATTTAGCGACTCGGCGGGACGAAGCGTGAAATATCCGAATCCGAGAGGAGACCATAAAGCACGACACGTCGTTGGCGTCGGGTTAAGAGGCGGGACCGGGGTCGGCGATAATCGGCGAATTAACCATTCAAATCGACGGAAACGAGCGGGCGTACAAATCGCGCCACCGCAGAGTTAAGCTCCAATTCATCCATCGTTCAGCGCTTATTCCGCCGGCGGGCACAGCGCTCTCCGCCGCTCGCCGGCGCTCGCCGCTACGCCGGGGAGCTACGTGAGATCCGGCGTCACCGTGGGGCTTAAAGGGCTTTAAGGATTTCCCGCGGAGGTGCGAAACGCGCCCTCGTCCTACTCGTCCGCGATTCCTCGCCTCTTTTTACGCCCCCGCGGCAAATTCGCCGTATTACCGCGAGCCGGGTTCACATAATAAAATTTGCCCGCCGTGAAACACAATTCTCGGCGCGTAACAATGCGACGCGCAGCCGGACCCACGCCGAGGAGACGGCGGGAGGGAGGGTGGAAGTCGGTAGACGCGTCCGAGAAATCATTCAATCGATGTGGAATCTGTCGCGTCGCGTCGTATCGGTAACGGATGCGGATGGAATTCATAATAAGTGCGAACTTATAATTGATTCGCGTTTCGGCGAATCATGTTTCGTTTAACGCACGCGTAGCTGTCCTCGCGCCTCAACGCTCCCCGATCCTTTTAGCGCGCTCGTTCGGGGGCGGGAGAATTATTGAAGTGGTGGAAACGGTTTTACCGCTTAATTTCAATGCCCGAGGAGTCCGCGGGAAAATTCATACCGCTGTAACTTTCCGTGTTTAAAATAATCTCTCTGTGAATAATATTAACATACGCTTGTCGTGAATGAAATCGCGGAGTTCCGCGATAAATCCACCCCTTTCACCGGCAAAATGATCCGCGTATTCAGGAAAGATTGGTTTATTATTACGGGGGAAAGGTATACGCGAAGGAGAGATTATTCGCTGNGGAATTAACTCTCTTGGATATAAAAAATTGCGAGACTTGAAAATAGAGTATAAATGTCGCTCGCGTCGTAATTGGTAACGCGGCACTTGGCGAAAGTTCGTTGCGTCGCGTTCGATGAAATCGTTCATATTTGAATCAGCATGGACGGTAGCGAACGGCGTAATCACCGGGAGTTTGCGAGCTGAAAACTTGTGCATCTCACGCTACCGTATACCTGTGAACCTGTGCAGGAAGAATAATCATCCCCTTTAATAATAATGAGCTTCTCGGCTGAAACGCTAACTAAAATTATGTGTATTTAGATTTGTTTCATAGGAGTTTCGCGCCACGTCCAAATGACATCGAAAATATCTCGCGTGGTGTCTAATTCAAAATTTAGGCCAAATTTAGGTCACTCTGAATATTCAATAAGTCTGAGTACTTAAACATGTAATATTTTTAAAGTGCCATCAATTATCTAAATTTCAGATGTGATGTGTTTTCTCATCTTCTTTTATAAGTCATGTATTTTGCTTTTATAATTAGGAATCTCAAATGTCATCGTCAAACGTCGAACTTATACCGAAGCTTCGAAATTTCGAATACGTAGAATAATACTCAACCCCTCAATAATACTATCGCGCGTCAAATCACTTTTCGACGAATTTTTAGAAAATAAACATTGGTAAAAGATAAGTAGAAGTCGGATGAATATTACAGGCAAAATGAGAAATAATATTTCAGTAAATTTAACGAATGCTAATAAATGACTGCTGCTTACGATGGCTTATCTCGCTTAGAAATATTCGAAGAAATTGTCGTTCGCGGCTCACGGCCCTTTATTTTTAGAACGTGATCGACCGCATTTTCACAAAATCCGCTATAACGACGCGAAATAAATACGACCGGCGGTGACGAGACCATCCTCTTTGGTCCTGCCGGCGCATCCTGCCGGCATCCGCGACACAACGAGCGTTCAGCGCGCCTCCACACCCTTGAAATGAACCACAGACAAGTAAGCGGCGCTTTCAGGCCCTTGCCTCCTCGCGGCACATTAACCTTAACGACCTTTTAGCGAGTTCTTTTTTCAAGCGGCGGAGGACGGCGGATTTTTTCCTGCCAGTTCCTGAGATTGCCGTGTCGCCAGCTCAGCGCCTCTTAATGTTGGCTTTTTCCTGTCTCTTTTTCCCGCCCCGTTCCTCATCGCTCCGCAACGCTCTTCTCTCCCCCTCTCGTCGTCAACGTCCGACGCGACGACATTCCGACACACTCGAGTTTTGATGTACTACTTTAGGGCTTTTTGTTAGCACCCTAGAGTACACGGCGATTACCGCGAAAGCGTCTCTAATGTGGAAGTGGGAAAAATTGTGTCGCGCGCGTCATTTGTCTCGGGAGATTTAAGGGATGCGAGAGAACGCCATTCTGACGGATCTCTCCGGCCGAGCCGAAAATACACACCCGTCCGTTGGTCTTCTCGAAAGCGTTGTTGATACGGTCCGTCTGGTCGGCTGGAGTGTAAATTACAATTTCAAATTATATTAGCCTCGTGCAAATAGAGCCGGAACTCCACGGTTACACGGTGGGGGATGGAAGATATACGGACGCACATCACCCGCTGATTTTATCAATTTGATAATTCGCGTAGTTTTTGCGAGCGCGGAACGTTCGACACTTTTTAATTGAGTCAGAGAAAATGTCGCTAGTTGAATCGATGAAACAGTATTCAACCTACAATCGGTGAGTATTCATTAATTTTTAGCGGAAACTCTTCAACTTAGCGTTTTTATCGGATACTTCACTGATTTTCGCCAGTGAAAGATTTATTGCAAATCGCTGTTACGCGTCATGCGATAGGAATATATATATATATATATCGTGTATGCATTCAATCATACGTCATACTTGGCGAAGATCGTATAGTCTATCTAACAAGAGAGCGACCGGACAAACTTCTGTTTGAAAACCATTACATCGGAAACTTTTGAACGAGCAGGTGGAAGCTTTTCCCTTACGACGCATTATATAGAGTTCCAGTCATTGTCTGACTTTCGCCAAAGAAAGACGTATTTAACGACGAGTACCGGAGGGCAGGAGTAAACCGAGGCGAATCGGATCAATATAAACTTTAAGAAAGTCGTTGTTGAATTTTTTGTGAATATCTCCGGGTTAAGAATATTTCAAGCAGAATCATTGGCAATACTTTAACAGTGGGATTAAGATAATACAAAAGAAATGATAAATAATATCTCTCTCTTTTCACTGTTTATGCAGTTAGATTTCTCCCGATGGAAACAGTTGCTGCTATTAACAGACTTATGCAGCGACATTTTACTCATTTGCAGTGCTATACCTATTACCACTATTATCACTATTCTCATTGTTATTATTATTATCATTAGTGATTATTGATTACTTCTCAGTGATAGTACACCGATCACACCTTCAGAGAGTACGATTCGCATCGCATGGCGAGACTCGATGTTAATATTTAATATCACCTTGACGCCTTATCCCGCGGCAGATTCGCGCCGCGAGACGGCGTATTCACCCGCGAGACGGATAAAGTAATTATGAGACGGAGATCTCGGTGGTTACCGTGAAAATCCGGCGTTGGCGGGCGCGTTGGCTATAACATTTTCCAAGGTTCGCTCCTCGCCGCTCGTGACGTCCGTCTTTACGACCTTCCTCGCGAACCGGCTAAAATTTTTTCTCCGCCTCCGCTGCTTCCCCGGTCGGAATCTCGTTTGCAAGATACGCGCGCGGAATATCGAGGAACGTTTTGTCGAGGACGAGGACGGACTACCCACGAGAGAATCCGCCGGAGTTAGCTCCGGCGCCGTGACTTACAACGATTTGGGGCAATCATGTGCGAATAAACGGAAGCACTTGTGCCCTATACTCCTGTGAAAAATGTTCACGGGCATGCCAATTTAAAAAAGGCAGTCTGTTCTAGCCGCCTCGAGCCCGTACACAGAGCCGTCCCAGAATCGGCGGGAGGAAGCGGCACGGCGATTTTCCGTTCAGACCCGAAGTGTCGCAACTTTTGCCAGCGGACTTATCTCAGGACGACGGAACTGCGCTCGTTACCGGACTTTCCATTGTCCAAGTAACGCAAGTTTCACTGCGGGACTTACTTATTCCCACGGAACGATACGCGAAATTGGTAAATACCCGCGTGTACGCGCGCGATACGGCTGGATGAATTCGGTTTCGTGGGCGCGCGCGCGCGCGGAAAGGAGCACCCCCGGCCGCGCCGAGCGCGGAAGGTAAGAGTGGAATCGCGTTTACTGCGATGCGACACGATAAGACCAGGATGGAAACAAACACGTAGAAATGAAGCGGCGCGGTTCGCATTCCGTGGCATTGCATGCGATATGAAACGGCGCGATGAGCGGCCCCCGGTTATCGCCACATCTCCGTAAGTCCGCGGTCGCGCGCGCCGAAAGAGGGTGGCCGGGCGATACCATGCGAAATCACGCTTCCGGCGGGAACGAAGTATTCGAGTCGCGAAAAGCGACGACCGTCACGACGATAAGCGGCGGGACTAATAGCGGGAATAGCGCAACTGCGTAGAGCCGGTAACGTAAACGTAAAGGACCAACGAGAAGTCGATCGATGGGCTTGGATACTCAAGAAAGCTTCATTTTAGATAGTTGATCCGTGACAACATTGTTAGAAAGGTAGTGGTTAATACAAAACGAAGAAGCTCGACGAATCTGTGCTAAATGTTTACGAACATGTTTTATGATATACAATGTTGACATCGCAGGCAAAAAGTGTCGATCAAATTTATATAATGTTGAAGAACATAAAGAAGTACAAACAATTGTTTCCTTGCGCTTCAAAGTTGAACATCTTCTGGAATATTTAACTGCCCGCGTTAGATATATGTTTATGAATAAGGGAAAAGAGGTAAAACGACGATCTCGAGGTCTGTCGATTTTGCAGACATGTAGATGGGATTTCCGTCAAAGCTCACTGAAGTTTCAAAGGATTCAGAAACGAATGATTCGACGGACCGACTTGAAATGTGACAAGATTCCTGAGAAAGTAAATTTACGGACCGGCTGCCTGAAACAATTATAGAATCCGGTGCGATCCGCGAGGGGATACTCTTGTTTGCACGCTCGAGAGACGGGAAGTTTACTGTGAAATAACGCGTGAAAAAAAGGGAAAAAGAAGCGGCCGGTCGCGCGTTCGAATCGACGAGTCGATCGATCGATCTCGCCGGAGCTCGCTGCACATCGAATATGCGCAACAGTCACGCGCGATACGCTCGGTGCGCGCACAGATGCCCGTAGTGTGAAAAAAATATACACAGCGTCGCATTAATCCAATTGCGCCGGGGTCGCGTGGCGCGCCCATGCCGCGCGCGTACAAGGAGAGTAACTCGATTTCGGCCCGGCTTAAAATAATAATAACCGCCGTGCGCGGCCGGCGGTTGCGTGCAAACTGATTCATCGGGCCATCAATTTTTTATGCGAACCTATACGCGATGTATACGCGGGATAGAATGCGAAATAATAACAATCGCCGGTGCAATGCGCCGTGCGATCCGGCATCGGCATGCGCGATGAACGCGGTGGGAATTAAATTTGAAGAATGCGTCCGATATCTTGCGTTTGTGTTTCACCCGCAATTCGTAGGTAGCGTAACACGCTCCCGGATGGCTGCTCTCAACCAGTACCGAGGGGGAAAAATTCGCGGCACAAAAGAACCCCGGGATCTGTTCGGTTCTCCGTTGCGAAGAAACATGATTTAATTAAATAAATCTCTAATTATCCGCATCGAGCGGCAAAGCGTGCGCGATTTAACGAGAGACAGGATGAAGCGGGGAAGGAAAGTATCGGCTAGTTCCTCGCAATAACGCCAATTACCGCGATGTTACACACGCGGCTAAACGGACAACGTGTTACTCCCTTTTGTTAATGAATGCACGAATCCCCCGATATAGAGTTACTCATTACCGTTCCGAGCCGAACGAGAAAAAGAAGTATCACGCACACATATGTTATTTCATTTCCTTCCTTTTTCTTTCGAACAAGCATCTCGCAAAGTACCGCATTACGCGCGGCACGGTCGCATAATTTTAACGAGAAGCACGAAAGAGAGGCCTTTCACGCCATCGAGGAAATACGAAACACGCCGAGGCCAATTTGACGAGACGTGTTCCTTCCGGATTAATACGTCTCGTGTATACGCGAGAATAAACAATGATCGGCTGATTAGCGTGTCTAGGATATCGACGTTTCCGCGAATAAATACTCCGCCAAGTTGTTGCGAACCTGAAAAGCAGCCTGGTCGACGTGCGTGCCGCGAGATCGCGCGAGCACGTCCGGCCCATAGGTAATCCATAGGTGTCCGAGAATACCCGTGCGAAAAAAGCGCAAACGGATATTAGCCGACTAAATTAACCCCGGGTTCTAATTTTATCCCGATGATACCGCGGGCATTAACCGGGCGCCCGGATAAGCGGGTATTGACAGCACAACACAGTGTACACAAATAGTCATACCTGCCGATCAAACATTCCAATATCCACGGTGCTATATATATATATATATATATATATATATGCTATATATATATATATTTCGGGGTAGCGTGGTCGAAAACGTCCGGCGACAGGAGCGGTCAAAGAATTACGACGCTTCCCGCCGCGGCGGTAGCGAGGTGTACGGCATCACGGCGGTAGATAAAACCGAGCGGGCGCGAGTATGCGAGAGGCGCAAAAAGAAGCTGAAATTCTGCGAAGTCGGCGTATTCGCCGACTATCTAACCCCCCGGCGCTACCCCGTTGCGCGCGCGGCCGCCCCGTTGCACCCCGTGTAAATTTTCCATGTGAACGCTGCCCGCGTAAACTCGCGCGCGAATAAATTCATTCGTTATGAGAGGCACCCCGGGACCGCACACACGCCGGACACGTTATCGGACGCAACGCGTCGGAATTGCTTAACGAAACGGAATCGCCGCGCGTGCGATTCGTCCCCGCCGCTCGTCTCCCGCGCGTTCCGCGTTTCTCTTTCTCGCCGCCACCCTGCAGGGAGCGGCGCCCGCCGAGATTGGAATGCACTATCGCAATCGACAACAAATTTTAATTATCATACCGCGAGCGTGAGCCCTCCCGCCGAAATTAATTGCGGTGCCGGCGCCACCGGAAAACGAACGCATCCGCTCTCTCGGCGTACGCCATTGCCACGCGGATACCATTGCAAATGCTCTAGATGCGCGCGCTCTTTCTCTCTCTCTCTCTCTCTCTCTTTCTCCCTACACCGCCACCTTCGACCCCCCTCTCTTTGTCCCGACGCAGTTCTCTCCCCCCGTATTATATGGATACGAGCTTGCATGCCGTCCTTTTTTTATTCCCATCGGAGTCGAAATTCTGACGCTGCTTTGACGATGCTATTATACTCGTTAATTTCACTCTTGAACCTTTAATTCTATAGATCGCGTTTTAATGTTATCTTGAAATTGTAAGTGCTCGCGATATTTCGATTATTAATTCCCCGCCGGCAAAGCGGGGATTCAAAGGCACAGTGAATTTTTTGATTGGGACTTTTAGGATAAACGAGGTAGGTTCGGTATACCTTCTTAAAAACTGAAAGGTAGTGAAATTATGGGTGTGTAAGGTCGCCAGTATACAACTGTAATAGTTAGCGGTAAATTATATCATTAGGATTGAACTTATTTCGCTACCTCAGCTCCTACTGTGTTGTGTAATCGGAGGTTTAACATAGGTTTAACAAAATTGCGGCTCGGAAGTTTGACGAGGCGCCAAGTAATTTATAGAACATATTGCCTGTGTAAAATTTTTCCTCTCCGGAATATATATTTACTTTTTAACGCATTCTCGTGCATTCCCTCGGTGCTCGCATTATCGGCGCTTTCAGTCGCTCCCGCGCATTGACGGGCTCCCACAATAGCGTGGAAATGGGACGTGGCAAAGGCGAAAGAAATCTTAGAAATAACTCAATACACGCGCGCGCGCGAGGGGCTGATGCGGATTTATCCGACGTGCAGCGAGCGGATCCCCGCGTTCGGAGTCGCAGCGGCGCGCTTCATTTGACGCAATCAGCCAAGACGCGCGGGAGACGGTGCAAGACGCGCATCCCCTTTTCTGCAACCCGGGGAAGTAAACATTATTATTCATGGGATCGTACCGTATTACAACGAACGAATTCTGCCGGCATGTCCTGTTGCGTCTCAGCCGAGTTGCACGACGGACGACGGCCACGTACGTCGGATTATTAGATGCGGAAATAAGAAGAGCAGCGCCGGCGGAGAGCCTGAAAGCCTGCGAGACGTGCGGGCGTACCGTGGAAAAGATGACGACGGTAAATCAAATTATTTACTGTCGCGCGATCGAAGCGCGACGTGATTTTGTACGTGATCTCCGGAGCGTAGAGTTTAATCCTCTGATGTACTTTGACGACGTCTGAAACTGCTGTCGCACGTGCTACGTAAAATTCTTTTATCGCGGGAGCTCCTTTCTTTTTTCCCTCTCTCCCCGATTAGAAATGCACTCCACAGTCCAGCTCGGGTTGACTTTAATTAGTTGTCAGGTCCATCTAAGGTTGTACTATCGGGTCCCAAGAAGTTATGTAACGCTGCGCGGTAATCAGGACTTTAATCAGGATTCTTAATAATGTTCCCTCCAGGTTATATCATTGAATTCCTATCACGTTTTACTTCACGTAACGGAAAGGATTATGATTAGATTAGGATTGACAAAGAGCAAGTTTATTATCAAACCTACTATATACTAGATCTAGACTATAAAAGATCCGTGTTAGGAACAGATAATGCAAGTCGTAATAAATAAAGTGTCGAAAATCCCGTAAAGGACTTGATCGGTAAAACTTTATAAAACAATGTGTAAAACAGTACATCATATAAAACTTTATAAAATGATAATACATAATATAAAGATAATACACTAAATGACATGTACTCATAACATGCGCCTAATCGTTATAGCTTTACAAAACGTCTTGCTTATTCAATTTTTATCAATATACGATCAAGTTAACCATAGTAAGGATTATCCCTCACTGACCTAGCTGGGACCTTGTGCAATAAACCGAAAGGTTTCATGACAATTTCTAATCCGGTTCTATCGTGACCGGAACGAGTCCTCTTCGCCGCTCCACATTTTCTCGGTTGAGGTTTCATTCGCCGAGACTCAACGGGCAACGTCGCGGACAACGCGACGAAAACGTCCCGATGTCTGTGTCGCGGACAAAGTCGAGGCGCGCCTCGTTTAAAACGTAATAGAGAGCCTTTACATAAATTCGTTATTCCGAATCATCCATATTTCATCCGTTCCGGTATATTCGGTAATACATTTTCCCCGAAGAGAGACCGAGGCGCGAGGTTAAAGATACACCACGTAACGAAGTTTTCCAAAGGATCGCGCAATATTCATGGATATTCGGGCCGCAGTCGACGCACGTGCGCAGCTGCGAGGGAAGAGAAAAGCGCAGCTCGACGAAAGAAAAAGACGCCCCGGTCTGTACTTTGTCCCGCTGTCTATCCCGCGCCCGCAACAAAAGCGGTATCGTCTTCGCCGGGCGGTACTCGGAATAACCAATCAGAGCTCGCAATTAGGAACTCCTCGGCTCTCCCGGTGAGAAGTGGAAGAAATTAAAAGAAAAAGAAGACCGGCGCAGGAAGGAGAGAGAGGGAAACAGAAGGACGGAGGGAGAGAGAAAGAGAAGGAGAGATAAGGGTAGAGAATCTCCCGCACGTTGGCGGTCACCACCTTAGGCAACTTCTTCTTCTTCTTCTTCTCGGCCGTTCTCGGCTCCTGAATTTCCAATGCAGATAACTACCAGAGCCACCGCCGTCGTTTCTCTGTTCCTCTCCGAGAGAATGAAGAATAATCAGAAGAAGTAAAAGAGGGCCGGGCGGCGGAGGGTAGAGGTTGAGCAAGAGCGATCGGCGACCCTCGAACAGGTCGGTCCGCCCGGGGAAAAAGGATCGACACGCAGGACCGGGAGAAACTTTAATGACATTTCTTATTTCCAGTTGGATGGGACTTACAGAGGACCCCGTCTCGTCTCGTCGCCTCGTCTTATATCTCTCATCATCGGCGAAAGAAGACGACGAGAGAGCCTGGGCCGATGTTACCGCACCTCGTTATCGCCGCCGAGCAATCTCTTACATCGCGCGTCCACCGCTTTCTACTTGCTTTATTTGCCCCATCGAAGTTTATACATCTCGCGATGATTAGTACAATTTTCCGACATCGATATCGACGGCCGATGCGGCGCGACGCGCAATCGCGAAGTCGACTTGGTGCGTGTCGACGGATCACACAATGTCCGCGCGATGTGTATTTAAATTGAGGAGAAGAAATTTCGAAAGAAATCTCGCGCTTAAATCTCACAACGCAACGTGCCTTTGGTGTCCGAGTAATTCGAGATAAACGGAGGAAATTATTTACAACAGCGGTAACAATTTGCACGATTTCAAAGGCGCTCTCGTTTCTTCGGCAAAGGAATTCTTGAAAACTGCAGCAATCGTTATTTCAGAAAACCCCGACCCATCGATTTGATCGTGGTTAAAGGACGGTGTTCCCGCGGAGAAAAATGCAAATTAATACGCGGAAGTCGCGAGAGACGTCTTAAACGAGATTACGAAGGACGGAGGCGGGGAAATCCATGAGATTTGGCGAGAACCAAATCACGAAAGTAAAGATAGGACGAGGGATGATTAAGAATCACGGGCAGGATCTGTACGTACAGAGTGTCCTGGAAATCACGTGCTTGCTTTAAATTATAGACACACCTAGCCGTATTGGAAACTTTCTTCAAGTGGAACTTTTATTCGGCAGTCGCGCGCGATTAACGAGATGTCTAATGTCGCGGGACTATGGAAACAAGGTCGTAACTTAATATTCGTTACGAAATATCGCGGCCGAGTGCAGCCTGGAATCTATCGAGAATGCAATTTCCGAGACACTTCGTATATAATGGAACGCGAGATTAAAACAGAAGATGCCGGCTATCGAGAGCGGATCGTTAGTTGAAGTCGTAATCACGGTATCATTATATAAACAATAATTGAAGAGATAAAATCCTCATTTGGTTATCAGATGAAGGAGGAACAGTCCCCTCGTGGAGAAAAACCATTCCTCGCGATAAAACCAACAGGAATACGACGGGGCGGCGATCAATGATTACAGCCGCATAGATAATGTGGACGAGTTTATGAATTTAAAGCGCGGAATTTTTTTCGTTCCCTCTCTTCTTTTTTTTTTTTTCACCGAGCGACTCAATCGCTCGGGCAACCCGAAGGGGGACATCCTTCGCGCGCAAAAAAAAGAGGAAAAGAAAAAGCGTCAGGCTCGATGGAAAAAATACACGAAATTAGACGGCGGCCGTCGTCACGTCATGTCGCGAAACGTCCGTGAAACGTCAATTTCGCGGAGGCTACGCGACGTAATAAAGAATAAATGCAAGAGTGGAACCGCCGCGCATTTTAGCTCGCGTCATATAAGTATAGCATGCGCAGATTCCTGAACGACTTTCACGGGAAGGTCAATATTTTCCTTCGGAGTTGCGCCTACCTCGGGGCTCTATGTGGGTAGGATCGTGTTTTATCTAGTCCTCCTTTCAGCATGTTTGCATGGTGCGACATAGGAAATAACGAGAAGGGAAAAATCACGTGCACGCTATCGGGAAGAAGAAACGTACGTAAAGCGCCGTAAATAAAAGCAAACACGCAGCGTGCACCGCCAACTGCGACCGTAATTTAGCGGGAGTGGGCAAATTGATCGAGCATTACCGTCTGAAAGAGACAGGAGAAACGGAATATGCTGTTCGACGTAACAACGTATACCACGTGTGCCGCGTGTACCATTTTCAATGGCACTTAGCGACAGAAAAGATAATAGCGCGGCAATCTCGAAAACATTACATCGGAATGTAACGACGATCGTTGAGATTATGGCGATACCTGCTGCTCGATGGCGTCGGAGGTAAGGCCCCGTCGACGTCATTCGAGCGGATCGAACGAGATCTGAATCTCGGCGAGGCCGGGATGGGATACGGCCATTAAATTAAATAGGGACCGTGACAAGTGGCGAATCGATTTGGGTTAATTTAAACGCGGGCAGACACACACCGAGCGAGGCCGTGAGCGGCGGGGAAGCAGCCGGCAGTTGGTGGACGGAACTGTGGAAACCATGAGGTGGCGCATCGCAGTCCGTCGTTTGTCGCAAAAAATTCGATCGGACGCGACCGATGAAAGAGGCAAGTGCCGACGAGCGTTAAGGTTCCAAAAGAAACCTCGTTCGAGTCAACACGAGAGAGCCAGAAGCGAGAGTTCACGGCTAGTTCACGACTCTCTCTTTCTCCCTTCTTTCTCTAATCCTTGTCATCCTTGTCCCCGGACGCTACGTTCTCGTAGCTAACTATGGTACTCGGGTAGCGGCGAAGACTCGACACATAATCGATATTCAATCACGTACGACGACATCTTCGGCGTCGCCCCAGTTCCGAAACAGGTTGCGGGTAGCGAAACCGATGCAGGTAGTTTCCAGCATAAAAGAGGAAAGGAAAAATCCGGGGGAGGAGGGCGGAACCGGGCGGATGAGGGGAGCGAGCGACGTGAGGATGGGATAGTGAATTCTGGTATTCCAATATGTCTCATAGCTACCCTACGGCGTCTTCACGATTTCCTCGTTGAGCTATTCGTTGAGCGATGAGGCCTCGGAAGCTGGGATGGATCTCCCGAACGGTGAAACTAAGAACGCGAAATCGAAACGTCTTCGCCGCGCTGCGTCGGTCGCGCTGCAGCGCGAAAAAGCTCTCGCCGGTTTTAGCCGCGCGATCAATCCACCCGGGAAGCAGGCGTCAGTTTTCCATTGCGCGTGTATTTTTGCGGGACGGAAGCGAATGGCACTCGTCTACGGCGCGGTCCGGCAAAACTTAATCCCGCAACTAGCGCGCTCTTTCGCGAGCTAATTAACGCGCGGGAAGTTTGTTGAAATGAACCGACCGTATTTAGTAAACATGCTCTTGCAAATTGTAACGCGAGAGATTGCAAGAACAAGAGGGAATTGCTCGTTTCTTTTTCTCCCTTCTATCTCGTTCCACGGCTGAAGTACTTCTTCAACAAACGCGCGAAACATACGATAGGATATAATCGATCGCCGGCGATATTTTATTCGAATGAGATACGGAGAATGTTATTCATTGATTTATTTAGACGGGAAATATCCTTTAATATGCAAATGAAATGAAAGAGAAACGGAAGAAATAGGTAAAGATATGAGCCAAATTTAAATTTCGATATAATAAAAATAAATAAACAGCCACAATAAAAGAAATTCAATATGAGAGGGCACGAGTCAAGCAACGTCTGAAGACACTAGTTGAGTCGTGGAACGTGTCAATAGAGTTCGGAAATTCATCAGTCAACATATAAATCTGGTTAATTGAGTTGAAACGCTTATTTATACGATGAAAGTTAATATAAAAGACATTGCTTGAATGGACCAATGTAAACAGAAAGCTCGAAGAATTTCAGGACAAATTATTTTATGACTGAACACATTCAATATAAAAAATACAAGTCAAAAAGTATTTGTCCTCTCAAGCGTTAAAAATCTGTGCGTTAAAAATATATATTTTCTCAAGCGTTGAAAATCTGTGATGCATTAATTCAGAATGATATTCGTAACGTATATTCAGTTGTCAGAGGATCACTTAAACAGTATTTAGAAAAACGAAAGACGGTTGTGAATTCTTTCAATTAGAATGCAATTATTCTTCTGATACGGATACCAAATTACAAGCCCATATTCTAAAATCGGATGAATAGAAATGACATACAGTGTTCTAAATATTGTCAAGTTCTTAAGACATTTAGAAGTTCTACAAATAAAATCGAGAATCTTGAAAGTCGCGCTAACGATTGAAACTGTTTCGTACCTGTGATACATATAAGTATCTTTTTATCTATAAGTATCTCTATAATCTTTTTCTAATTTTACATGTGTGTGGATCGTATTTCGTGTATGAACCTTTTTTTTTGAAAAAATCGAAATTTTCCCTCATACGAAAGAGAGAGAGAGAGAGAGAGAGAGAGAGAGAGAGAGAGAGAAGGAGGGACTCGAAAAGAGAGAAATTATATATTATATAATATTATTGTTTTATACCGGCGACGACGACGATTGCCGATCGCGTTATTGCTTTCGTCAAACGGTTATTAGACGGATAAGGAAACGAAGGACAAACGTTTCGCCGGGCGACGCATTATCTATATAGCGCGGCTTTAAATTATATACACCGTACCTCGCGAAAGTTGTTATTGTCCGAGCGCGATATAACCGGCGCGTTAATTCGGGTGGCAAAAGTTCTACACGGTATCGTTATGGTCTTATGCCCTACTCAGTACGTTAAATGGAACTCACCCTTTATGCTAACTAAATCTAACGCAACGTACAATTCACCGGCGCAACTCGCGCCACGGCTCCGGCCCGTGTGTGCGGGCACACATCGGTCACGTTCAGTTGAACAACTTTGCAACTGTTGAGTGATTTACTGCTGAGCGTTCTCTCGCGGCGCATTTACTATTTCGCAACGTGTTCAATATACGCGCGCTATTTTTGCGACGTGCGAAAGTGTAGGCTGGAGGGGAGCGGAGGGGTCATTGTCGGAATAAAACGAAGAGAGAGAGAGAGAGAGAGAGAGGGGGAGAGAGAGAGAGAGAGAAGGAGGGAGGGAGGGAGG
>NW_014555613.1:2431951-2435081 GCF_001313825.1 Dinoponera quadriceps
GAGGGAGGGAGGGAAAGGAGAAGATACGCGAGTGTACGCGATGTCATATCCCGGTCGCTAACAAAGTGGCCCCGGTTCGCGACGTCCTTTGTACTAATTAGCGGAGTGAATTACGGCGCCGCGCGTCACGGTGTAATACGTAATAATAATTGCGGCAGTTACCGGCGTAACGTCACTCAGCGCAAACAATCCTACAAGTAAGCTGTATACTTGGCGTCCGTGTATATATGCGCGTAGAGCGCAGCCCGGCAACTATAGTACTTATAGCGCAACAGCAAGTTAGCAACCGCGCTCGACAACAAACCGGCGGGCTAGGGTTGCCCCACTCTATTGATAGTTTCGGTTATCCCTAATCTCAACTCCTACAACTTCCTCCTCGCCGACTGTCCAAACAGTTAAACAGTCTCGCCTGCCTAATCCCGTGATTGGAATCGTAGATTTCTTATCTCGCGTGTTCCCGGCTTTTTATCGATCGACTCTACATACGACGACCCGCGCGCCGTGAAATGTTGCGATTCGCGCGCCCGGGACGTCGACGACGCGACACGTTCAAAGCGGCGTAACCATCGGGCTGGCGACGCGATCGGGCGGCGACAGACGCGCCATCGATCTGATGACGGCCCCGAGGCTGCTCCTTCCGTGCGACAGTTGCACGGGAAAGGAAGAATTCATTCATTCATTCCACGGCTAGAAATCAGCTAGCCGTATGAAACGACGGGGATTTAGTTACCGTACCTGGTTTTCAGCTGTTGCAGCTGATTCTGTTCTTCCGAGTACGCCCGAATCGAAATTTCTGTTATTCCAATGCTTCTTAACCCTGTAAGGTCCGGTGTACTTAATAATGCGCAAAAATTTTCGGCCTACCTGTGAGAGATAATTCTTTCTTTCGTGTGCTTATATCAGGGAAAATCGAGGGAATTGTAAAAATATGATATGTTACTCGATTTGCGAGGGCTTTTCGACTGGCGAAACTAGAAAAATTTCGGGCGTCCGCGAAATTTTTCGAGCTACCGCGAAATCAATTCCACGGATAAGCGGGACAAACCGGAAATGCCGAGGTAATTCAAATATCCTCTATCGGACTGTTCTCCCATATCATATCCCAGCCGGGAACAAGAAACGGTCAGATAAATTTCACGACGTTCCGACAGTTACCCAGTGGATAACGATATCCCTTATCGGAGATTTCTAAACGATAGTAATCGACGTTTGCGGAACAGTCTTAATTAATTCCAGGTGGATCGGCCTCCACATATATTACATCTATCCGATAGCCATCTACACTCGTTTGCAGTGGAAATCGATGGATAAGTTAGATGAGAGTAATCCTATCACGTTCTCGTTCAATGAGAAGGGCGGTCGCAATTAAAAGTTATATATTTGATGAATATTAAAATAATCCTGTTATGAATATTTAATAATTCTCGCCGATAATAATGCCGTTTTTCTTTCTCTTATTATAGAGCTATAGCATGCGCGCGCGCGCGCGTACGTGCGAGAACAGTAGGAATATGAATGGCAGAATTTATGAACAAAATTAAGTAAAATTTCAGCACAAGCCGGTCGTTTCCGTCGTTCAAGATTCGAGATTTATTACATTGTTCGAGGCAGCAGCCGTGTTCTCTTATTTTCCGCGATACTTCTAAAGAAACATGCTTCTGGGCAGCGCAAAAATATTTCGAAGATTTATGCACGATCTTCCCGGCGAGCACATATACATACGATTCTCCAGCTATACATAAACTTCTCCAACACCCACTTATGGACATTTTAGTGGGGCCGTTTACAGGTTTCAACAGAATGTTGCGGTAAGACTAAGATACTCGGGAGACTTTGCACGTTATGCGCCGGCGCAAAGTTTACCTATAAACTCGGACATTTTAACCGCATTATTATCGCGGCCATCGACTACTCCTCGCAATGTCCGTTTCCCAGTGCGTCGCGAGACAACGAGCCTTCGCCGCAAATCCAAATTCTTAATTGAGGCGTTATTTTGGCCGGTGCTGTTTTTTACATATTTCTCGCCGTTTTAGATCACGTCGAGTTAACGCGATTGGATATGTTGAGTTACGCGATTAAATGACGTGGCCTAAAACGACGAGAGACATGTGGTAAGAGCTTCAATCAGATGTGTCGTTTTCCGACGTTTATGCCTGTAAAAAATAACGCACTTGGATTCGCAGTGTTTCGAAATAAAAGTCTATTCTCTCCGTCGATTTTCGGAGACAGGCGAGTGAATAATAAAGGTTCGTTCATGATTCATTTGGAGTATTCGCGTTGTCCACCGTAACGAGGGAACGTCAGCAGCAAAGGCGGGACTTTAAGGTGGAATCTTTCACGATTGTAAATTCGGCCGTAGTCGCTGGAAAAACGACCGACTCGGAAACAGCCCGTCCAATAAATCTGGACCTAATGTCAACGGTAACGGCGACCTGTCCTCGCGACGTCAAGACGGGTTTTCGTGTCTTGGTACTCGAGAGTAACGGCTCTTCCTCCCTTCCTCCCTTTCCTTCCCTCTCCCTCTCTCTTCACACGGTGGTGAAAATGAAAAGAGCGGAGGCTAGGAGAGCGAGGAAAAAAACGACAAAACGTAACACACTAGCTAGACAGAAGACCGGGCGACGGTGGAAAGAAGAAGCCGCAATAGTGCCGACAAAGCCGCGGTTTCCAATTTAGTGCTTCCACTTTGTATACAGTGCGGAAAGCCTCAAAAGAAACAGAAACGGTAAGGAAAGAGAATGCCTGAGGAGAGAAAGTATCGGCGAGGACGAGGGGCCGGGAATCGATGGGGGTGGAGGACGGTGAGGCGAAGCGAGGGGAGAAAAAAAAAGGGCAGATGGACGTGGAAGAGGCTGACGTGAAGGGACTGCAGAGAGGGAAGAGGAGAAAGAAAGAAAGAGAGAGAGAGAGAGAGAGAGAGAGAGAGAGAGGAGGGGATTGGAGCTTGCAAGTCGACGGTGAAAGCCCGCAACTTGAATAGTTCGCGCTTTACCCTGATTGCCGTGCAAAAGTCTCGCCACTCCCACCGCGTTTTGCACGGGTCATTGCCGCTTCCGTCGCTATTACTGCTTCTGACAATGACGTTGCTCGCCGACTTTTCCACCGAGTAGCGCGAGTCCCCCCCCCCCCC
>NW_014555613.1:2435145-2448800 GCF_001313825.1 Dinoponera quadriceps
CCCCCCCCCCCGGATCGCAGGGTGACGCGGTTATGGCGGTGCCCTGGCTGGTTTCTGGTTAGCGCGCCCGGCGCTTTTTGTCCGTTACGACGCGAGACCTTTGTCACGTGTACACAATGCGCGAAATTTCGATATTTACTGGCTCGCTCGCGTTTGACGTATTTAAACTGCACTCGGGGCGCGCGGTTGCTCTATCTCGAGTCGATAAAATCTCGACAAGTACTTCACTCCATCATCCACTCGGGATGAAAACGTTTCTTCTCTTTGCGGCGAACAGCTGCGGATGCTTGAGGCAGGCTAGCGTAGCAGGAGAGGTTGGCACGAAGGAACGAAAACACCGAAGGGCCGAAGGTCGGTCTTTTTCCCCCTTTTTCCTTCCCCCCTCCTCCCCCCTTCCTCTCCTCCCAAAGAGAATTCTTCCTTCTTTTTCAGCGAGAGAATTAATACTTCTACACACGGAAACTCAACGCCGGGATTGCTCGTGTGAACTTTTGAGCATCGGCCGAACTGTTTGACGAAGCGGCGGAATCGTTGCGAATTTGCCGGGTTGTCTGAATAAAACATAGCATCGCCGCCGACGTGCGGCAGGAAGGTAGATAAAAAGCAATTAAGAAATTCGACGATATCGCGGGCTCAATCTCGCCGGCTTAAAGTCGCATCGAGACGGGACGGAGGATACGAGGCGCGCCGCTGTAATGTATGTTCCGCCGCGTTTTACAAATGTCGGCGCGATATAATGCGCCGTGAACACGAATGCTCGTGGATAGATCCCAACTCCCTAACGAAGTCCACGCTACCTTTCCGCGGTACTAATTAGTGCGCCACGAAAAGGGTAATAGCACCGCGAAATTCACCCCCGGCCGCCCGCCGTTGCTCCGTCGAGCACGAACGGATACGCGCATATAATATGCGCGAAAGCGCATTTCGAGCGAATGTCACGCGACACCGTTCGCCCCCCTGTGAATCTCAATGACGCGCATTCCGCGCATCCGGTAACGAATCAACGATCTCTTTTCTCACGCTAATTAACGCGCCGGGCGAGGCTTTAATAGCCCCACGAAATGCCGCCCCGCGTTGTAACGGCGCGTCCGCGATTCAACCGATGAGACACTCGAGGTAATCACGTTTTAATTTCAGCGCGGTGTTAACACCGGTTGATGCTTTCCAATGAAGATCACGATGAAACATCTCGGAATTCGCGAGGAAACTCGCATCCGCGCGTATTAGCTAAAAAAGGTTTAGAGTTTATGTCAAAAGGCAATAGCAACGGTGTACCATTTTGTTCTTAGGCTAGAAAATTTTGTTGAAAGTGTAAAATTAAAATTCATGTGCGTGGATGCAGGCCAGCCACACTTCTCTATTAAAATACACGATACAGCGATATAAATTATCATATATTTTCTTGCAAATAACTATTTCCGAAGATGTTTGGAAATTGACGCAGCATATATATTTGACAATACCTATGTAATTCTGACATATACATACATAATTTTAACAACCGTTCGACCATCTACCGCGCGTAGTTCGTGAATCATAGATTCGCTTCGTCGTATCTCCGGTGTGTTCCGGTGTGTTCCGATATAAAAAAAAAAGAAACCACCGTCCCGTGATCGACTGTGCACAGTAAACGAATGTTTTATCCGACAAAGTTCAGTACTTTATAGTCGAGAAACATGGGTATGTCGATTTATCATACCTACGCCAATTTTAACGCTTCCCCTCTATTTATTTCCCGTACAATCTTGAAAATGAATACGAATAATTTATTGCCAATTAAAGCTTCCGCGAGCACCGTCGCGATTATGTGATGAAAGTAGATCGAGGGAGAGTGAACGGCGAGTGAAAGGGATTTCGTTGGTATTACAGCTCAGGGCCACAACAAGTTTAAATTCGACATTGTCGACGGGGATATTCCGTTCGCGATCTGTCCCCGGCTTCGTTTTTCGGATGATTCCCACGTACCGTGGAATCCCCTGAAGCCCCCTCTCTGCACCTCACGTCGGAGGAACTCAAACGAGATAAAGTGCGAAAGAGCTCTCTCGTAACGAACCGTTAAACGGCTTCCTCGACTCGATAAGTTGCTCTCTGAAAGAGGGAGAGAAGCGGAAAGGGGGAGAGGAAAGGAAGGAGGAGCAGCTTCCTACTTTCCGCCCCATCGGTGGTGCTATTATCCCTCGATCTCGCAAGACACTCGAGTCCTCCCTCGACCCTTCCGTTGCGTTTTGATTATCGAAGATGTAGGAGTGACAGGTGGCTAAGCGACACTGAGTGAATCTTCGGCGACATTTCTACGCGCGAAACCTGCCCTCCGCGAATTCAAGCGGCAGTCCTACACTTTGATATGCACATTAATTTCGCGAATTTCACCGAAGCAACTTAATTCCATTCTCTCGCCGCAAAGGACAAGTTGTGTTTGACGCATTATTTCAGTCAAGTTCGTTTAACAGTTATATCGTTCCGAAATTCCATGCGAAGCATTTATTCGAGAAGTGCGAGAACGCGCGTTGTGATTTCTCTCGGTGAATCTCGGCCGGAGCAACACAAATGTCTCGAAGGAATCGAGAACGTATGTACATAAACGTATCTCGAGCTTGAGAGTCATTCACGTAAAGGATTAATGTAGTTGCTCTGCAGGGACATCGCCGCATACTCGTGGTGTATATAATGCAACATTCGTGCGAGATCTCTCTTTTAAAGTTGGTTTTAATTCAATCACCGGAACTCCCCCTCCCCCCATCGACAATATATTTTAGTTGAGAGAATATCTTTGACGCGCCGACGCACCGGTATCTTTTGTAATTAACGCTCAGATTAAAAGCGCATTTCCGCCAGAAGTAAGCATATCTCGATTTCATTTAAAAAATAACGGGACTTTAACGTTTGTAATTTCCGACGTTAAACGATACCGTTTAAATATGCATTCAACGTTTTTCTCCGGGGAAAAATCGAGCAGAGAGCAACACCAAAGAGTACATCTCCTTACACCGATGTGTTTTGCTTTTCTTCTTTCTTTTTTTTTTTTTTCAAAAGCACCTGAGCGCGATACTCCCGTTTTATGCTCGGAATTCGCTGCCTCGGTCTCGACGCTTAATCGCACCGAACTCTTCCGTGGAACAGCACGAATTGCCGCGCGTGCACAGTTAAAGCTCCGAAGTCTGTCTGAATCTGAGGGATAACGCGAGACCGTTTTCGAGCGGGGAAGGCACGTTTCGCTACGTCAGTTCTGCAGGAGCGTAAGTACCATGACACTCTCTCTCCTTTACCGCTTCAACAACGGTAGCGGCAACAACAACAACAACAACAACGGCACAGGACCCTCGGCTGCAGCTTGTTGTTGCGGCGCAGGTACCTACCTACCTACCTATCTACCTACCCAACCACCATCCACCTACCCAGCCACCCACCTACCTACCCCCACCCTACATGCATTTCACCGCAATTGCGAGCGTCTAAGTATCCGTCCACCCGCATCACCGTTGTCCCGCAACGTAATCGTTCTGGCGTGCATCCTCCGAAAAGAGGTGAGAGAGAGAGAGAGAGAGAGAGAACACACCACACGTTGCGTAATAGGACGAAATCGAATAGAGCAGAAATGTCTCATTCGAGGCATCTCTTTGTCTCGGAGGTCGACCGAGTTCCTCCTTCACTTCGCGCCTCCTTGACACGTGTACACCGGGCGTCACGAGTGCCTCGACAGTACCTAAACGGGCACTTTCCGAAAGCAACGTGTTGTGTCTACGTGCCACACCGTACACGGCGTCCCAGAAGCGCGCCGGAGACGCCCTTTCAGCCGCGCTGCTCCTTCCTCGGACAATTCGGGGACGATTTTTCTCCGCGCGAGGAAGACGCCGCCGTGACGGTGCTCGTCATTTATCACCTCTCGCGATTTTCAACATCGCGTACACATCTCTCTAATTAAGACTTGAATTAAAATTCTTTCCAAGTTTCTCCCGCGCCGTTCCGTCGTCACCCCTTGATTCTATTTCGAGCGGCTATTCGTCAGTTCGCTCGTGCTGAAAGGCCGCCGTCGCGAAAGCCGAGACGACAAATTAAAAAGAATAAATTCACCGAGGCGAACGCGACGGATTAAAGGGAAGGGGGAAAAAAAGGGCATCGAGTCGGCGGTATCGAAGTGTTTGCGAGTTTGACGAGCGGCTGACGCATGCGTGCCGCGAAAGAAAAGAGAGAGGAGTAAGTTAGAAAGTGAGACACACGTTCACTCTAAGGGGAAAATACGCGTCCTAGCTAAACGCTGACTAGCCTCGAGGGAACGAGGAACGACTCGTAAATACTGTGTTAACAGGACGCGTTCCCTCGAATCACTCGACTGCGTGCAGTTCTAGCCACATCGGAAATGTATACGTATAGAGTTATGTTGTGTCTGATAAACGTAGAATACGTTATCATTAACACGTTCGTTTAAATTGAAAATAGTCCACGCTATGATTTTAATAGCCATACTTAATACGAGATGTTTGTCGCTAAGTAGGACATCCGTTGCATGTTTGTAGTTCAGGTTAATGTGAATAAAAAAGTAACAATTTATGTGGTTATTCGCAAAATGATAAAATACTTTTTTTTTTATCGAAAATGATCTAATTTACAAGTATATAGAGGTTGTTGTATCTAGCAATAGGTTCAAGGTTTAATATACTGATCTATCAGTAAGTATAACAGCTGTCATATACTTGTTAGACTATTTTGAGCGAAAAAGTCCTTTACCATTTTGCAAATAACGACGCAAATTTGTGAGTTATTAATCAAAAAAGCCTCCACACATGATAATTAATAACCCAAATTTTGCGTGGTTGTTTGCAAAATGGCAAATATTTTGTTCATACCGACCTAAACTACAAATATCTGACGAATGTTCCATTTAGCGACAGACATTCTTTATATAGAGCACGTTTGCATTTATCCGCGTATAAAATATAATAAATACTCAAATAAAGTGTTTTATACAATATAATAACATAATATGTTATACACATGTGACGCTGGTCTCTGGTGAGTCTCACTTACGATAGTGAACGGCGCATTATTTACCGATAGCGAGCGTATCAATTTAATACGGGTTATTTTCAACAAAAGTGTCAACTTGCCCCAATTATTTCAACAGTTTGTGGACAACCAGTAATTGCGTCAGCTGCCCTCCGTGGGAGACAAAAAATGCATCGCATATTTTATAAGGAATGAGACGAGAGGACGTTATTTATACACGTAGCTGTGTGCGGCTGGTTTGCATTCTTTAATTAAATGCAACTGCACATACACACGTGCTCTCTCTTTCGCGCGCGTCCTTTGGATATCTCCGCAGGTGCAAAGCGCTTTAGGAGAGCTCCAGGAAGACCGCAGGAACTCATTTCGCGGCAGCAACTTTATGGAGATCGATGCTTCGGAAATAAAAGCTCCGGTATAACAGGGGCCCACTCTCTCCCTAGTGCCTGGCAGACTCGCTGCCAGAGTGGGATGGAGTGCCATGGGATTTGCCTATTTCACTATCTGTCTATCCTGCTCTTTCCCTCACAACCCTCTTTGTCTCTCGCTCTCCCTCTCTCCCTCCCTCTTCTTTCCCTGCCCGTTTAGTACGTCCCCGTGGAAGTTTTACTGTCGTCTTGCTTCGTTTCGGGAACCATTTTCAATTCCTACGGCGCACAATCAAAGTTACCGATGAATATAAATGTCGGAGCTAAAAGCAGTCAACGTAAACGTCGCACGTTGACATTTCAGTTCGACTCATGAGAGTCCAGAGAGAACCAACGACCTAGAACCCCTTGTTCTAACCAGGTGATTTCCACGTTAGCATTTTAGCTTATATCGTTGAAATATCTTTTCATGTACCGCGAATAACGGTTGTTCTTTTGTAGAAATAATTCATGTATAACGAGGGGACGATGCTTTGTAAATCGCGAGAAAATTATTAATAGTCGAGTAAACTTGATACACATTTTAATTACCCTTTTCTTATTTTATGTATTTTATGTGCCGCATAAGTTGATAAATCAGGGACGTGTACAAAAAATAGGTAGGGTCGTAGTCAATTTGACGGTATCCTCTCCGCCAGTAGTCTTCTCTTTCGATTCTAAAGAAGCCATCGATCTTTCCGCACACTCCACGTCACCACCGTTTGACCTGCACTTGTTCAATGTGTCGTCTGCTGAGAATCTCGAGTAAGTAAACCGACGCGATAAAAAAAAAGATTAACGCGCTCTGTATACATCCTTCGTGTCGTGCATTGTTGTCGTGAATATACCCGAGTCGAAATTTTGGTTCTACAGTAACCCTGCAAATACCGCCGAACTTGAAGGATCAATGGAGGGTTTCGAGTTGTAACGCTATACAAACTATTGTCCTAGTTTGATGACGCAGTAGTTGTTGAATGTTACTTTCTCCATGTTCAGGCTCGAAGAACATTTGTTCGAGAATTATTGAATAATTCCTTATTATTTGATAATTCGATTATCTCCATATTCTACCTGGATTTAATTTTTAATCTCAATTTAAATAAACAGTGTATTAATTGTGGCTTATTCAATTGCAAAGAGAATATATGCGACAAATAAATAATGAATAATTAATATATATAAATAACACGATAAACTTTCTGTTTAAAAAATCTCTTCCGTATTGTAGCATTAAAATAATTAGCCTGTGACAATACCGTTAGAAAAATAATGGTTAATACAATATGAAGAAACTCGACAAATCTAAATGATTATAAACATGAGTTATGATATTTAATATATTTATGATATAACTTTGATATTATAGCAAAGGAATATCGATCAAACTTACGTAACGTTTAAAAACTAATAAAGAGATAATCGTTTTCCGCATTTTGACGTATACTATTTTTGGTTGGGACTGCCCGTACTAGCTATATATTTATGAATATATCATATATATCTCCGATAGACACGAATGCACGCTATTAGAAAATTGACCGTGACGTCGAATTTTTCCGTATCTTTTTGTATCTATTTTTATGTATTGATAATAGATTTTTCAGGTTGTTCAAATATTCTATCTTTAAAAAGAGGAGAGACACAAATGGAAATATAGCATGTACAATATTGCCAAATCTTTACAAGTTTAGATGTTATTAAGATAGTTATTAAGATATACACTTCAACTGTTATCCTTCTCTGAGAGAAATTGTATACTTATCAATTTGTAAAAAACTCGATGATTAACGACCTTGTAATTTTTTAATAATATTTCAACACTGTCTTTTTTATCGTCTCCTAGTTTTTCATAAAAACCGAGTGAGAGCAATTTGGTTTGTTGGAATTAAAAATATGATATCGGAAGCCGTTTTCGTGCCTGTGATACCTGTAAATAGTGTTAACTTTGATTTTAATTCGCAGCTCCGATGCGACCAATCATTTTTTAACTTTGCATATGTATAGATCGTGTTTCGATTGATATGCTATTAAAATTGTAAATTCCTAAGAAAATTAATTTACGGGCCGACTGCCTTGAAAGACAATAACCTGCACAGTGTTATATCTCGAGATTCTCTCTATTAGCTGTTCAAGCTCGACGGAATTTGCGGAGGGTTCACGTGGAACTAAAATTTCAACTCGAGTAAATTCCGCTTTTTATGGAGTCCAGGTAGACTCGGGGGCGTCTTATTCTTGGGAGGTCTAACGCGCGTTTCGAATGCGAATGCGTCGAATGGTGCCTCGAATTACCGTCGCATCATCGTCGTGCCATCGCGGCGAAATCCTCGCTAGAGTGATCGAATCGCTCGGATGTCGCATGGACATCCTCGGAAAACGGAAAGGGAGGGGGGGGGGGGGNGTAACGGCAACAAATGACAGGTCGGCGAACTTGACTCTACGACAAATCGACTTGTCGCGGAATCCTATTGTCGCCAGCTACATGTTTTCCCGAGTCTCTCGCCCTCTCTTTCTTCCTTTTTACCAGAAATTCGATCAGACCTCGTTTCACGACGAATCCGAGCGCTGAAAACGCTCGCTTACGCCAGTGTCTGTTCGATTAGATTTTCGACGATCAAGTCCTTCGCGACATTGGCTTATTATCCGCGATAATTTCAATCGAATCCCGGTGCGAACATCCGCGAGAAGCGCCAAACAAACAAACCGAATCGCTCGACTCGGCGTATTCACACGAGAGTAAATCTCGATCAATTCTCTTCTACCGCTACCGTATCTCTCTCCCTCTCACGCAACAGTCTCTCTATCCACATCCACCCTTCCGTCCCGCAGCATTCTCCTTCCCCAGGACCTTTCCGTACGTTCCACCCTAGGTCGGCTCTCGCTGACCATGCTCTTTCTCACGAGCTGCCCTAGCCGCGGCCTCGAGCTTCCGGTCTGGAATTTCCGGCTTAACCTAAGAGCTAATAGCACAGCCAGAACCGCGCTATACTTTTATCTACCGGCGCTAAACTTACCATCCCGGTGTGTTTTCCCCGACTTCATGACAGATAGCTGGTTGGCCCCGCACACGGATGAGATTACCGTCTATCCCTCGATCGAACGCTTCTCACCGTCGCTTAAGCACTCTTTGCGAGCTGTCGGGACGTCTATTTGCACCGCCGCCGCCGCTTTGATTGTATTCAATACCTTGAGAAGTTCGGATCGTTATCCTACCGTGTGATACACTAGCGGTGGGCGTAAGAACTCACTGGGTACGCCAGTGCCAATTACGGAAATAACGGAAATACGTGCCATTGCGCACGGAAAAAGAAATACTAGATTCGAGTAAATAATTATTCCAATATTCTTAGTAAATAAACATTATACCTGGATCAAGTAAATATTATCCGATCCAAGTAAAACATATTTCCCAAGTAAATTATTCAAATAAAATATATATTTACCTGGTCTGAGTAAAATAAACTTAATCCGAATAAAAATGTGCTGAGGAGTGTCGGAGTAATGATTCACTTGAATCTTTTTCTCTTGTGCGTAAATAAATAACTACGTGGGATTAAATTTCTGCGATCTAAAGCGGCGCGTCGCATCAATAATCATCCGTAACCGTCTACCGTCTGGAAGATTAATTCGGGCATTTCCACGGTATTGTTGGAAAATGCGATTTTCCCGGAAAGGCGGCTGAATATAACCGATGTGTACTTGCGATCTGTTCGATCGGGCTATCAATGAAACAGATATCCGGTCGCTGCTTAAGACGAATTATTCGACGACGCCTCGAGCGTCTCAATCTGTTTAAGGCATTAATAGATAACGCGACACCGAAGGCTACTTACAGTTGTAAGGGATAAAGTCGTCCAAGAGGGAGATCTACGCGAGGGAGGGAAATGGCCGGAGTTACCGACGTGACGGAAAGAGATGCGCCCGTCTCGTGTACTCGCCGCCCCGTAGTCTGAGAGACGGATTGAATATTCCAATGCACGGGGGCGATCAATAAATAGACGCGATTCCTAGAGAGCTATCCCGCGGGGGCGGCCCCCGCTATCCATTACCGATCCCTATTCAGAGCGAGGACGATGACGATTCCTCGAATGACGAGCCAAATGCACGCTCCCCGTACGTATAGCCCCGTCTATTAGTATTCAGGCGACGACGTGACGCGCCGCGGTAATGACGGGCATGTAAGGCGGTGCGGAGGAATAGCTCGACGCGTGTTAACAATATTCGGGAGGACCGTGGTGTGTGTATATATGCGCGCCCGCGATTATTATCTCGGAATGGATTATCTCGGTGTACAACAAGCGGGCCCGAGAAGCGGTGGAATCGTAAATCGAAAATGGGCCCGGTTCCGTCGCGCTACTCGATGTGTCTCTAATGTATTCGTTCGTCTAAAAGAAGTCATGTCACAATGAAAGGGCCGAAGTTAGAAGACGTTTAAATAATGACGGTCTACCACCGAGGATGTCGGACTACCGGTACCAACTAAAATTGGCATAGAAGAGTCCTATATTTATCCACATGAAAGATAGGGAAATGTCTGAAAATTCTTGAATCGAATGGATTCTTCCGGAATGTTAAATCGAAAGTTTAAACCGACCTAGTAAGTCGCGGCAGTCTACTGACTTATTTAGAATCTTAAAAGCGAAAGAAAAGGTCAGCCGAAGTTCCAAATATTCGAACATTCGACAGTTTGAATTGTCGCGCTTCAAAATTTCATTACTCGAATAGGATGTGTCGAGGATTCAGAAATTCGAAGCTTCGAAGAACAGAAATTCGAACTTAAGCCCTAATTTCTATCGGTCGAATTAACGATTCCCGGCTCACGTGGCAGTGGAATTTTTACAAAACGCGAGTCCCCCTCGCGGGGGAACGAGACGCGATTCTGTCGCGTGGATGCAAATTAAAGTTACAAAATGCGGGTCCGGGGACACAGCGAGCACCTGACTGTCAAAAAGTTTTCTGATCGAATTGTTATCGCCCGGATTGCATCGTATTTCGTACTTTTTAAAGAACGTTGATTGCCGGACGACCCGGATTCCTTTTCTTGAGTGACCGAACCTTTCAGAGTGGATTGGCTCGACGCAGGGGCGTGGGACGACATCTCGAGATTTCTTTCGTCCGACGGCGGAGTCTCGGTGAACTTGCCGGCGGTCGAAGCTCTGCCTCGCCGCTTCGACACGAAATGATCGAGAAGATTCAGATATTCGGTCTCCAACTTGGTCGACACCGACGACGCGTACGTGCCGGTGTCCACCTCAAAGCCGTCCAAGAGGTCGTCGTCGTCCGCCATACTAACGCGCGAATCCGGTGTGTTTAATTGGATATAATTCAGCACCACCTCGCCCGGCGGATAATTCGCGCCGTATCGCCTCCGCAGGCTCTCCTCGAAGCTCTTGTAGCGATAACAATTGTAGTTGCAGGTGATATCCACTACCGGCAGCTCGATCTGCGTCGCCACGTAGGACGACGAGTGTTGCACCAGCGGTGCCGTTTTTCTACCGAGCCGCTCGTATCGGCACGTATCGTCGGACGTGACACGTGGCGGCACAGCGGGTGACGAGAGGATCGTTCTCAGCGGGCACACCAGCATCCTGGATTCCGAATTGGAATTTAACAGGCCCGGCAACTTGGGGTAGTGCTGGACTAGGTTGCGCTCGCTGCTCCGGATGTTGCCCGCACTCTCCGTCAAGTGACGCCGAAGAAGTGTCTCGAGTAACTTCCGAGGACGCACCTGCAAATCAATAATAATAATAATAATGTTTCATTGGTCAATACATATGCCTAGCTAACGGACAATTCTAGAACTATATTTCGAAATATACATAAGAATGATATACGACTAATTGGCATAACATCAGCTTTGGAGCTGCTATTACAGTCTACATTGAAGAAAAGAGTTTGATAACAATTACCAAATATTTAGTGTAATCATCATCATCATCATCACCATCGTACGGTTGCATGATACGTGTAACTAAATTATTTGGTAGCTATTCCACTAAATGTTTGGTAATTATTACCCAAATTCTTTCACAAGTGTAGCCAATCTCTTGCCCCCTATGTTTAAAATGAAAAAATGATCAGAAAAACAGATAAAATTCAAGATTCACATTGAAATAAAACCTTACAAATATTCTGAGATACGTACCTCGAATTTGGAAATTCGTCAAGATTATAATATTTTAATTCGACGTTCTACTCGCGTTGTAACAGTGCGCATTAAAATGGCGCGTGTATATTCGTGTGTGTATATATGAATCTATTTGTTTTCGTTCGAAATTATTTGGACGTTTATCAGACTCGTTAGAGTACTCATTACAGCAGCGGACATTCGACTCCGTCGCCTACAGATATTGACTCGCGTCACTCGGCGAATCTCCGCGACCTCGCGCTTTGCCGTTCGTATTCGTTTAATCGTCCGTGCTCTGATTACGCGTGCAACAACCGGGATAAATGCGGACTGGATAAATGATACGAGTTCTCCTCTGTGTACGAACCCGAGACGGGACAAAGAGAATTTTCCGTTGCCCCCTCCGCGGGCACGCGCGTGGGAGCGTTTTAGCTTCGATATTACAAAAGATAGGATAAAAATGATTAATGGACGTGACAGTTTTTTTCAATTAGTTTCCTGCTTTTTAACGCATTGTGTCCTCTTACACGCACGCGGGTTTGTTTTCCTCTCCCCCCCCCCCCCCCCCCCCCCNTCGGTCGGCATTTAACCTACATACCCGCGGCGCAATAAATCATTACTGCCCTCAGACGAAAACAATTCGTAGGTGCAATTTACGATCAATTAATCTTGATCACGTACGACAAGCATCTGCAGTTGTATGAGCAGCGGTAACATCAGGATCAAGCACAAAATTATGGCGGTGGTGCTTTCCATAATTGTAGCTAGCGCGGGATCTCGTTACTCATAAGGAACGGCGAAGGGACCGCGTTATCCGAGCATTTTAAATCGCGTAACTGGCACGTGCGCGGCATGATAGTCGCGATGTCAATTTTGATTGTTACGGCGCGAATCATGATTGGAGAGCGGCGGCATGTCGAACTTTTGACGCACCACGAAGTGCGACAGACCTCGGCACGCCGTGACGTGAGCGGCGAATAACTATCAATTGTTCATAAAAATCATCGCTCGCCGAGCCGAGATACGTCGACTGTTCGGAGCGGTGTTGATCGCCATGAAAAAACGAAACATAGGAAAAAAAACCAGAAAAACCAGGAGAGAGAGAGGAAAACTCGCGAATTCGCCTAGAGTCCTTTGAATACAGAAAGCTGCGTTCCGATATTCGCTGCCGGTACTGGAAATCTGTAATATACGTAATACAAACCGCGGATTTTTAGTACTGGTAGCGAAGTTTTCGGAAAGCAGCCTCTGGCAAAATGACGTCGATAGTTTCCCCTTGTTTCCAGAGATTATTATTATGAGGTAAACCGTAACGTGCAATGCGATTGTGCAGTGAATGTACACATTGTATTAACGGGATGTCATAGTCGGAAACTTTGCCGGCAAAATATTGATTTTTTCCGCAGAGCTTACGTTACATCATTTAGCTTCAAAGTAGTCCGGAGCCGACAAAAAAATCTATCACGATTATCCAAATTCTGCATTCAAAGGACTCTAGAGCTCGCCGAGTTCTGCGCGACGTATCGTGCGTTTGCAGAGCGAATCACCGTCGAGCCGCTCTGCCGACGGCTATTCTCGACGGAACGCGCATGTCGTATCTGGGATTTCATTGGCATAATAACTTTCAAGATTCGACACACCGGAAGAAACGGCTGGCTGACGGCGGCTCGACGCGGCGTCTCCATAATAGGATGCAATTTAGACGGCGGTCGAAACAGACAACACCGCGTCCTACGAAGCGTAAATCATGGCGCGGCGGTAGTAGTCTGAGGGGGTTGCCGGTGCGCACGAGGAAAATGGAGGGTAGAAGTGCATATCTTAATTACAATATTCCCACGGGCGGAACACAGGACCCTTGCCCGCTTCGCCGACCACCGCCGCTCGTCCGCCGCGCCCCTTAGCCTTTCCAGGCAGCTTGTAGGAATTTAATTAATTTGCCAGTGGCGAGCAGGCTTGCTCCTTGTCGCCACTCTGAAATATTGTATCCTTCCCACCCTTTAAAACCCGAGCCAACACCGTCGAGTGCACCACCGCCCCCGTCGCCTTTGCCCCGGACTCGCAATCTGCGCGCGATTACCGTGCTCGGTTGCCCCTTCGCTATTTCTCACCCCTCCCCCCCCCCC
>NW_014555613.1:2448820-2678657 GCF_001313825.1 Dinoponera quadriceps
CCCCCCCCCCCCCCCCCCTCTTCGTTCCCTCAATCCTGTGCTCTTTCTCTTTCTGCCGAGTGATACGCATCTCGTGCCGAATTACAAATCAAGTACGTTGCGGCTTTATTAGTTACGCCAGGAATGCCCCGAAAGTGCGGTAAATGCATCGGGGAATCTTTGAGCAAGCCGAAGCTTTCGGTACACGCAATTATATGTGTGTATGTGTGTGTCTGCTTTCGCTGGCCTTTCGGCGAATAATAACCGTAAGTTCGCGCGAGACAAGTTTCCGATATTTCTCGTAGGAATCGAAACACTTGAGGAGCTCGAAACTTCCACGCAGATTCCCCGGTAATGCGCCACATAGTCGACAAAGTGGAAGCAACCAGCTGCCGGATCTCGTGTCGCTCTAAATATCGGTCGAATTGATGTGAAAAATGTGAGACATGTGTGACGTTTTCCGAAAAATCACATGCGCGCGCGGCATCACTCCGAATTTAAAGAGCAGACTTTCCTCAGAGTTAAAGTGGTATTGCGCACAATATTGGGAGAATCCATTGGAACGGCATTAGAACCGGTTCGAATGTTCTGTGTTGTAACTTCTGGGCTACGCTGCGTTAGTATATATTTCCAGATGTTTGGGGTTTCTCTCCGGAGTTCGAAGTTCCACCAAGTACCGGATTTACCACAACTTCCCGCATCCCGGAGAAGTTTTGGGTTTCGCATCCCTTCAATGGCGATAATCAGATGACGTTAAGAACTGTTGCGTCGCGTATTATAGGTATCTGCGGTAAGAAATTTCATCGCTCGCTCTTATTTTGCCACACTAGACCAATATGTTGAAACGTATCTAGATAATGATATTTAGATTCATATCTAGATGTAAATTAAGTCATCTAATATCCATATCTAAGTGATTATACAATGGTGTAGTTTTAATATTTAATCTAAGGCAATACTAGACCGTTTATCTGATATCTGCATCTAAGGCAAAATCCCGTATCTATTATCTAATAAGATATTTATTATGAAGAATTGAAAACCCATGTAGTGCTCTCTATGTCATGTATATCAGACGTATTATACATCATGGCGAGGGTTGTTACATTTAAATCAGGACATTTTTTGGATAATGAAAAACACAATATAATATTAATGTTATCATAAACTTCCTACTACTGTATATTTTGTTCTCTATCAAATAAAGACACTTTTTCAAATAAAAACACTTTTTCAAATAAAGGAACTATTTAGATATAATTACATAATTTTATTTAGATATAAGAAAAGTCATATTTTTTCCAACACCGCACCGGACACTACGGACGCGCGCTGCCGCCAGCCATTAGCCCCTGAATCAAGTAAACTCAAACTGTTAAAATACACACAACCTGTATGCGCGGTAATTCCTCCGGCGTCCGCGTCCACCGAAACTGCACCCTTCGGGAACCGCATTCACCGTGTGGCCACCACGAGTTCTGCCGGAACAAAAAGTTTCCTGATTAGTTGAATCGATAGTTGTCACGACGTAATACACGGAGACTCGAGAGACTGTATAAATTTCTTCTTGAAATTAATAAAAATAACAAGTGATAGTTACCCTTTAATTCCAGGAGCAGGTCATTATCGTCCTTTTGACATGATGACAGCATGAGCGAAGTAATGTGCACATTTACATTTGATTATCTAGTTAATCTGTTATACTTTAATAACCTGATACATATATGTATCATATTATATTATATCCGAATACAAAATGACCAGAAAGCATCAATAAGTTTTGTCTGAATAATTATTAAAGTATTATCGAAGCTTGTCGTATATTAATCTTCAATTAAACAACGGCTCTCATTCAAATAATTAATTCGCATCTCAAATAAGCAACTGATGAATGTGCTGGTTGTTTTTTTAGTATAGGATTACGCGCAAGTGCATTATCAATTTTTCTAGCAGACTGACGCAGAGTGAGAACGTTTGAAACGTAATTGTAGTATGTTAATTGAACAAGCATATCTTTGGAACAATAGACGAGGCACGGTGAGGGGCTGTTTCGTGTTTTACGAGATTTACATGCGCTAACAACGTCTGAGGGAATTAAATTCAAACCGAAGATGGCATCGCAACATACACTATAAAGACGCCCGGACTAATCGATACTGCTTGTTAGTTCTGCGTCTACATCAGTCGGTACATATTTACTTGTGTACGACTTCGTGCTTGATGCATCCTTCGCATCGCGGTATTGCGCTGGTACACGCCTAAATTGCCACGTACATGTTTAAGCTTCGCCGGGTAGCATTACGCTACGATATTGAAAATTACATTGACACGATTCATGTTGATAGAATATAAGCTGAGTTCTGTCATCTCGAATAGAATATGTTATACGGCATTACGTTCCCATAGAACAGGCATCGCGCTCCTGAGAAGCGTGTTAATTAGCGCGACGATACTCCGGAGAAGGAAAGAATGCTCTCTAAAATGCAATCAGTGTACTATTATTGTGAAGCAGTCAATAGTCACTAGTGATCATAGTAAATATAGCACGATCGATAAAATTTCGCTGCCAAAGTCTGTTAATAGCAGCAACTACTTCCACCGGGAGAAATCTAACCGTAGGGACAAAAGTGAAAAAAGAGATTATTTTTTATTATCTTATTACGTATATACGATGACACCGCAGTTGTGCTCACGCGCGGAAAGAAAGGAAGAGGAGGAAGAGAGTGCAAGTTTGCGCTCGCGATAAAAACGCGAATGAAGTATCTATCGCGAAGAAGAAGATATCAGAAATTAGCAGGTCTAACGAAGCTGTCGGCCTCGCCGAATAATTTATCATCGTTGCGCCGATTTCGGACTTCGCGGCCGGAAGATTAGGGCAACGTTTAGACGCTGGAGTGGTCTAACGCGTTACGGCGGAAAAAATAATCGTTTAGCCGGATGAAACGCGGACGCGCGCTGACGGGACTGGGCTTAGAGATGATAGACGCGGATAGACGCGCGCGGAGGGTGCCGACCGACGAAAGATGGATGGCAACAGAAAAAAGCAACTAAGAGCCGATGTTGGTCGACCGCAGCACGTCTGCCGTTGAAAAGCTGAGAATCTTGATACGACTGAGCGTGAATGCTCGGCGAACTCGTAAAAACTTCGCGGAACGCCCGGAAATCCTTTGGTCGCGCCATTAACGGTGATTTCTCCTAAGCCCGACCGCAACCTCTTCCACCCCCGCATTCTCTCTTTCCCTCTCTCTCTCTCTCTCTCTCTCTTGTTGATGTCAACTCCATTTCGACTCATCAAGCCGTCATTCATCGATCACGCGGCTCTCTTAGCGCTCTTGTATCAAAGTCCCGCGTTTACACCATTTCGACGCTGCGCGAAATTTCCCCAATCTGGGCTGGCCAAAGTATCCCAATCTCTTTTCCTCTTCATCTCTCTTAGGCAGAGTGACATATCGCGTTAGAAATTAATCGAATTTAAAAACGACAACTTAACAACTGAGTAAATAATAAGATAAAGAGTAAAGCTAACAGAAAGAAGACGGCCAAGAAAAGCTCTGATAAATAAATCCACATACTAATCGTTTCCGAGATACTCAGCTCTTTATTTTGTAAGCTACGCTCGTGGTACGATTACAGTTCAGGATGTAAATAACTTACGAGTGACCTAGATGCTTCAGTGGATACCATTAGACGTATAATTTGTAATGCGACGGTAAGTGGTGGCGAGATATGCGCGCGCGTAAGGAGATCGCGACGCACTAGGGCGGACGGAGTGTTTCCGATTGCGCTATGAGGGAAAGCCGAGTAACGTGAATCAAGGTCGGACTGTACGCTGTTGTCTAATGAATCTTTACGACGCTGCCGCTACCGTAACTGTCCGCGACGACAGCCTGCGTACCGTAGATAGATCCCGATCTAAGTCCCAGGCCCACTCCCAGACCCACTAGTCCCGAATTCCCGGCGACGACGTTTGTAGCAGCCAAAGTAGATCCCGAGACGAACGGCTGCCTCACCAGGGGAACACCCAAGACAGTCGCCTGTATCATTAAGTAATGTGCTGAGCTTTCGCAAGGACACGTTTCGCGATATCGACGGACCGTTTATCGCGAAACGGTGATTTTGCACGCGATTATATATACAAATTATATTGCAAATGCAAAGAATTCGGGGTACAAGTAACTTGTAAATGATCCAAACGCTCGGTTTCTAATTTTAAAAAGATGAAAAAATTACCGGCTGCGAAAGTGTGAAGCATAGTAACATTCAAAGTATAACATATGACAATAGTCGCACGCGGCACGAGGCAAATCGCAGCGCGCAAGCAATCAGCTTTAAAAAAAAAAGCTCCATGTTTGGGACTTCCAATTGGTGTAGCAATTGGGATAACCTATTTGGGAACAACTTCGAGTATTATAATCGGAATTTGTGTTGTATATGGGAAAGAAGTAAATTTCTACGCGGACGTGTAAGTAGATCACGACATACTAGGGCGGACGGAACGGCTCACGAAACGGCGCCAAAGTTTCGGCGAAGGACAACCCTTATGTTGGATCTACAACAGGCCTGCGCATGGTTTGCACGTTTCCATGGACTGCGCTGATTGTCATACCCACTTCTCTCGTTTCGTTCAATTTTTCCCATATCTTTTATAATTGCTTTCAATATGTTAAATTCATATGTACGAATATTTTACTTCTAAATATCAGAATTTAATTTTTACAACTGCATCTAAACCGACTTTGTGATAAAATTGTTAATTAAAATGAATTAACATGCTTATAGGTGATTCTTCCATAGTAAATGTACAATCATACGCTTGTACATACACACTTTGATATAAAAACGCGTAATACGTTAGAAAATTTACGCGAGTTTTAGTAGTTTTAGGTGTGGAAATAACAGAATAGAAAACGCGTAATGCCTCTGATTATGCGTGATATGCGTTACGCGAAAGATCTTTGTCACGGGACGGCACTCTAAGGTTGAAAATCGTGTGATCCGTCCAAGGAACGACACGGCAAACATTACGCCGACCGTACAAGTTCTCCCGTCAAAGTATCACATTTTCCCGGACACGAATTAGGTAACCGACCTCCCATTCCTTCGACACAGATGTCGGGGCATTAATAATTCCTTTAGCGCGGCGAAATGCGCCCGGCATAGAATTGTCAGCGTCGCGCGGAAAAAGCGACGCTGGAAATTGCGAGCAAAAAGTCCCGACGGTAGATCTCTCATTCGGAGAGACTAATGGACCAGCGGGGAAAAGCGTCGCGCGCTTTAAAGTAACTGGATTACCAACCTGCGGGCGAACTGCAACAGCGGCCGGCGCAGCTGCGGCGATCACGGACGGCGCTACGACGGCGGGTCGCACCGCTGCAGCGGCGAGCGGTGCAGCTGCGACGGCGGCGGCGGTCTTAACCGTGACGCCAGGATCCCGCTGTACGACCGCGTTAAAACCGTTGATGGGATCGGCCGCGTAGGAGACGACGCGACGGCCGCCGTCGGGCTCGATTAAGCTGTAACTTCCCTGGACAACATCCCCGTTGCGAATCTCCTCCTGCGCCTTGTTGTCGCCTTGAAAATTTCGCGTTTATATTAAGGGAAAACCGACCAAAACCGATATTTTGTTTTCGGCTTCTAAAGCCTCTCGTTAAAGGGGAAAAAAACTAAAATTTATGTAGTTATGAAAACAGTTGACTGTGTGGATGTCAATCCATGCGCACTAAAATGCATCTTCCCAAAAATACTGACAAGCATTCGTCTTACTCCTCCGTGTATTTGTTAGTTAGGAGCTGCTCTCGTCCATTTTAAATAAGATTTTTTATGATTGTTATTACTGTATAGAAAAGTATTATTACTTTCTAGAACGATATTTTTATTGAAAAGGTCAACATTAAAATGGAGGGCACTTGTCGTCCGCGCGACCACTCGTGTCGCATTTACGTACGCGACTACTCCAGGGTTAAACAAACAAACAAACAAAAAAAAACAGGGGAAAATCACCGGTAGCTTCAACTGTATTCTGCGAAATGATATTTTACACTGAAATTCGTAGAAAAATCCAGATGTGTCGATTGAAAGACCAGAGTGGCTATTACGGTTCTCAAGACGAAGTGAAAATTACAAAAGTGAGTTAATTAACTAGGCGTTGACCAATTAAATTATAAATATTCTAGTAAATTCGTTCACTTTTGTCACTTTCACTTCGTCTTGAATCGTCGATCGTAACAGCCCTTCGGTAAACTCAGGTATTTCGGTTCACAGAACCTGACCCTAAACTTTCTTGCGTGGTTCAGTGACAGAGGAGAGAGATTGGCACAAGATTCAAAGCGACTTGGAAAGTTCAAAACCTACACTATAAAATAGTATTGTCAAATAAATTATTTACCGCTGATTCATTACTTTCCTCACAAGAAGAAAGCTCAATAAAACTGGAGACAACGACACAACGGAAAATCAAAGGACGCTAATATTACAATCGAACACGCTTGCAAACAGAAATTGCCATTTCAGCTTCAACTACTGTATGGTTAGTCACAAAAAGGTTGCAACACTATTTTCGATGAATTTTTGCGACGCATCTCGTATCCAATAGCAAAACTGAATATCTCTTTTGAAAATTTCTAAAAAGCAAATCCCGGGTTACTGGACAATTTCGCGTTCCGAAATTTATACAAAAAAAGTATTATAATTTTTTTAGACCATGTACAGCAGATGAAGTTCATTCTGTCCGGCAGAGTTTAATATTTTCTAGCCGAGAAACATGGATACGTCGTCTTATCATATCTATTAATTTTCACGCTTTTTCTCGAATACACGGGACCGAGTTTCGCCTTGCATCGTTATGCGTTCCCGAAGGCGCTCGTTTATTGTTTCAACGGGGTTTTAATTTAACTTCCGAACAGAGAGACGATTTCTCCTCTGAATCCTAATTCGATGGAAATCCGAGAGGCAGACGCAACGCGACTGTCCGACCGGCCGAATCGCAAGATATCGACGGGAGCTCGCTCCGCAAATTCGGGGAGGCGCGTCGGTTTCGTCGTTTAATTTCCCTTTTAATTGTAAAGTATCGCCCGCGGATTGTCTCTAGATTGTCGCTCTTCCACTTCAAGAATTATCCAGTCGGAGGCTATCGTCATATTTGTCGTCATATCTGACTGCATCGTGCAAGCCAAGTGTTTTCGGTACTTTAGATCGAACGATTCGAGTCGCAGATTTAATAATTGCATTTAAACGATCGAACGAATATGTACATAAATGATAATGCAAGGACGTACCAGTGAGACCATCCGCCACGCTATAACCGAAACTATACCGAGGATGTGAGTCGTAGTTTTCGGTTCTGATAACCGTTGCAGCTGGTTGTTGCGCGACGGCTACTGCAGCTGCACCCGGGCCAATGATCCCGGCACGGGCGACAGCCAGTAAGGCGGCGAAATAGCCGATAATCTGTGCATCAGGAAGGAAATATCAAATATCATCGGTGTGTGCCAGGTGATTAACTGAAATACGGTTTCCGTTAATATCGCCGAGCCGAATCAGCCGCGTTGCAACAAGTGCGCGCGCCGGGCGTTCGATGCGACGCTACGAAATGAAATGAACTTCCTACGTTCTATAACGAGTCACGCCGGCCATGAATAATATCGCCGCGGCGGCAGATATAAACTGCGAAAACTTATAAATACGAGGAATCGGCGCTCGTTAATTTATTCGATATTCATCAAATCTTTAATCCAACTTCTCCGTTCGTTCCGATTGCCAGCGAAAATAGAAAATTGAGGACAGAAGTTAAATAGAAACCCGGATGAGAAACAGCAGGATTACTGTTACACAGATGAAACATAATGAATTATTGAAAAAATTCAACGCGCTGATTGTGGCCATAGCTTTCCGAAAATTACGGGAAGAGCTCCCATTTACGAAGCAGCGATAAGCGATAAGATACGGAGTATTACTTTGTAAGTCATGGTGATCACAGTCGTTGGTGTAGGCCGGTACTCGTTGTGAATGACTGAATGCTTCACGGCACGGGGACGCTAGATTTTATACCAATCGAGTTTAACCATCCCCGCTCTGCGGGAAGTATCGCATCTGAATACCATGCACATTTCCCTCCCATTCGCATCGAGGCGGGTACATGCATCATTATGTGGATTATAGATAAACTGTAACGCGGAGCACGAACGTTAAAGTGGAGACCGATGTACACGTGATATTACACGCTGATGAAAATTCCAAGAGCTATGTGAACCGAAGAGTATAAATATCTGATAAAAAACGAAGCTTTCTGTTTAATTTAAAATTCTCTCGCGGGAGCTAATATTTCCTCGGTAAAATTAAAACCGTATGTGGAATTTTTGCTGCGCCAGTTGAATTTTACGCTATATTTGTCTTTAGTAACGTAGCTACTTTAAAGAACAATAGCTGAAGAGTAAATAATATCGCGTCGATTTTAAGCCAGATAAAAATATGAGGTACAGAAAAGTATCTCGGAAGACATAAGCAGTCAGTACATTCTCATGTTTTTTGAGAAACAATTTTGTTATTTCAAACGATCTGAATAAATGATCCGATTGAAAAAAGCTATCAGTTTACTAGAAGAATCGATTGGAAATAAGAATTATTCCAATCAGTGACCCAAGCTTGTGTATTTTTTAAGTAAACCCTTGTAACTCGCTAATTAGCTATTTTTAATGCTAGAAACGAGAAAATGTTTGCCCAGACTTTTTGCGAAATACGGTTTAAATAAGAAAATGTATTTATAAAATAACAATTGTATAGTCGATAGGGCAATTCTGTAAAATAGTTCGAAAACTTTATTTTTGCGCTAACAATCAATACATAATTAGATTGGAAATTAGTTTCGAAGTTTCGGCTTTTCGAAACTTCGAATTTCTGGTACCTTCGACATATTATATTTGAATAATAAAATTTTGGAGTGTGAAAATTCGACATTCGAATGTGTGAATAATCAAAATTTCAAAAACTGGAAAATATATGCGTTCGATTACTGAATTCTTCAAAAGTTTCTTTCTAAACAGTATTTACTGTACTAAAGAATGTAATTTTTCTTGCATTGCGTTATGTTGTTACATATCATAGTGAAATTTAACTTGAAATAAAGTTAATGAGTTGTTTATTATTTGTTTCCTTTCTTCATTTTCACTTTCTTTTAAAATAGATAAATACAAATCTCAATCTCAACGCAATTTCCATTTTTAACCGATTTTTCCTCAAGATTTTTGTTATGTTAATTTCACAGCTATTTATTGATTGTTCAGGTTAAGGGAAAGCGTCCGAATATTGTTACAAGTACTGAATCGATCACGAGTGCCATTTTGTGCACATCTCCACGTGTACCGTAATATATTTTTGCGTGCGACTTCTCGCTTTTGACGTTGTCAAACAAGGCTAAAGGATCAGGAGCATTCATGCGACAAAATGATGAGAGACGATAAGTCAAAAAAATGGCTTGCATGTCGCGCCAATTTCATGGTTATTTATTGATTGTCAGAGGAAGAATGAAGTTTTCGGGCAAATTTACAAATCTGCTCGATCGACTGTAACTGTCGCACATTTCACGGATACACTCTACTTCAACGCGTATTTCACAAGAATTCGGTCATGCGTTTTCTCGCTTCTCGACGTCATCAAACGAGAGGAGTGCGGAGCGCGGGGCCGGGAGGCTTAAGCTTAAGTGTCGTGACAAATGATCGTGTCATGCCGCGCATATTTTAACAGGACCGCGAAGGCCTCGGCTGCGAGCATCAATACGGTCGACCTGCAACCGTACACCCGATCATGGTGGTCGAGGGAGCTGGCCGAAGTTATACATCGCCGGGGAGGGCGATCGTATGTACCGCGATGTCGATGTAAGCTAATAATTGATGTCATTGCGACATTGAGTAATAAAATCTCATCCGTATAAGCTGAGGGTCGTCGGGCGGATAGGCGAACTTTTGATTAAACGCGCGCGCGCGCCGCTATGTTCGCTTCATGTAGGTCAAGTAAGTCTAGTAGAGTAACTCGAGGATCCACGGAGGAGAGTCGTATGCTCGCACGCCGGATAACTTTACCTGCGTTAATCCACGTGTACGTGGCCGTACACCCGCGCGATATTGAGTGTCCGAGCTCGTGCGTTCGCCGCGAAGGCGACTCGCCCCGTCGTTCGCTGGAAGGGATTTCGTGTTCCGGATATAAGGCGGGCCGAAACGCGCGCCGACGTGGTGTCCGAGGAACAACCGGGCCGTCCGGGCGATTGTCGCGAGGCAACTCGCACGGACGATTCGTTCGTTTCAACTACCCCACCGCGCTACCGCGTTTTCCCTAGTGCCGTCGATTCTCGGTTAACACCAAGTGCATCAGTAACATAACGTCGATGACATAATTTGTTACGTGACACACGTGTTATGTAACATATACATTGTGGCGTCAGACATTAAACATCGATATTATGTTGCTAATATTTGCTGTTTACCAGGTTTCGGCTGTTCGGGTGAGTCTGTCGGCAATTGAGTACGCGGCTGATTTCGGATTTCGTTATTGTTATCTGTGATCGTTACGGCCATGGCACATAGACAAATGTAAGTAGTAAAACTTAGCCAGGGAACGTTGAAACGTCATGAAGACGTCTCCGAGGAAGTAAAGCGTCTCAAGGAGTGTTTTTGAGGCATCTTTTAGACGTACGCGTTGTGTGGGCTAAACAATTAGAAAACTGACCGATCGCAGTAGATCATTCTTCTTACGGTTGTAGAATAATCGACTGTGATTGGTCAATTCGCTTATTTCTTATGTTTTACTGTTTACGTTGTTCTGTGCGCCATGGCATCTAGAAAAATCAATAAATTGTAACGTCTAAAATTAGCCGTACACTCCAGTTACTAAAATATTCGAGTATTCGGGTAATCGGAATTGACAGCATAAGTGTTCTTCTTGCGGAGTAATGTCGGAATGATAACACGAATAGTATCCTACGATTGCTATTCGAGTATACTGCCATGGAGCATATTATCGTAGCATCATCGCCTTTCGTCGGATTTAGCGGTGGAAATTGCAAAATTACGAGGTTTCACCCGCGACATCCGTAACACGCAGATCACAATCCAAGCGTTCATCATTTCGCCGTTTCGAAATGCACCGCGTATCGTCACTTCCCTTTTCTCTTCGCGAGTTTCGAATGTAACGGATATGAAACTGGAACTAAAATATGTAATAAGCTTTTTTAGCCTTTTGCTCTGAGCGATAAATTCTGACGTAATTTACAGCGCTCTCAGCGCTAGCGGACGTCGCAATTCCTAAGATCAAAGCGTTATTACTGTTGTGATTATTAATACAACTTTCGGCAGTGCGAAAAAAGCCTCTCGTCAGAAATTACATTTCATTGCTTAAAGCAGAATACTATTGTAGATCTATCTTAAAGGACCGTCTACAATAGCCGTCAAGTGTGCAGTAAGACGTAAAGCGGCAAGCTAATTGACCAACCACAGCCGATTATTCTTGGACTGTAGAAATCCAATTGGTCAATTAGCTTACGTCTTACCGCATACTCCACGACCATTGTAGACGGCCTTTAGACCTGTTACACAATACAGTTGTCCAGTGGCCTAGTTTACACCAGTCGTTTGATACGTGTACTAAATACTAACTCTATCAGATTACCTCAATTTCGACAAGGCGTGTAAACGACGGGTGGTATAATGCGAATTACGAAAACGTAAAATCGTATCAATTTAACACACCGATGTTTACACGTGTCACTAACATAAAGACAATTTAGAATAAAATTGCTAGTTGATGTGTATATTAAACAGCCGGTGTAAACAGGTGAAATCCAATGAAGTCCAATGAGGAGAACTCATTTTCGAAAAAGAAATTCTCTCACTGGACCATCGGCTGCGTTCCACCCCGACATATGACCTATTGTAGAACAGGCTTTAAAGGCTCATTGCACACACAAAAACGTAATCAAATTGACCAATCGATCATTGTTCGACCATAAGGAGAATGATCGACTACGAATGGTCAATTTCTTTACTGTTTAAGTCTTACTGCTTATATTTTTCTGTGTGTCATGACCCTTAAGGCCGTTATCAAACTTCAAATTGAGGATTACAATCGGATCAGTCAAATAAATCCAAAGATTTAGATTACCATTAATATTAATATACCCCTCTTCTCCCCGTATTGTAACATAATTGCTGAATGGTCCCTTACCTGATTAGCCTGATAGTAATCCACAATCCATAGTCTGATACGGACCTAACGTGATTGAATCCGGAGGAGGAGGGGTGCGGGCAACAGAGAGACACGACACCGAGTATTATGATAGAGAAACATCACTTTGATACTTTACACATCCTTTGACAGCGTGATTTTCTCTCCCTCTCCTTCTCTCTTTTTCTTTCACACATACCCACACACACACACACACACACACAAAACACACATCACCGATATCCGTCTTTTCCTGTTGTTTCGCGTCCCCGGGAAATCGGGAACGCATTTATACCAGCTACAACAACGATCAACAGCCAATTCAAGCGCGCATTATTGCGCATGTCGAGCAGGATAAGTCCGGAGCGTTACAAAAATCGCGGCGAAAATCATTCCGACCACTAATTCTTGCATGGGATGGCACCCTTGTATAAATTACACGTCTACTACGGGCCGCGCGCATCGGAGAGCACCGTTCGAGAGATACTTCGTAAGCCTTATCAGCGGGGGAGCATGCACACAAAGCTGTCGGCTCTTCTCCACGCCGGATTCTCCCGAAACCTATCGGCTTGATACATTACACATCGTGTCTGTAAATTGACACTGGAGGATCGGGACTGACGTATTATTCCCGTTCGGGAAAACCCTATCGGTATCGCTGCGTAGCCAAGTAGCTATGTTTAACCCTGGAACAGGCGAGCGGACGATGAGCACACATTGTCACACACGTGGTCTTCTCTCTTTTAACACATTTTGCCGCCGACGACGGTGGAATCGGGTTGCTCGCAGCGAGCCCCCGGTGAAACAACGCTTCTCGGTTGTTGGCTCGCGCGCTTTCGACGACCGTCACGGAAATAAAACACGCGTCGGTGACTTATTTCGGGAAAAGCCCTCATACAGCCGATACTTCGACGAAGATGCGCGACAGGAAACCGCGCGGCAACACGTCCACTCGCCTTCTTTTTCGAGACCGCGGCCGTTCGACGGTTAATTTAGGCATTGCCGAGCAGAACACATAAGCAATCGATAGGATCCATGTCCTCCTCTTTTCTGTTTTTATTTACCGCGAAACCATGGATTTCGATTAGAAAATATGATTATGAGAAGAAGAGCATGCGCACGCGTGTATGAGTCACACAACATTGTTGCGCCAATGTTATATTTACATTCTTTTTATACATTTACATAGTGTGCAACAATCGCCATGGAAATAAAAAATAGAAAAGAAAATGGGTCGAGAATATCTTTCTCTTCTTTTTTCTTCTTATGCGTGTGCGTGTGTCTGTTATATTTCTTTTTAACATTGCGTCATCATCAATATCTTCATAATAATTATTATTATTAGCAACGATACAGCACTTCTCGGTAAGTGAAAAAAGAAACAAAAATCGTTTGAGAAGTTGTTAATAGATTAATCGCATATTAGGTAATATTTATAAACAGGCAGCGAGTCACGTCGTTACATTAATCGCATCTAAAAGTATATATATCTATATATATATATATATATCTATATATATATATGTAAAAAAAAAATATGGAAATGTCTTTTTTCAGAGTTTTGTTTTTTTTCCACCCGTCACCTAACAGGCCACTTCGCGCAACGGAATATATTTTACTGAATTATTCACAAGAGTAACTTCATTTAACATATCAATGCTGTTAGGTATGCTTCTTCCGCTCTCTCCTCGAAATCTTAAATCTCTCGTTCGCAATATCGATATACGTACCGAATTGCAAACGCGTAACAAAAGCGAACCGCGCATTAAATTTGTGCGTAGTCATAAACTAGATTTGATTACGGTCTCGCAATTTATTCAAAAAATTGCTAAAAATATTTCGCCGTTTCGCAAAAGCATAAACCGATCGAAACGACGTTTCCTATATCTTGAAAAGACTCCACAATCAACATTCATGTCATTCCTTCTTTCCCTGCTTCGTGAAATAGCATTACTTGCTGTGTTATCATAATTATATAACTTGGAAATAAAAAATAAAATCGCTACGTTAAAGATGCCCTCACATGTGTAAATCGAATATGTATGGCATAATTTGCGAAACGGACAGCAGAAATTAATAATGTCAGATTACACATCGTAAAGAACACAATATTTTTCTCCACTTTCCTTTTTCATCGACGAATGCGCGTTAGGCATATTAATGACTAACACATAAATCAAGCGGAAAATATTAAATAAATTAATATATGACCGAGTATACATATTGCTCAAATATAGTTCAAAAATGTTGTGTCGAGGAAACCCTCGATGTTTACGCGACGTATAAAACACGCAATGGTATGCGCGCGCGTGACAGATGAGTGAATTATGCTAAATTATAAAAGTAATTACAGGCGTATCTAATCATAATTCAAACGTAAGCGTAATTATAATACATATAATGCTGATCCTTTCATGCTAAAACTCTTTTAGTAGTATTGTCCTTATCGAGAGAAACAGCGAGGGCGCGTGGCGTCGTCCACTCCTCGCCGGAATATTTTCAGTGTTACGGAACATTACCTTCCCTTCTCCCGGTAATGCCAAGATTAAGATATATTCGTTATAACAATAATTTACTTCGCCGTTATGCGTTATATTATGAACTACGAAGGTGAACTTCTCAAGCACTTTCTAACGAGCACGAAATAAATAAACTTCCCCGCTCTGTTCGTATAATCCCTTATCCTAAAGAGAGTATCAAATACTCATTCGTACTCGGAAATTTAATGGCATTCCGTACTTGGCGAAACTCAGATATAATAAAAAGAAACCGCGTCGTAATTCGTAGATTCGTCGTTTGCCTCCAAATGAAAATTTCGATCTAGCTGATTTAGCAACATTCCCATGTTACACGCACTTCCATCTCTCTTTCTCTCTTTTCTTCTTCCTTCCCCTTCTTACTCCATTATGCAACATAACAATCATATTCATATGTTCCCTGTAATACCCATGCAATCTTCCCTAAGTCTGCGACGGGGACGTTTTATATTTATTTTCTCGTTTTCTGTGTGTGATATATATAGCATATCGCGGGTTTTACAAGCTATGTGTTTATCCGTTAATAAGCTATTACAATCGGAACGGCGCGCGTTGTTCGATTGGTGTCGGCTTTCCTTTCCTCGCGCTGGAGGTGCTGCCCGACACGGACGTGTCGGATGCTCCGGAGGGTTTCCTCGACAGTTTCGAGGACGGCGGCAACGGCGTGCTGGATCCACTGGACGGTGTGCGTACCCTGAAACACACCATCATGGCGCATGTGAGCGAACGCGCACCGCGCAACGTTCTTTGTTCACCGTCCAACACGAGGCGTTTTGAAGCCGTTCAAAGTGCAAAACGGTACTGACATACTCCTTTTTAGCGAAATCTTTTTTTCTCAGCGAACGAGCCAAAAGAAGGGAAGTAATAAGTGACGAGTGATAATTAATGCTGATGTTTACCTAGCTTGTTTTACGGCTGACGGTATGTTAGTCGCTGAATTTGTACACACGGAACTGCTCCTGGCATCGTGAAAGAAAACGTTGTTAGTTACAAGGCTCTCAAGTAACAAACAAGGAGATTGCGATCGCGTAGATATTTTGAGAAAGCAAGGCAAGTGATGTGAAGTACTGCAAAGTCAAAGTAGCAACACAAAAAGGCGCCGATCTCGTCGAACGACGCAAGCTGTTATTACCGAAGGAGCTAACGCGCCGCGATACGACATGCTAATCTCCGATACAGGTCTGCGTCGGAGCGATGAATAACGGCGCCAAATACGAGGAGAAGAGTTGTACACAACACACTCGAAAGGGGCCAAAACAAACGTACGGTAACGACGAAGGAGAAATAAAAACGAGGGAAAGAAACAGAAGAAAGCGGGGTTACGTATGCAAAAGCGCAAGTTCAGCCATACCCAGTGGAATCAGTAGAGATCGTAGAATGGTTGCTTTGGGTTGAATGAGTCGACATATTGCTGGTGGTCGACTGAGGAGATTTTATATCCGCTCCCACATACACGGGTATCCTAGAGCGGCTAAGGCATCACCATCGAAACCAGGTCATTTTTTTTATTGCGCGAACAGTACACCGTGTTACATGAATGCGTGCGAGAGAATGAAGTCTGTTGTTACCGCGCGAGAATTCGATCGGGGGGAAGAAACGAGAGAGAAAAGAAAAGGCACGGTCGACTCATCGAGGACTGAGGTGAAAGAATAATGTAGTAAAGAATAATAGTAAAGGAACAAGCTTAACACGCCACTATGACCTCGCAGCAGGGGCCACCTTGTGTTGTGACGTGGAAGCGAGAAAATTTATCTCCAGAGAATTCTTGCCGATCAAACCAAAAATGTGTCCATGAAATGACATTTATACCTTTTTTCGGAAGATTGTTCGAACAAAAGGAAAGATTTCTGAGTATTTTACAAGTGTGCTGAATCGATCACATGTGTCATTTTGTGCTAGCTGTGTTAGCTTTTTATTTGAATTTTAGACATGCGTTTTCTCGCTTCTCTGACGTCATTAACCACGATGACTGCAACGAGAGGGAGCTTAAATATGCCTGAAAAGTATCACTCTGTCACCGTAACCGTCACCACGACCAAGACGAGACTTTTTACCGAAGCGATCATTCCCCTGAACCACAAAACGTCTCGCAACATTCTATTTTGCGATTTGCCTTTGTCCTTTCCGTCCTACTGCGATATTCACTTGTGACAAAACGAACTGTCGAAGACAGAAGGCAAAGGGCAAAGCGAACAGTCGCGAGATCGCTTCCCCCGCGCCAGTTTTACGCGAAACTGCCGATTCGTTAATCTGCCTTTACCTGATCGGTGTTCCGACACCAGTCAGGGTTGGAATGCTCGAAGCTCTATGGATTGAGCCAAACCTAAAAAATGTTGTTAACCAGATCCGTTAATGATAATCGAACAATTGTAAATCGATCGGTTAGTCGCGCAAAATGTTCTGCGGTTAACACGGGATGTAATGGTAAGGCGGTTCGATTAATCGATATGTGATTTGTCGCTTGTATCGCGAGTCCGTTGAATTTTATTCCTTCGAGCGGGAGAATTCCTTTATGATCGAACACTTTAACGGTATTTCGAGTCGTAATATACGTGTGTGAATCGCAAACTGCGGGAAGTAATAAACAAAACGCAAAAAAAAGGAGAGAAACAAGGAGAGGGGAAAAATCATTCGATGACTAAGTAAAAAAATAAATCGTCAAATTCACGGGAAACGGCCATATCGAACATTCCTCGAACCATTGCAATCAGTTCGACCGTGAGAGATAAGGTGCTACTGCACTGATTATTCGTTAATCTACGCACACGACTGACTTATATTATGCGTATGTATTCTTCTTTACGTAAGGCACGCTATAATGCGAGTTAGTTCCATGATCTACTTTCAAGTTATCTCGACGGGAAATCATTACGCGCATGATTAAAGGCCGCATACCTGGAGGGCACCCCACTTGCGGGGCTAACCAATCCCGTAGGGGTGCGAGGTCGAGAGCTCGAGCCGTTCACCGGAGTCGCGAGTTTCCTACCGGATATGCTGTTGTGCCTGCTGGACGTCGGAGTATTGCCGGAGCCCACGATGGTCCTCCGTGGTATGCGACTCGGGGTGCACGAATCGTCTATAACGACACGCAGGAAGCAATTGATTTTTTCTCAATATATAAATCACTTAATGGATGAGAAAACAAAATAAAGACTACGGTTTTAAATAAACTGCTTTTTTTTTCATTTTTCTGCGGAAAGAAATCGAAAGAATCTCTAGGGGAAAAATGTCTTTTTACGTTATTCGCGAAAAGAAGTCGAAAACAGCGGAAAAGTAAAGAAAATAAAACTTTCTCCTGAGCCTTTAAAACTATAACAAACACTAATCGCATGAACTATACGTACCGTCCAATGATTGCGTGGATCCATATCGACTAGGTGGTTTGCTTCCTTGTCTCGACGCAGGTCGGCTGCTTGGCCTACTGGCAGGTCGGGAGGCAGGTCTCGAGGTCGGCCTGCTGGATGGACGGCTACCACCTGCAAAAAGAAATCATAACGCGATTAATCGTAAATGATGTCACGTCGGTATTCCAAAACTAATTAATTCGCATTATTTAATCAGATATTAGATATTCCTATTACATTTGGAGATTATAATTAAAATAAGATAATTAAGATTATAATATAATTAGGCATAGATAGTCGAATGTGCGTTTTTTCATCGATACTGTTTGAAATCGATCCCGTTCTTAGATGAGAACTTACCGGGCGTCACGGTAGATCTGTAAGGCGTGCTGGTTTTTCTAGCGGATATCTTGAAGGAACTTTCGTTGTCGCTAAGGCTGTCCGGCGTGCCGGCGCTCAAGGATGAGCGTGAGGCTCGCGATTGACCCATAGGTACGCTGCGAGCGCTGCGTTCTCTTACCTGAGAGTGAGATGAAAAAATTCCTTCAATAAAATCTGTACTAATGCGTAAGCATATGCGCGGAAACAGAAAAAGCCATCGTACATCTAATACATGTCTAATACGGGTATCAGATATAGACATAGAGCTTGTACGGTTTTGTGTTACGCGTTCTCTGCCGCCATAGACAACGAATAATTAATTTACGATTAATAATTGCAAATACACACGCTGTGTGCAAGTTATGTCGCGCGCCAATACGCCAGGTTCAAGTGCTCTTTATGCTGGATGTTCCTCAAAACTTGCCGAAGTATATCTAATAATTTTATTTCTTTCGATATAACGAGAGCAGTTATCTTCCATAAATGCACCGCAACCATATGTAGCGAAGATAAGGCATTCAAAACTATTGAAATTAATTAGCTCGATGTAAACGTTTGACATCTTTACGGTAACAGAAAAGACATACAGACGCTCTCTGTGACACTACACAATTCTAATCTTCTCGTCTACTATATCGCCATTTGAACAAAACGTAACTGTCCGAAAAGTCAGTTTCCCGAGAATTTAACTCGTCCCACAGACCCGTGGATCCGTGGATCCACGGTCGTTACCGTCCAAAATTTTAAAAAGCAACTCAAACTTGTGCACAGCTGCGAACTGGTGGAAACAGACCGGTCAGCGGTTCATTTACGTTCGTCGAAGCCACTATCGAGATCTATACTGAGAAACTGAGAATTAAAAAATAAATAAAAAAAAAAGGGGGGAAAAGTAAACCGCTATTACATTCATCGAGATTGCGAGTAAGTGAAGCGAGATGTCATGCGAGAACTTACCAGGAGAAGTTGGGAGAGATACAGTAGCTTATGGTGATTCGAGGTATCCCCGATCAATGCCACTATGTACGCAGCAATACAGGATACGGACATTCGTTATGCATATTCATGTTCAATAAATTAACTACGTATCCACGATATGTGTCCGTCCGCTTCGTACGAATAAATGCGCGCTCACCCCGGCGAATTATAACTATTATATATGCACAATTCGATGCACACATAATTATACCCATAATTATTTGCGCGGATGCGCCGAGAAATCGAGGTCTGCATCACCCACGCGGATATTCGAAACGAGACGCGAAAAAGATCAACGAAAGAGCGTTCTCTCTTCATGCTCGGACCGAGGCACAGGTTGCGTCGATCATTCTCTACCGAGGGGGGCAAGGGGGCAGGGAGTTGTTCAGAGGCGTCGAAATAATTTTCTGACCAAAATCAGACGCTCGACGATTAACTAAAAAGAGAAATCAATTCGATGCGAAAGTATAATGCGATGCGGATGATGATGCTACGGGGCGTTTTTGTTGTTGCTGTTTGTTGCATTCCGCGTTATCAGCTTGCGAGAGGCGCACTATAGTGAATCTAACACGAACAGTACGGGGATTTAGACAAGACGGCTTTTATGGATTCGAGTACAATTTTAAAGTTTCGGAGAAAAAAACTTCTTTTTCTCATTTCTCCGCAAATTTATTAGATTTCTTATCTTCTTTACGGAAAAAAGTAAATGTGGGAGCGTTTCAACCGAACACACGTGAATTTTTCTAAATCAATTTTTGTACCTTTGGAACAGAAACCGCAGGAATTCGCGGAAAAATGGGAAAAAATAGTTTCTCCCGAAACTTAAAAACTTAGATTTGAGGCAGTTGAGAGCTTCTCATCATGCATCTCTCGAGGAAAAAATGGGTGGAAGCAGAACGGAAATAAAATGACCGGATATATATATATATATACGATAATGCATTTTCGAGAGAGAGAGAGAGAGAGAGAGAGAGAGAGAGAGAGAGAGAGAGAGAGAGAGAGAGAGANGAGAAAGAAGGAGAGAGGTCCTTTCTTCCGTTTCCCCTTTGTCTTCTTCCTTCATAAGCGTTCCTTCCGCGTTCCATTTCCACCCATTGTCCTTAGCATCACCCACAGCTATTCTCGGACTTGACACAATTTCTTGTAACATGCATCTCGTCGCGCAATCAGTTACAGTCGGCGTAAGAATGGTCGGGACACTTTTTGTGTTTAGTGGATAAGACCTACGGGACCGCTTCTTCCGTATAAATTCCCATATAAATCAAGGATGATAATGATGTGACAGTTATATTAGCGAGATACAACAGAAACGCGTTCGTAACAATTTGCAATCTCCCCTGCAATTTATATAAGAATTTATACAATGCTTCTCTTTCGATCAAACAGAACGAATAGACGGAAGAATAGCAGAGAGGAGGGGGAGGGGGGGGGCTTAAAAGCAAGACACAGAAACGACACGAAAACGCATATCACACACCCCCGATCGACTCGAGTCCCGGTCGAGGCGAGTCCCGCGAGTTAAGTGGCGTCGTGGGCGCACTCCAAAAAGAAAAGCCCAAACTCGACCGTGTCAACGTACAACAGCACACACCGAACGACAATAGAAAATCTGAGAAAATCTGCTTATTTACCCAATGGTAAGAGGGTGCGTGCATTTGAAGGGGATACGAGCACGGGAGATCCTCCTTTTGCCTCAAATTCTCAAATATCGGCATCAGCTGGCTCATAAACTCCTCCGCTACACCACAAACGGAAAATCTTTAGCTTCCTCGCGCGATCACGGCGATCCTTCGGCTTTACATCGGGAGAGACTCGCTCTCAAGACGAGAGCGAAAGATATCTCCAAAAAAGAGAGAGGGAGAGTGAGAGAGAGAGAGAGCGAGAGAGAGAAAGAACAGAGCTAGCCCTCTCTCGTATTGTCTCTACGCTAAAGTAAACCGATCGAAGCGCAAAATCGTGTGTGAAATCGTGCCGCCACGATCCCAATGCGGCGACTTTCCGCTGCACAATTTACAGGTTCTCTGAGAGGATGGACGAGAGGATGGTGATTGGTGTATATATATATATATATATATATATATATGGAGGTAGGAAAATGTGACACACTTCCCGCCCGCCGTTGCGAAACGACGAGGATGGGAAGGGATGTCGCGGGCAAAGTGGGTGAATGAAAAACGTTTACGAAATCGCATCTCCTGAGGTCGTGGGCGAAGAGCTCGGGCCGCGGACAACACGTACTGTCCGGGTCTCATGAATTTACACGCGTGTGTCGTGCTCGTCGATGGTCGGGGCGCGGAGCTTCTCTTACGCGCGACCAATCGACCGATGATGAGAATAGACAAGCGTTATCTACGTTATATCTAGCTGCCTACGTGTCCAACACAACGCAACTGCCTGCGAAACTGTTCATGCTCATGCGAAAGTCATCAAACGGGCAGGCTGACGGAATTTCAGAAGAATGTGGTTCGTGTACTTACGCATATCATCGTCGGCGACGACGTGTCGATGGAACGAGCGAGCGAGCGGTTGTCCGGGTAAACGTGTAACGTGCAATTTAACTTTCCTAATAACGACCTCCCACATAATGACACCTGAGATCCGATACACCGAGCCGGTGCCAGGGTTCATGAGTACTCTACGATTTACTACTTGACGGTTCGCTAATTAACGGCAGAGAAATCAGAGGTTCCGCGCGAGAAATGGAATACCGTACGTGCTGACGTTTATAAACGCGGGACGTTTCGAGAGACATTCGCGTCGGCAGAGCGACTCATCAGGTGGAGCGGCATGGAAATCCCGCGCGAGACTCGTCCCGAAACGTCCCAGTGCGAGAACTCAAATTACCGAGCGTTACCGGACCCCAGCAGAACGGTTGACTTGTAATTTTCAGACAATGTTTCACGCCCCGAATCTTTATCTAAATTATCGTTTGTTCACTTTGCTATATATATATATATATATATATATATATATATATATATATATAGCGGTTTGTCATCAACCACAAGCAGGACGGCCTTTGGTTTAAGACTCAAGACACGAGACGGTCATTGTCGGTTACTTGAAGACGAAGACTCAAGGCATAAAACATCGTTTTAAACCGAGAAGTCGGCCCTTTTGCTGAGGCCCTTACTACGGGTCAAACAGTCAGAGCGCAGAACCGACAGATCGTGAGCGCGAATTCGCGACTTGCGGACACTCGCGTTCACCTCGGCCGGCGAGTTGCGCGACGACGTGACCACCTTCTTACCTTGGTGATCGGTCCGGCATTGGTGGAGGACATTTGCGTACGCTGCAACGTCGAGGTCGGGCTCGGCTTGGACCGGAAGGCCGTCATAGTCTGGCTGACGCCATCCGCCAGTATGAATTGCTCCCGCAGCTCGATATTCGTTCTTCCCTTGGCTACAGTGTGTTGCGTGCACGCGGTTAAGGGAAAAGGCGTTCGGGGACGCAGGGTCATGAGAGGAGGTGCCAGAGAGATTGTTATTTGTACAGAAAATTTTCAAAGAGAGAGAAAGAAAGAGAGAGAGAGACAGTGAGACAGAAAGAGGGAGAGCGCAAACGTACGTAGATGAAGTAGAGGTGTGATAACGAACGCGAGAAACGGTACAGAACGCGTTATATCGAGACAGAAAAAGAAGCGAAAAAAAAAAAGATACATAAACATCAGAACGGCAACATCCGGAACGAGAGTCGTGAGTTGTATGGAGCGAAAGGTGTAACAATATATATATGTATATTTTTTACAGATTCACAATATCAAAGCATGCGCGTTGTCAATGAACAGCGATAATAATGAATGGGAAAATTACAGTATCGAGAGAACGAAAAATGGGTTGAGAAAGAAAGAATAGGCGAAATAGAAAGAGAGCGAGAATGAGAAAGAGAGAATGAGAGATGTTGGTTGTACACGATACGCGTGCGTTTCGAGTAAATGTATGTATGCGCATATACGTGTATGTAGCGTATCCAGGTGTATGTTTGTGTATCATGGAAAAAAAAGAAAAGACAGCGTATTTAGAATATATAATCGAAACAAATGTCTAATATAATTAACTTCCAAGCTAATCAGGACAGTTATTCGAAAAGCTATACGTCACTAGATATCCATTACATAAAAAAGATTCACAGTACAAGAGCCAAAAGATAAATACGCTATTCTGCTATTGATTAAACTTTATAATACTGACAATAATGATATTTGGTGCTGAGGGATTTACGTTGTAAAATGTGCGACTGATGAGCGATGTGATCATCTTGAGAGCCTTCTGCTCTCCTTATGATAATACGTAAACACGTGAGATTCACCTCGCCGTATTGTCGTACATTTCACGATATAAGCAATTAATTTACACGGTATGTACATCCCCCAAAGGTAAAAAGTCCTTTGGTGGATTATACTCGGAACCATGCCAAAAGAAACCAATGTATTTCGGTTAATGTAATAATATCTCAATGATTGAATAGGCTAAATATACAGGAGTAGGAGGATTTGATAAGATCGTATGTACAAAAACCCGCCGCGTTGGAACGGTAATAAACAATACTAAAATTCACTAAACATGCATTGGTTCTCTTCTAACAGGGGTATTAAGATTTCTACGAAGAACAGAAGCTACCAATAAATCTAAAAGAAAATGAAGAAAGATTCACATCCAATATTAATACGGGGATAGAGCGCTCACACGGGAAATAATCAGAAACCATTTACCGGACAGGTCTCCGTTTAATGCTAACCATTCGCCAAAACCTAGGAAAACTAGAAAATTGTCAAACGGGGGAACGAGAAAGCGTCACGAGTGCGGCATGTAATCTACGCTTGTAATCCCGTCTTGCAATCGGACACATTTCTCTTCAAAACTCGATGCTTCAACGAAGAAGAGGCGGCACTCGACATTACACAGCTCAGTAACCACAGCGTCAATTTCACCTGCGCAATCTATTTACCTTGCTCGAAAAAAGAAAAAAGAGAGAGAGAGAGAGAGAGAGAGAGAGAGAGAAAATAACGGTAATTGCCGATAGTCAAACGTTTCATATCAATGCAACCGCACAAAGGCACGCATATATAGACGCACTAAATAAAAGGACAACACTTGAAAAATCAGTCCGAACAAGCGAATAACATCATGCACCATACGTAGGGACTTCACCTTCATGGTCTATACTGAAACGGTCATCACAGAATGAACGTGGTTATCGTCATAAATATCATCCAGCGCGACAGCGGGCTCCAACAAGGCTTAATTAACGATCGAACGTGCGTTTAATACTAATAATTAATCGGCGTATAGACCATGAGCGAATTATGTGCACGTAAAACAGTTCTCACCGAGCGGACACCAACCCTCATGTTGTTCCGGTTTGTTAGGGTCCGGTATTGGCATTAGAAAAACTTAACGAGTTAATTCACGATTCGAGAGACAGAGTCGATTGGAAGAAAGAGCGAGGTGTATATAAAATCATGCATTTCGCCGCGGTTCGAGCAGGTTTGAGATTCGCGTGTCGCGGGACGCATTCGAGAAAAAACGTAAAAACGTAAAAACGAAAAAGAGAAAGAGAGAGTGAGAGAGAGAGAGAAAGAGAAACGCCAAAATAAAACGAATAGAAATATTTTGTCGTAGAGTTGGACGTGTAAATGGATGTGAGGAGGATGTGAGGTATGATGGTATGGATAGTAAGGGATGGTTATTACGTTAATGTTAGTACATAGTCATCGACACAAGATGTGTTAGATATGCCTATAATATTACCTTCTACCTACTATCCGTGAAAACCATATTCTATCCCAAAAAAGGTTCTCTGGCGGAGAGTTAACGGTTAGACGACCGTGAGATTGATATTTCAGAATTTACCAATGAGACGGAAAGGTGGAGACAAATAGAGAAAGAGAGAGAGAGAGAGAGAGAGAAAGAAAGAGAGAGAGAGAATGAAAGAAAAATACGGAGAAAGATAGAGCGAACGACTTAGTGGACATTTTCACGCAATTCAATGATTAAATCAATCGTTCTCATGCATACTGCAAATAGCACAAACATAAGAAATACACGACCTAGAAGAAATTACGGAATGTCGACGACATTCGTTTTGCATTGTCGTTATACTCATCAATCGGTAAGTACGAAAGCCAACGGACTAAAACCCAATACTATATGGCAGAAAGATGGTTATGTATTCGAATAAGCGAAAGCAATAAACAGCGGGTGTGTACACTACCCTTAATTGTTCGTTAATTATTAAACTAATATCGAGTTGCGTTTAATGTTTGATTAATGATGATGTTACGATTACCTCAGGAGTCGAAATCGTACGTATATATAATAATACGTTAATATATTTTTAGTACCAGGATAAAAACACAGCATACAAAACGGTTACGTCGAATCGACGTTCGGGTATGCTTTCGTTAATGACAATAAATCTCTTGTAAATCACACTACATTCCTATATTTAATGCAACGAAGCAAATTAATGTCAATTAATATGAAATAAGAATGATGAGAACCAAAAAAAAACAGAACGTTAATATATGTCTGTTAATAATGATGAGCAATACTCAGGTACATGTCCTTTCCAACGATTAAAAATATTCAAATTAAACAGGAACGCAACTTTAATTGCCTCTTGGGAAGTGGGTAGAGAGAAGGAAATAGTATTATCAACATTTTCTTTCGAAAGTTACCCGAGATGTTCTTAATCAAGGAATTATTTGACTTTCAAATGCACTGCGCACAGAAATTAAAAGCTTCTTTCAGTCACGAAAAACGGACAAAATTCAACGGGCTGTAACTTCGTAAAAGATAATGGTAACAAAATAACTAATTAGTTCACTTTCGTGTGAAGGATCAAAGCCGAAAGTATATTTTAGCTTCTATGTGCGATTTTTGCTTTATGTAGTGCAACCTGAAACTATCGAATGTTTTAATATTTTATGTTTCGATTTATATTCGTGTAATATTGTAAAATCTTTGTGAACGTTATATCTAGAAATATATATCTGGAAATTAGAGTCATATCAAACTGCAAAAATACTTCTTGAACCATCTCGCAATCATTATTTCTTTCAAAGCTACAACCTGTTCAATTCTATCTTATTTTTGATGATGGAGCAAATTGAATCTTTAATTTTTATACGTGGTGCATATTTTGGGCACAATCGAGAATCGATAAAAATCTTAATATTCGGTGACGATAAAACTTATAGGTAGAGACAACTTCACGGTTACGGTTTATCTCAGCCTAATTTTAAATCTCTGAAAGATAGGGATGGACGTTATTAAAAAAGAAGAGGATCGATGTTCGAACAATTTATTAGAAAAAAGGGAAAAATTTCTTTATAATCTGTACTACATATGTATTTCGAGTACAGTTTAACAATGAAATTTAGCAACTTTGAATCCAACTTCGATCCATCTCTTAGATATCATCCACCCTTGAAAATATCACGCAGTTTAAGAGCTCGTAGCGAATACTTACCGCGGCACGGGTCGTTCTTCAGTAGGAATTCGTCTAGCGCCACCCAGCCTCCACCAACGCGCACCATGACGGTGGAGCGCAGAATTCGAACCAATCGCAGCTTCTGGCTATCGCCGAACTGAAACGCCCGCGATCATTGCAATTAAAACCGGGTAATTGAAATAATCAAGATAGAGATCAGTTAAAATGATACGGTAAGTTGTTATGATCGCCATAAACGTACCCTGTACTTCCCTTCGCCAACTTGGAAAACTCGGAACTTCTGGCGACAGGTGCACAGCATGACCAGTCGCTTGACTTCGTCGTGTATTTTATCCGTGTCGTTGTACGTTCGTCGTTCCTCCCAATCGGGTCGTAGAGCGGCAATGAACTCTTTCCAGTCTATGAGGCCCTCACCGTGGCGATCGAAGAGATCGGCGACGGCGCCCATCTCCAGACGAGAAGTCTCGAATTCTGCAAAGTCACGGCATTAGAGATACCACGGTTATATTCTTGAAGGAAATAGCAAATGATAAGTACTGGTGTTCATAATTCCTTGAATAAAGTCCTCTCTCGGTATCAGCCCGTCGTTATTCTTATCCATCTTCCGGAAGAGGTCGGTCAGCCTGGATTTCTTGTGGTTCATGAACTTCAGGAACTGCATTTGGAAAGCAAACAACGTGCACTTGTTCGCATTGTAATAATTAAAGAAGGAAAGATCCGATGCATTTTTATCAGACGCGAAAGATAAGGACAAATCCTTTCCGCAAGCCTTACCCGCTTGCGCCAGTCTTCCCAACTGAAGTTGGCGACGCGATCCAGCTCTTGAATGTAATTGTACTTGTCCTGCAGCCGGCGTTGACGTTCCCACGCTAGCATCCAAACGTGACGCCATTTATCCCAGAGCAGCTTGACTCTCGGACTGCGGAATTCCGGCTCGGCTCCTTTGCTGCTTGCAAAGAATAAGATACACATCACGCACGTACAACGGAATGCTAATCTATATAAAAGTTGGAAGTGCGAAATATCGTCTCGGCTGGTGAATGATTGCTGATGTAACTCTAAACATGAATGCAAAATGGTGATAATCGTGTGATATGTTAGTACTTGTGACCGGAAAAAAAAAAGGAAAAAAAAGTGAAAGAGAAAGAGAGAATAACTGAATGAAAATCCAAATGAATATATCGCAGTAAGGAGACCCAAAACTTCACACGTTCAATACAAAAACAGACGGTCTCGTGAACGAGCAGTAACAGCAGAGTTCGTCAAACCCAACCGCATTTCATCCCGCCCAAGAGTGGACAAGAACGTTCCCTCTACCGAGTCATTAGTGGGTCATACGGTATGACCGAGTCGTACTGTATGTGGTTGTATAACGCCTGGTATGGTTCCGGGCGAATCGGAGCGTGGGATGAACTCAAGTAAAGAATAAGGCGTAAACGAACCTTCCTTTGGGTGGGAAGCGTGGACCGATGTGCGGCAATGAAAGATCTGGAGTTCTGTCACGACCCGGGCTGCCTCGGCTAAACAGGAACATGCGTCACATCACTCAAACACTTTCTACTGAATAACGCATCTATTAAGTACCCCGTCGACGTGCCGTCGACGTTACATATCGTCTTATTGTGAGTATCAGATTTAAAAGAACGGTGTGGAACTAATAAGAGATTTCTCTCGTTGAGTGTGCGATTTCTACATGTGTAAAGCGATTGAAGATGTAAATAGATCTTGAGAAAGATCAGTTTCATCATTGAAAAGTTGGTAAAAAAAAAAAAAAGAAAAAAAAATCATAACGATTCTTAGTTAAGCTATATGTGCGTGTTACAAATTGCGACGCAGAATACGTGAGAATAGAGTGTAGGTTGTGTCTTTCGATGCAATGCAGAAGTTGTGAACACATCGTGATTATGAGAACATAGCGAGTCACGAGTGAGAAGCGAGAATGTGAGTTAAGGAACATTTAACGTTCTTGTCGAATCGTGGACTCTCTCGGTGTTGGATACTGCGGAATGATTGTGCGATCGAAACCAAAGAGATACGGTGAGAGTGTGGTGCCGTAAGTGTCGAGTTCAAACAAGGAACGTGTACTATTCTAAACAGATGCGCACACTAAATCACGAACACTTTACTTACGAGGTGACTACTCGATTAACTCGGCTATTCCGTTTCTACGCATGTTTGAATTCGCAAATGCCAGACAAGATTAATATGATAATGGTATTGTTCATTAAGATGCCGAACATCCCTTGAACATCGTTTGTTGGAAACAATGTACCACACTCGTTACTTTGCGGATAAAAGTTGCCTCGAACGAAACAGCCAAGTTAAATTGTGCGAAAAGACTCACATATGTTATGATCGACAACGCACCTTTGTTTGCGAGGTTGAGACTGCTCATGCTCGCTATCCTGATAGTGATCCTTACTGGAATTCCATTGCAAAAGCAACGTATCATGCAACAATTAAACACACACATGGAATTCAATATATGAGACGAAACATAAAAAAAAAAAAGAAGATTGCAAAAGCAGGTCGTGGAGAAACATTCGTGGTGCTTTAAGATACGATTTGAAAGTGTGATCGCTACTGCAATGTGCGTGACAAGATTCACGAACTAAATTAGAACGATTAAGTGCGTGACTACACAAGTAAATATGACTAGAAAGCAACACGAAATTAAAGTAATGGTTGAACACAGAGTGGAGATAATTACACACACAATATGTCGCGTGATATCGAATATTCCAAATGATTTCGATATCACGCGACATATTGATGATATGTGCGTGATATGTTATCACCCCGTCAATTTCATCGGCACATGATGACATCGTTGTGTGTAAAAATGTGTTCGTGTGTCAATAAACACGTACATAGGCGCTGGTGATTTAACTTTCGATATCTTTCTCGTGTCCTTCATCGGCTTGATCTGTCGGGCCTTGCACACGCGATCAACCTCGTTCTGCCTGCGGCTGGTATTTTCCATGAACTCTCTGTGATCGGCAATAAGCATCTCGAGCGTGGCCCGATCGTCGGGCAGGGGTTCCGCTTCCAAGGCGTTCAAAGTGTTCTCCAAACCTTCGAGCCAAGCCAATAGTTCTTCGAGGAGATTGTCGAGATCCTGTAAATGCGTACGTAACGATGTCAGCTAACTAGTTCTTCGCTCAAACATCCTAAATTGATAAGTAGCCTTCTCGACGTACCACTGAAAATACTAATAAGCGATACATCCTTAATTATACCGACCTGTAGTCCCTGCATATGATTCTCCAGTCTTTGATTCCTCTGATAGGCCCACGTGGCCACTTCCTCCCACCTGGACTGGATAATCGTGATCCAGTGTTTGATGACAGCGGCGCCGTCGGGATGCGCCTTTCCGAGAATGATGTGCGCCAGCTCCAGCGTGTTGTCCTTCTCGATTTCCTTGGTCTGCAGCTCGCGCAAGAATCGCGAGTGCTCCATCAGCTGGTTCCTGCTCTCCTGCTCGTCCTCCGGCAGGGGTCCGGCGAATCGCAGCTTCATCTCCGCGTCGCTCAGCCACTCCAGTAACACGTGGACGGCTTTGTGCAGTCGCTCGGCCTCCCTGAGAGCTTCTTCCAGTAGCGAAGACTTCTTCGACGTGAGACTGGTCACCCTGTCCCAGAGGCTGTTCAACTCGGACAGCTGCGAGCGGATCATCGACGCGTCCTCAACGCTGGCTTTGGACTCCAGCTCGCGACCGGTCTTGATGACGGACTCCATCTGCGAGGCGCGGGATTCCAGGTCCCTCTCGAACGTCTTGTGCTGCTCCACCAGGTTGGTCACCGTGTCCAAATCACCGTAGAGCGGTCCGGTGTTGGCCAAGTACTTCTCGGTCTTGCTCAGCCACTCCAGCAGCGCTTGAATCGCATCCTTGAACTGGCCGGAGAACAAGAGCGCCTCTTCCAGCTTCCTCTGCCTGTCCACGCATTTGCCGCAGACGGTGGTCCACTTGTTCTTCAACTCGTTCAGCAGTTCGCGCAAGGCGGGCTCGTCGCTCTTCGGCGCCTTGTCCTTCAGCGCCTTGCCGTTCTTCATGGTGGTATCGTATGTGCCCTGCTTGGCGCTCAAGGCCTTCTGTATCTCACGATGCTTGTTGAGCCGCGACTTGATCTTGTCCGGATCGTTACCGCCGAGCCCATCGGCGGCAACCTCGTCCAGCGTCTTCTCGGTCTCGTCCAACCAGTTCATCAGGCTCGACCAGGTGTCGTGGAACTCTCTGGCCTCCTTGTAACCGTGATCCAAGGCCCTCGTCCTCTCGGCTGACTTGGAGACCACCCGTTCCCACCTGTGCTGCACGCTCACGAGCAGGTTCCTGATGAGAATCACGTCCTGCTTCTGGGAGAAGTACTTGAGATGAGTTCCTTTCTTGTCGAGATTCAGCATGGTTTCTCGGTGAACGCCGACGTCCTTCTGGAAGGCTTTGTGCTCCTCGATCTGCTGCAGTATGGTCTCCATGACCCTCGAGACGGGTTTGAGGTTCGTCAAGATCTTCTCGGCGTTGGTCAGCCAGGTCATGAACGCTTGCAACGCGTCGTGGAACTCGGTGGCTTCTTTCAAGGCGATCTCCAGTTTGATCTTCTTGTCGCTGGCGCGCGAGATCACGTTGTCCCACTTCTGCTTCAACGTCCGCAGATTGTGATTCAGTCCGCCGGCGCTGCTCGTGTCCGCCCTCTTCAGGTACTCCTGTCCTTGCTGCAACACCGTCTCGACCTTCGGCCGGTTCTGCTCCAGTTCGTTGTACACCTCCATGAAACGCTCCAGCTGTTCGGACGCGGTCTCAGGTAGTCCACCGACGGGCTTGGACGCCACTATCATGTTGTCCACGTCGCCCAACCACGACAGCAAGTCCTGTATCTCGGCGGTGAAGGACTGCGCCTCTCGCAGAGCGTCCTCCAGTTCTCGTTGGCGGTCAGCAGCGCGCTGAAGCAGGTCGCGCCAACGCCGGTTCAGGGTGCCCAGTTTGTCAGCCGTGGTGGACGCTTCGGCGGTGCCCTTGCCGTCCTCGATCAGTTGGCGGCCGGCGTCGTTGAGGGTGTCGACGCTCGTCTGGTGCGCCTGTATGTCGTTCACCAGCACCTTCAGCTTGGCCAACTCGACCTCGATCACTTGCGGATCGCCGGCCACCGGCCTGAGGTTGTCCAGGGTCTTGTCGGTCTTCTCGATCCACACCAGCAACTCGTCCAGGGCGTGCTGGAACTGGCCGAGACGCAGTAACGCGTTCTCCAGTAATCGTTGCCTCTCCACGAGGCCCCTCAGCAGCCCGTCCCATCGTTTGTTCACCGCACCCAGGGGCTCCTTGATAGCTGCCGCTTGCTCCGAGGAGGTCCTCTCCGTCAACTCGGCCGCTTGCCTAGATACGACAAGACGATTACGTCTCACTGTGTGTATGCGTGCTTCGCTCTACACAATGTTTCTCTTAAAGCTCTCGGTCCCTCGCTGCAGTCGTGTCGTTCGACGACGTCAGAAGCGAGGAGGAAATGCCCGGAATTGTTGCGGTACGCGTCCAAATAAAAAGATACACCCACAAAACGACACCTGTGATCGATTCAGCACATTTGCAAGACACTCTGAAATTAAGGTGACGTATAATCTTTTAATTCGGCACATTAGTTTTACAGCTACTTATTGATTTTTCGAGGAAAAAAATTTATCAACTTTTGTATCGTTATTAGAATCTTTATGTTTGCATCGTCATTTCAATTTTATTATTAGTATTTCTAATCATATATTTTCATCGATAAATGTATTTGAATTTCACGCTAACTTCGAGCCGAAAATTGGATCGAATCATCCATTATTCTGACACCATTATGCGTAATGGTTCACTTTATCTTTGCACATTATGGATGTATCGTTTTATTTCAACATATATCGCAAGAATTTCTCGGGCATATATTTTCTCGCTTTTGACATCATAAAACAAGACGGCTGCGGTGAAAAAATTACGGGAGCCTTAGTAGCTCAGCTAGTCACACGTATGTCGTTACGTATATTCGGACCACACAACATCGAGCACCACATCTACAGGGAGGATACAGGCAGAAAAATCTCAACGAATGTTTAGCTACCAGAGGAATTAATACCAACTGCACATTAATCACTGCCGCTGCCACGTTATTTGTTCTGTCGAGAAGAAATTATAGATTACGAACAAGTTGTGTCTACGCGGAATCGTCGCGCTTGGGTCACTCGATCCACCGACATGCGGCCGAGCGTTTTTACTTTACCTCAAGATACAACATGGGGGTGGGGGGTAGGGTAAGGGGACGGAGGAGGACTCGATTATAGATGTGCGAACTATTCGAGACGAATCTCATCTGATTCGATTCGAATCCCTATGATTCAAATCGGAATAATTCGAAAATTTCGAATCGAGAAGACTCCGAATACGAATCGTGCATATTAAAATTGAGGGAATATTATAAAAACGTCCAGTCTTGCGGGAATTGGCACGACTTGAAAAATTCGCTGTACGTTACCCGAGCAGCACAAATTGGTTGGGTAATCATTGCTCAACGCTTGGCCAACGTTAGACAACGGTTTTGCCAACCAATTTGTGCTGTTCGGGTAAGATTCTTTTAAAAAAGATCAAAAGCAGTAACTCAAGATATCGGTAAGAAAGATACCATTAAAATTTGTGTGTTTAAATAAATTTTTATATCACATGGATCGGTGAATAATTGAAAAGCGCTGGCATCGGTGATAATTTTAATCAGATGTAAATATTAATTATTGTCACCCCAAGTAAAATATATTTCATTAGTAGAAATTTTATTTTAAATATTTAAATATACATATCTACTTTAAAATGAGTTGATGTCACGAGATCGATGTTATCCCTCTCATACCGAAGTCACCCCTCATTATCTTCACGTTGAATTCAATGATCGTGTTGTTAATTAAAAAAAGTTACATTTCAACGATTCGATTCGGATTCGAAAATAAGAAATGAGATTCAATCCGACATGAAAAATCCTCGATTCGCACATCTCTATTAAATATATTTACGTAAACTTAAATTGTTAAGACTGCCGATAACAGATGATGATTATTAAACTAAAACGGGGCGGTGAGAGAAATGGAGACACGTCCAGGACAACAACAATGAAGCCATGCTCTAACTACAGCGACAACACACAGAGAGAGATTGACTTGCCTTGTCAGACTCCTATGTTTCGGGAACCGGCGCGGAAAAAACAAAAGTTGGGATTAGAAATTACGTCTTCTCAGAGAGGTCTCACACGTATACAGTCTCACATTGATACCCACATATATATATATATAAATACCAGAAAGAAAAACAATAACTATTCACAGCTGGGAGACTCGCACAAAGGGGACAATGCTGCTGGGCACTGAACTCTTTGTCAACGCCATCACAGAAATCTAACGTAAACCAGTGACCTAGGAGCTAAGTCGTCACCTGTTGAGCGCCTCGACTTTCACCATGTGCGGATCCACTTCGGCTTTGAAGTTGGCCAACTGCTTGATCTGCTTCTTCACCTCGTCGATGTCGCTGCCGAGCGGGCCCATGTCTGCGAACCGGTCCTCGGCCTCCTGCAGGAACTCCAGCAGGTTCTGCAACGTCTCGTGGAACTCCATCGCCTTCTCCATGGCGTCGATGAGATTCTCCTCGCGCCTGGCGTACAGCGCGGTCACGTTGTCCCAGGCCTGATCCAAGTCCTCGATGTGCTTCCGCACCTCCGGTTTGTCCGGCTCGCCGCACAGGCCCATCAATTCGTGCCCGGACGCTCGGACCTGCTCGACGTCCGGCTTGGTCTGGTCGATCTCTTGCCTGATCTCCTGCAGGGCCACCTGTTGCTGTTGGATGGCGGCCGGCTGTGCCGCCGGCGGCGCTTGCCCGGCGAGGGCGTCCTGCAGCTCCCTCAGGGTGGCCATCACGCCGTTCAGCTCGGCCCAGAACTTCTCCGCGACGATCAGCGTGTCGTCCAGGGTGTGCCCGCGGTCGGTAGTGGCCTTCTGCACATCGCCCCATAACTTGTTGAGCTTGTCCAGCTTGCGCTTGATGTCCTTCACCGCCGGGTCCGCCCGGTTGCCGGCCTTGCTGATCACGTCGTCGGCGGCCTTCTTCACGGCCGCGTACGCCTCGGACCTCTGCGCCAAGTCGTCCGCCAACGCCGCGTTCTCCTCCATCTGGTCACGCAGTCGCGTCGGGTGGGCGCTGACGGGCTCGGCGCCGTTCACCTGGTCGGCGGTGGAGGACAACGCGCGCAACATACCCTCGAGCTTGTCCGAGAACTGCGAGGACTCCTGCAGCGCTTGCTCCAGCGTCTGCTGCCGGGCGCGGAGCTCGGCTCTCAGCGCGGTGTAGCGAGCGTTGTCGTTCTCCAGAATGTCCTGCACCTTCATACCCTCCTCCTCGTTGCACAACTTGATGAGAGCCTCGCCAGTCTTGTTCAGCTTCTCCACCAGAGGCTTGTGCTCGTTGATGCTCTGAATGAGCAGCTCGTTCTTGTCCTGTTGCACCGCTATCAGGTCGGGTCGCAACGCCGGCATGGGCAACATGGCGACCTGCTGCTCAGCCTCCTCGAGCCAGCTGACCAGGCCGGCGTGGGTGTCGCGAAGATGCTCTGCCAACGGTAGCGCTTGCTCCAGGGCTCCCAGTCGGTCCGTCGAGAGACCTGAGACTATCTCCATCGTTTCGCGAAGATCCTCCATCTTGTCTCTGATCGTCGACGTGTCTTCGTGCTGAGTGCTCTCGCGGATGACCTTCTTCGCGGTCGAGATGACGTCTCGGACACGGCCCTTCTGGCTGGATATGTCGTCGTTGAGCGCCTTGTGTTCCTTCAGCTGCACCCTGATGATCTCGGGCTCGCTGCTGGGCGGCTCGGCCTCTCGCAGCTGATTGTCGACCTCGCGGAACCAGTCGAGCAGGTCGTCGATGTCGCCGATCACCTCCAAGGAGCGCTGCTTGCTCAGCTGAATCCTCTCGGCCTTCCTCTGAATCTGCTCGGCGATCGCGTCGAACCGCCTGTTGTCCCTGGTGACGAGGCCTTCGATGGTCGCGGCGCCTTCGCCCGGCGACATCTGGCACAGCTGCGGGCCCACCGCGTTGATCTTGTCCAAGACGGGCCTGTACTCGGATATCTCCATCTCCAGCCGGATGATTTCCTCCTCGCGCGGCTCGGCGGACTGGAGAGCGGACTCCGCCCCCTGCATCCAGTCCATCAGTCGGTTGTGATTCTCGTGGAACTGCTGCACCAACGGCAGGGACTCCTGGGCGTGCTTGAGCAGATCCGAGCCGCGCGTGACCAGGTCGTTGAATCGTCGCTGCAGCGAGTCCAGCTTGTCCTTCAGCTGGAGCGCCTCGTCGCTCGAGATGTGCTTCATCAGCTCCAGCCCGGAGTCCACGGTGCTGTCGACCTCCGTCTGCCGCGTGGAGACCTCCTCGGTGAGGTCCGCGAGGTCCTCCATCTGCTGCAGAAGCTTCTCCGTGTGCACCGCCAAGATGCGGTACTTGGACAGCCGGATCTCCATGCTCTCCATCCACGCTTGCAAGTCTTGGTACGTGAGCACCAGGTGGCGCAGGCCCTGCCTCGAGCGTTGCAGCAGGCTGCCGAGGGCCTCCGAGCGCTCGACCAAGGCGGCGTATCTGTCCGCCGCGTCCTGGAGCTTGTCGGCCAACGCGGCGGCTTCGTCCTCGCCGACGAGCGACATCAGTTGGCTGGCTATCTCCGTGAGCTCGCTGAAGTCCGGCGTCTTCGATATGATGTCCTCGTGGAGCATGTCGTGCTCGCTGACACGCTGCTGGATCTTCTCCTCGTCGGTCGGCACCAGCTCCATGTCCCTCACCCTCTTCTCGGTCTTGTCCAGCCAGATCGCGAGCGGCACCAGCTTATCCTGGAACTGCTTCGCCACCGCCATCGCCTGCTCGAGCGCGTCCATCCTCTCCGCGGCGCTCTCCGTCAGATTGTCGAACCTGCCCACCAGATTGTTCAACTGCTTCTCGATGGCCTTGCGTTCCTTCGGGTCCGCGTCCGCAGCCACCTCTTGTCCCATGGTGTAGAGGGACGACATGGAGTTCTGACGGTCCATCAGCATCTTCTTCAGGAACTTCTGCTCCTGCAGCTGCGCCTTCACGACCTTGTAGTCCGAGGACGGCGGTTTCTGATTCGAGACCATCTCCTCCGTGTCGGTCAGCCACTTCTCTAGACCGTCCAGGGCCTCTTGGAACTTGCCCGACTGCAGCAATCCGACGTCCAGTTTGCGATCTCGCTCGTTCAACTGGAAAGCGGATAATTGGCATCAGGACAATGACAAAATGATGTTGGTCTCGTCGATTGCTTTGTGAGTATCAAGGAGGGGGGCCGCTCGTAAATTCAGTATTTGCTGAGCAAAATCATGTTTCCATGCACTTATCTAGATGACAATGGTTGATTGAAAACTGAATCTAGAGAGTTAACACTCAACTATGAATCGAATACTCACTCTTTCCTTCAGATCGTTCCACCTCTCGTTCATTTTGTCGACATCCTTCTCGATATTACTGGTGTTGACGTCTCGCCCCGCGGTCTGTATGAGACCTTGACCGAGCACGTTGCACTCGTCAACGGCGTGCGCCAGCGGCTCGATCTTCTTCACCTTGAGAGCCCTGAAGTCCTCCTGCTGAGCCTTAATCGAGTCCACCTCGGATCCGACAGGCTTGAATCTCCTGACCTGCTCGTTCGCGTCGGCGATACCCTCCATAACGTCCGCGTGCGACTGATAAAACTCTTGCAGCTTGTTCAAGGTGGCGGTGAGCTCGTCCTCTCGAGCACGCGCACGCTCGTCCAGCCTGCCGATCTGCCGTTTGAATCCTTTAATCTGATCCCTGGTGGCTACAGCGTCAGCGGCGAAACCGTAATCGACCAAACGTTCGCCGCGACTCTCCAAATCGCCAATCTCCTCGTAGAGTTTGCTGATTTTGCCGACGATTTTCGCGATGTCCTCCAATTGGCCGCGCACGATCTTGATTTCTCTGCCGGGTGCCTTCATCGAGTCCAGATCTTTCTCCAGAGCGGACAGATGTTGACTGATCAGCTTCGCCTGATCGTTGAACTGCGCGACGGCTGTCGCCGCGCTCTGCAACTCGTTGCATCGGTCGTCCAGTTTCGCTTGCAGGTCGTTGATGCGATCCGTGACGTTGTCGATCTCGTCTTGCAAGTGCGACGCGTCGACGCCTTGCTCGCTGGCTTTGTTCACGAGATCGTTCGCCTGCTGCCTCACGCACTGCAAGGGTTTCTTCAAGCTCGTTGTTTCTTCTCGCAAATTCTGCAAATTGCGAAATTATTCCCGTATCTTGCGTATCGACTGTGTCGTCCCGACGAGGGAACGTTTGACGCTCGTTTCGAGACGAGGGGAAACGTTACAAATCAATTACCTTTATTCTGTCGAGAAGCTTCGGGTCCTTAGCCGCGCCACCAAGAGCGTCGTGCGAAGCTAACTTGTCTTCGCAGCGCTGCAAACCGTGCTGCAAATCGCGCAAGTTCTCGTTGAAATCCATCAAGTGACGCGCGGTATCCTCCAGAGACTGCGTTCTAGATATCAGGTCTGGAAAAAATCAATTTAATTATGATATATGAATTATCGTAGAGAAATATCGTATAGAAAAAATATCAAAATATTTTCTAAAGTATGAAGAATCTTGTATATACAGGATGATTTTTGAAAAGTTTCTAGACGAAGGTAATTTTGAAGGAGCTGCATCTTTGTCATCTGATACCTTCTCCCATGGAAAGATGCTCCAAATCATACGAAGGTGAAATTCTTATAATGATAACAGCTTATCCCGTATACGAAATATATGGTATAAAATATAAAAGAAAATATACATTTTTATAAAACTTAAAAATCATTATATTATACAATATAAAGCCTTTGATCAAATATCGAACAATTAACCATTACCGTTGTTTAACTTATCCCATCTGGTCTTCATGGCGCCAAGCTCGTTCTTCACGTTCTGTTTGTCGATGTCGCAAGCTCCGACGAACGTCTCGCCGAGCGTCTTGTTATTCTCAAATTCCCCGGAATGCTTCCACACCTCGTTCCTGAACGACGACAATTCTTTCAGCTGCTTCTCGATGTCCTTGCGTCTGAATGAGGTCGGGATCAAGCTGTCCAGCTTGTCTTCGGCCTGTCGAAGCCACGGGAGGAACACGTCTTGAGCTTTGTAGTATTTCTTGCAGTGTTCCGCGCAGGTCTGTAATCTGGTGTGTCTCTCGACGGTGTCCTTCTTCAAACGGTCCCACTGCGATTGCATCTTGTCCAGGTCGCGTTGCAGAGAACGATTCTCGGCCTTCTGCGATCGTGCGAGAATATCGCGCCCTTTATTCAGCAGCATGATGACCTCGTGCTCTTTACCCATCACGTTTCGATACACCGGCTGAAAATAACACGTCACACGTAAATACAAAAGAAGAAAAAGTATCGAAAATTGTTGAAATGTCCGCACGTACCTCGTGATGATCGAGTTGTTGCTGCAAGATTTCTCTGTCAGCGGACACCAATAGTTTCTCAGACATGTTGCCGAGCTCATCCGCAAGCCATCCGAGAGTCCGACTGCAGGAAGCCTCGAATTGCCTGCCGTCGCGGAGATTACCTTCGATTTCGGCCTTTCTATGGTCCAACTTCTTCTGCAGGTTGTTGTACAGCTTGCCCAACACGGCGAGCTTCCCTTGAATCTCGGATCTCGATGCCGGGTCGCTCAGAATTTCACACAGTTGCATGCCGGCCATCTCCGCGTCCGCCAGCAGTGGTCTCTGTCCCTCCAACTGCCTCTCAAGATTCTCGATCTTGCGCAGTTGTTCCTCAGGATCCTTCTCGAGGGTCAACTCGTCCAGGTTATCCGAAATGCCCTGCAGAGCGTCCCGCAACCGGTTGAGGCTGGCGTCGAATTCGCGACTGGTGTCAACGGCGTCTCCCAAACTCTGCGCTCTCTCGTCCAGTCTGCCGACTTGATCCGCCCATCTCTGCAAGATGCTCTGCAATTTCGCGTTGATCTTCTGCCCGTCCGGAGAATCGACGGTTATCGTGACGAGGATGCTCTCCCCGACCTGCACCAGGTGATCAAGCTGCGGCTGCTGCGTTCTGAATTCCTCTCGTAAGACCTGCACTTGCTGCACCTGGCTGGCGACCATGCGGGGATCGGACGAGATGGGCCCCAGAGCGCCCAGCATGCGTTCCTTAGCGCCGAGCCAGGAATTGAGACCCTCGTAAGTATCGTAGAAGTCCTTGATGTCCTCCAGGAACTTGATTCTGTCCTTGCATCTGTCCGATATCGATCTCCATCGGCTGGCGACGTCCTCCATTTCGTCGTTCAGCCTGTCGACACCGTCCGCCCCTTTCTTGCGCCTGGCCAGATCGCGCACCTGCGTCCGGGTACTGTCCAACAGGGACTGCTTCTCGTACATCTCCTCGACGAGAACTTTCACTTGCTTCACCGTTTTGTCCGCGTCGTCTTTGGTGGCCGGCATACTCTCCTTGGGCAATTGCCGCTGTATCTGGCGTGAAAATATTTACTTACACCATATACTCGCAGATAATAATCAAGATTATTACTCGGAGGAAAGGAGAGAGGAGACACAAGTACCTTGTCCAAGAATTGAGAAAGTATTTTCAAATGTTCCAAGTGTCTCTTCAGTTCGTCCCTGACATTGTCTAATTCCGTTTGGCGATCGGTCAATCTCACGCCAAGCAGTCCGTATCTGTGATTGATTTCCGAGAGCTGCTGTTGAACCGGCGACAGATCTTCCAGGTGGAAGCCATCTTGGCTCGAACGCCGACTGCTGAATCCGCTGCTACCACCTGGGGAGACCGGACTTTGAACTGCGTAGGATTTAGTGGGTGACGGCGAGCGACCGTCTTGTGACATTCGCAGTACTACAAAAAAAATGACAGAAAAAAACCGGTCAAATGCAACGTAAATGGCAATGAGAGGTGGTCGTGTGCTGAAAAAGATGCAACGTGAAAGGACACATATGAATACTCGTAACGATTTGCCGATGCAAATCAATCCAAGGCAGCGGCAATTGGATTGCAGAGGATATTCAGGACATTCTGTACAGAGGGCCGTATTAATGGGGTCCTTTTCAAGTATAGAGAAGTGTAGAGAAGTGTACATCTCCCACGCTCGGTTTACAGACTCGGTTCCTTGGAGAGACACGCGTGGAGTACGCACGGCCCATACCTTTCTACACGCTTCGAAATTTCAAAAAGGACTTCATTAAAAGTCGTTCTGCGTCAATCGCAAGTCAATCGCAAGCAGATATAACCGTCAATAATACCATTGACGCTTCTGACTGGTCGTCAAGCGACAAGCGTTGCAATCTGTTTGCGATCAACTTGCGACTAACGTCGAACGATCTTTCGAGCACCGTACTGTACAACAAGATCAGCAAGTGCAGCGATACCTGGTCTCTTGGTCGGGCTGGTGCTACCGCGACGACGCGTCGGGCTCTCGCCGCGCTCCTTCATCAAGCTGTCGTAGGCGATGCCGAGGTCATTAATCTTATCGACCGTGTTGCCGTAATCGCGATACTCCTTCTGTACGGGCTTCAGCTCCTCCTGCTGCATCTTCAGCTTGTCCAGGTCTACGGCGACCGGCTCGAGGCCCTGCACCTTGTTCTCCGTGCGGGTGAGCCAATCGAGCACCTGGTCCCGCAGCTTCTCGTACGCCGTGTGCTGTTCCGCCCGCGACTTGCACAAGCGTTGCTTCTCGTCAAGGAGGTTGTTCAGTTCCTTCCACTGAGACTCGAGCGCCTTGATCTTGTCCCGGATCGCGCCGGCCTCGGTGATGTCCTTCTTGGCGATCAGGTTCTTGCCGTTACGCACGAGATCCTCGAAGTTGCCGCGTTGGTCTTCGCGCGTGTCTATCAATTGAGCCATCTTACTCTCGTACTCCGACACGTCGAACTTGCTCAGGTCTCTCGAGTCGAGCACCTCCATCATGTGAGCGTACCAGCTCTCGAATCTGGACACGTCAGCGAGGAATTCGTTCAGAGTTTGGGCTATCTCGTCGAGGAATTCGCCGCGCCTCAAGGACTTGTCCATCAGTTTCTCGAATCTGCTCTGCACGTCTTTCAGCTTGCTCTCGATGCGCTTGGCGATGCGAACGTTGCTCGAGTTCAGAAGGAGGTCCTGGGCGTTCGCCGTGATGGTCTCGACGCTCAAACGATGACTGTCCAGGTCCGCCTGCAGCAATCGCTGTTCCCTCTGCTGCTCCTCCAGCCGATCCTTCTGTAAACTTGCTGGGCGTTGCAGTGACCTGTGCGATACGATTCGCGAATTAATGAAATCCTCCTTGAACACTTGAAATATAACAACGCTACCACCGTAACAAGACTCACGGAACGGACGATACAACTACGCTTTCGTATGCAGCTTTTGGACGATAGTGAATTTTCTAGTAACTTGACAAGAAACAGTGACAAATAGTGGCTTAAGTTACTGGACGGTAGCGCTAATTTAATATGCGGGATTCGCATCGTATGAAGACTCGAATAACTCACTTGAATTGACTCTCAACGTTGTTCAGCCATGCAACCAGGCCGTCCAATGCATCTTGCACACCTTGGCTTCTCACCAAGGCCGTGTCGAGTTCTTGACACTTCTCAGCCAAGGCATTGCTGAGCTGCTTGTACTTATCTTCCAACGCCTTTACCGGTTCCTCGAGGTTCCTAGCTTCGTTGATAGTCAGCTGGCCCTCCAAGGAGTGCAACAAAGCCTCGACGCTGTGTTTAGCGTTGTCGACCAAGCGTTCATTGGCGAGGAACTCGTTGTTCAACGCCTTGGCTTTGCTCAGTTGGTCCTCCACTTGCTTCGGTTCGGCGGCCACCGGCTCGGAGATGACTCTGTGGACCTTGGGCTCGACGTCTCTCAGCCATGCTCGAACTTTTTCCAAGGAATCGTGGTAATCCCTTTGTTTGCCGCCGACTCCTGACAGCCTATCCGACAGGAGATTCGCTCGAGACAGCAGATCTTTGTACTGCGCCGTCGCGGTGGACACCTCGGCTCGCACCGGCGAGTCTTGGCTGGCTGTGGGTTCCTTGTGCGGCAGTCTCTGCGGCAGGCTGGTTCTGAAGTCATTGAGAACCTGAAGATATTCTTTGCTCTCGTCGACGAATTTCTGCGCCGCCATCGTGATGAATCTCAGATCCGCCTGATGAGCGATCACGTCGCTGATGAAGTCGCGAGTGGTGTCGGTGCTGCTGCTCAGTTTGTTCAGGTCGGACAAAGAACGTTCCTTGTCCTCGAGTACACTTCGGGCTTTCTCCAACCAGATCGAGAAGGTCGTGAGCTCATTCCTGCGAAAAAGGAAAATTCAAACGATTAAGCACGGAAAATGTGTGCTATCAGACAAGGGAGGAAGGGCTTGATGAGAGCCTCTGCGCGGATTCTGTAATGGAATAAAATTGGCAAAAATTTGCAAAAGTAATGTTCACTATTAAGATTTGCAAAGGCAACTTGCAATATTGATCCAGAATGATTCGGATATAGATATTCATTTATTCATTTGTCCAGATGTTCGGGAAGAAATTATTATTATTATTACTCGACGTATTACACGAGCAGGGTGCTTACTTGAATTTCGTTAGCTCGTCTCTGGCGCCGGTGAGGCGTTTCACCAATTTGTCAGCGCGGTCTAGCGCCTTGTCGAAACGAGTCTTCAGAGATCGGCCATTCTTCTCCAACGTGGACACTTCGTCGCTGGACAACACGTTGCTGCCGGTAAGTACGACCTGCCGGATCTGATCTAAGCAGGATGAGACGGGCCGATTGTGTGTTTCGAGGTCCTCCTTTATCTCCTACAATTCACATGCGTTTCGCATTTAATCACACAAGTGAACCTTCGAGCGAACCCATTCGCAAACGTATGATCGGTCTGTGCTCACTTTCATGACAAGTATCTGCTTCCTCAGTTCTTCGACGTCTTCTTTGACGGTGTCTTGATTCGCCAGCTTGTCCTCGACCACGGAAATCCATTGGAGGAGCTTGGACAACGTCTCGTCGCACAGCTTATACTTCTCCTCCACCGCTTGCTAAAACGAAGTCGAAGGGAAACCATACGTTTGAATTCGCTCGTGCGCGTCACATGCGTTTAGAAGCTAACGTGCCAAGAAAAAAAAAAAAAGAACTTAGAAACATCGTCATCTTACCAATGACGACAGCAGTCGCATTATTCAACGAGAATTAAAAGAAACGTAGGTATAAAGCTTACGACATATCTCACGCATGCAAACACAGGCACACCTTTTAACGTACAGGTAAATACAGTATTAAATGGTAGCTTTAATTTATCTGCAGGAACTGCATATCTCCCGTATCGGCTTTTTTCATATGCAGTTTGAAGCGCAAACGATAACAGTATGGAGTCACGTGGTTTTGCATAATAAAAACACGTTCCGAGAAGCAAATAAATTAAAACGCACAATGACGTGTGGTAACAACGTGTGTGAATGGTACTGTATAATATAATAATGCGTAATAATGTAATGATACGGTAATGTACAACGTGGAGAAACTCCGGCTAACTCATGCTAGCGAAAACATAGGTTCGTGATAAGTAAACATAATCATACCTGAAAAAAAAAAAGGAAAACATTTAAATGTATAATAATTATCATAACTCTGAACAGACACAAATATTAAAAACTAGTTGGATTAAGAACGCATTGTGATTAACAATGTAAATTCGTCAGAGGTAAGATAAGATAAGAGATATTACACATCTTTGTTAATTTGATTACGACGTGTTAGTCGTAAGAGAATCTCTCGAGGATTGGCGAGCAAAGCCAACCGACCGCTCATTTCTAACAATTTAATCCTCCCTTGTACAATTTATTCGTTACAGAAAATAGCTCTGTTTAATTGTCGGAATATATCACGAAATCTGCGTGTTATCTCTCTCCATTTAGTGGCATTAGTAAATATTATAAATTACTGCATCTCGATTATACCGTCAAGTGTCTCACGTTTTCAGCACGACAAAAATGATCCGCCGACCGTGGTATCGGTCGATCGTTCCCATTACGCACCGATGCTTTATTATCTTCCGTTGCAATTTGATCGTAATTCGTCATATTCTCATCTCTGTTCAACAATGCATCTAATATTCATTCGCCATAGATCGTCTGTCACTTTCATTCCTGATAATAACAAACACGTTGTAGACAACAATGAAAGGCGATCAAACAAATTATGCCTGCATATTCTTTCATTTAACGTTCGACCCTTTCTTTTCTCTTTCTCTCGAGCGGGTGTGTTAATTTGGAAATGACAAAGTGGAAAAAGTGCCAATTTGCGAGTCCTCTTTCTCTTGCACATGCATGTCTTGGTTACGCTATTAGTATGCTCAGCGAGTAAATGTTTCTCTCTCTCTCTCTCTCTCTCTCTCGATTGGGATCCAATCGTAACTGATCCGACGTACGTGATCCGCTTACCGAGTGATTATTACACTTTTTCTGAGGCTTCCCCCGCGAGAGACATGTCACACAAATGCAACTTTCAGATTACACTGAGCGATCACACAAAGACGACGAGAAGTATCATCGTGGTGAAAACAACGTAAGCGAGTTATCGAAAAAAATTATAGATTAATAATAAAATTATAGATTAATGCTACTTAATTTATTAAAAGAAGGGGGGGGGATTAGCGTTGTTGATGCGACAAAACGGCTCGGGATTAATGATATTCCGCGTGGTGGGTGGGGGGGGAGACATGATGCGATGTTGGGGTTTTTTTTCCGACGGATCCGCCGGTCACGGTGACGCGCCCTCGCTTCGAGGGAGCACACACGCTACGTCCGATTAGTGTCGTTTTTCGTGATGATGCTCGAACCTTTACTGAACCCACGTTAAATGAAGATATAAAGCACGAAAGCGAGCATGATGATGCGGCAATGAGAAGACGGTCTGACGATGAGGCAGGCAAACCGTTGGAAGCGAGCATTCCGATAAAAGGAAGCACGGGGGTGATTCGACTCGATGAAGTGATGATGGGGGGCGGGAGGAGAAAGAGACAATATACCATAGCGAGAGAGCGATTCTTTCACTTGCCCATGCACATTACGCGTATCATATCTCTCGATCCTCGGACGGAATAACGTATTAAAAATGCCATGCCAGTCGAAAAAAAAAAAAAAAAAAAATGATTCAGATTTAGAGGCCATGCGGAGACCGTGTATCTCGGCAAGCCACGTCTCTTCTCGCGATCGATGAAGGCAGAAAAGGTTCACGTCAGATCAGGCAACAAGATGACGCTCATGACGACGAGAGAGAATCGCATGACAAGATAAACGTGATGGCGACTCGCTCGACAGAATGTGTGAAATGATATGATAATCGCATCCAACTTTCGGGAAGCTGTTAGAGAGAATATCGTGAGTGGGGGGGAGAACAGCGCAGCAACGTAAACTCGGGTGAGAAACTGATAGAGAAACCCAAAAACAAGGAAAATAGAGAGAATTCAAACGAACGAGAAAGACAAAGAAGAGCTGTCCAGGTGGTTGGTTGCGGGAGACGCGCGAGTTTCGCAAAAAGACAGAGTTTGGAGGTCCTACTTACCCTGGCTTCTGCGGCGAGTATATAACCCCGCTCCAAGGCCTTGACGAAGTCGATACTCTTGCCGTCCGTGTCTTCGACTAACCTGCCACCTACGGGATCTACCTTCCCGCTACTCACTGCCTCTAAGAGACTCGCGATATCGCCCGTGAAGGGCTCCCTGATCACGGTGGTGGACGGATCGATCAGGCCGGAGTCGATCGCGTCCGCCAGCGTGAGGCGCCTGCGATCTAACACGGAAGTGACTACGAAGGGGTCGTGAAAGCCGCCGGTGGTGGGATTGTAGAGGCCGAACTGCAGCGCCTCGATGAACGAGACGCCGTTCTTCGGGGTGATCAACAGACCGGTCTGCAGCGCCCGCGACAGGCTGTACAACTTGGACGTGGCGGTGTCCAGCACATTGCCCTTCTCCGCGTCCATCATGCCCTTGCGGAAGGCCTCCGGCAACTTCACCAGCTTCCTCTTCTGCGAGTCTTTGATCAAGGCCGAGTCCGCGTCCACGATACCGAGGCCGACCGCCTCCTTCAGGCTCAATTGCTCGGCCGTCACCGGATCGGTGAACCTGCCCGAGTCCAAGGACAGATACTCTTTCTCGATCGCGACGTCGAGGGCGACGGGTTCCCGGACGTACACGGTGACGTCACCGAAACGCACGAAACGCGGCTCTTTCTTGCCGTTGCCGTTCATCAGCTCGACCGTGCCCCTGACGGAGGGCTCCACCACGCCGTCGGCTATCGCGCGCGCCGTCGTCACGAATCGACCGGTTCTGGGGTCTCGCACGACCGACGTGTTCGGGTCGACCAGCTCGTAGTTGATCGCTTCCTCCAACGTGCACTCCCGGACGCTTCTGTCGCCGGGCCTGGAGGCCTCCAGAGGCGTCCTCTGGGCTGACTGTTGCGCCAAGGGCTTGTCGATCGTCACCAGCAGGCCTCGCTCCAACGCGACGTCGATGTTGAAGGCGCGAGTCGTCTTGGGATCTAGTATCCTGCCCCGAGGCACGTCGACCGTGCCGTCCTCGATGCCAGCCGGTAGCGACTTGATCTGCCCGGTGGTCGCGTCCTTCAAGGCGGTGGTGTCGGGGTCTATGAGGCCGCAGTTGATCGCCTGAAGCAGGTCGTGGTACTCGTTGGCGGCGGGGTTCGCGAACTTGCCGCTGTCGCCGCGGTAGAGGCGACATCTCACCGCCTCTTCGATCGACAACGGTGTCTTCGACGTGACGACGAAACCCTTCCTCGTGGCGTCCAACAGGTCGATCGTCTTGTCGAGCTCGCGGATCACGTACATGCCGCGGATGTCATCGACGATGCCGGCGGTGACCGCCTCCGTCAGCGGCATGTATCTGTTCGACCCGGTGCACTTGACGATCGACGTCAGAGGATTGATCAGGTCCACCTGACACGCCTCGGCCAACGTCAGCTTCCGGTTGCTGGTCGGGTGGACGAACTTACCCGTGCCGACGTCGTACATGCTCATCAGGATCGACTCGTACAAACCGAAGCCCATGCTCTCGATGTCGACGATCAGGCCGAGCTGCAAGGCGACCGACAACGAGACCGAGCAGCTGGCGCCGGGTTCTTTGAACATGCCGCTGCGTCGGTCTATCACGCCGGCGCGGCACGTCTCGGCCAACGACAGCAGCCGTTCGCCGCGTTTGTCCCAGTAACACGGTAACGTGGGGCTGATTACGCACTTCCGCATCGCCTCGTGCAACGTCACGGCCCTGCCCGTGCTGGGGTCGGTGATCTTGCCGGTGTTGTCGTCGTATAGTCCTTGGTGAATGGCGCGCTGCAAGGACACAGCGGCTCTACTGTCGACGATCAGGCCGGATTCGAAGGCGTCTCTCAGTGACACGTTCCTGCTGCCCTTGTTGGGGTCCTTGAGGTAACCGGTGTTGCCGTCCACGTAACCCAGCTGTATCGCCTCCATCAGCGTCATCGTCTTCCACACGTTGGAGCTCGTGTCCTTCACGGTGACCGAGTCGGCGTCTATCAGATTCTTCTGAATGGCTTCTAGAACAGTTAAATAAGTGCCTGTTTGGGGGTCCAGGAACTTGTTGCTTCTGTCGTCGAGAATACCCTTCGAGATCGCCTCGCTGAAGCTCATCGGTCTTCTGGTTTCGAGCAGCAGGCCGCGCTCCAGCGCTTCCTGGAAGTCCACGGGAGGTCCTCTCGCGTGGCTGACCGTCCCGGTTTTCGGGTCGACTATCGACGTCTTGATGGCCTTGTTGAACGTCATCACGTCGCCATTAGGGTCTCGCACGATCGCGGTCGTGGCGTCTATCACGCCCATCTTGATCGCGCGATCGGTAGGAAGCTTCTCCTGCGTGTCGGGCACGGTGAACTGCCCGGTTTTCGGGTCGTATAGGCCCTTGAACACGGCCTCCGGCAGCGATATCTTGCGTTTCGCCGGTACTATGAAGCCACGATCCAACGCGTCGGTCAACGTGAGAGGCGTGCTGGTGCACGGGTCCACGGCCGTGCCGGTCTTCGCGTTGATGAAGCCGTGCTTGATGGCGTCGCCCAGCGATATTATGTCGCTATTTCGCGGATCCTTGATCGACGGGCCGTCTTTGCTGATAAAGCCCCTCTCGATCGCCTCTTCTAGAGTATAGTTATTCCTGTCGATGGTGAAGGTGCCGGATTTCGGGTCGTAAACTTGAAGTGCCAAAGCCTCCTGCAGCGTCCACGGTTTCACAGTGCTCAAGATGTATCCCTTCTCGTAGGCGACGTCCAGCGACATGGCATGCGGATACGTCAGCGTCCCTCTCACTGGATCAATCAATTTGCTCTCTTGCGCGTCATCCAAGGGGACCACTTGATCCTTCCTATCGTCCTTGACTACCGTCGTGGCGCCGTTGACGTAACCCACGGCTAACGCTTGCTTCAACGTCAGATCCTCGCCCGTCATGGGATTCAACAGGAGGCCGGTCTTCGGCGAGTAGTACTCTTGCATGATCGCGTCGATCAGCGAAGGCACGAACGGTGTTGTGATAATTAAACCTCTGTCAAGCGCCACGTCTAAAGGTAACAGCTCTCCCGCCTTCGTGTCGCGCAGGCGACCCGTGTCAGGGTTCAACAGATTCACCGTCAATGCGTCGTCCAGTGAAACGGACGATCCGGCCTTCGTGTCCTCGATTTCGGTGATGAAGGCGTCGACGACGCCTCTGCGAACACCCTCCTCGACGTCGATCGACTGCTTCGTCAAGGGATCCTGTATTCTACCCGTGTCGGCGTCGTAGAGGCCTCTCCTGATCACGGCTTCCAGGGAGATCGGCTTGCGAGAAGTAGGCACGATCAGACCTCGCAGGAAAGCGGCGGTGATGTCGATCTCCGTCCTCGTCTCTATATTGACGACGACGCCTTTGCGGAGATCCACGACGCCGGTCTCCAAGGCCTCGGACAGCGGCAGGATTTCGTCGGTGATCGGATTCCTCACGCCGAGCACGTCCGCGTCGATGACGCCCGTGTCGATAGCTTCGCTCATGGTCAAAGCCTCTCCCGAGTTGGGGTCCAGAATCGTCCCTGTGATCGGGTCGCACATGCCAGCATCGATGGCCTCCTGCAGGCTCAAAGGTAGCGAGTCCTGCGTAGACCGCTCCTCCGGAGCGTCGTCTTCCGGTTCCTGCACGATCCATCCCAGACGCACCGCCTCGAAGAACGGTATCTTCTTGCCGGTCTTCGGGTCGACCATATAAGCGACGTTGCGGTCCACGAGAGGTCTGCCGATCGCCTCGCGCAGCCGCACGTACGAATCCGACGACAGGTCCTTGACGAGTACCATGTCGGGATCGAAGACCCTGAGGTTCAACACCAAGTCGTTGAAGGAGGTGACGATACCCGTCTCCGGGTCCAGGAATTTCTCCCGCACCGGATCGAACACGCCGAGCTCCGCGAGAACCTGAGGCGACAGGTCCCTCGTAACGACTACTGAGACTTGTTTAGGAGCGTCTTCTTCTGGGATATCCTTCATCCCATCGTCGTCGCTCGCCTCCACCTCATCCAAGAGTTCCCGTTGCTTATCGGGTGAAGGCAATTGGCTGGCTGGTGTGTCTTTGCGAGCGACGGAAACGGGTACGTCTTCTCTTAGAGGCGACTGAGAGACAGTCGCTCCCGTGTCTGTCGCTGAAGATGCTGGTTCCCGCATCTTCTCCACTATGCTCGGTTTCTCGCCTTCCTGAGAAACGCGAAGAGGCCTCTGGGTGACACGGATCTGCGTGGAGGAGACCTCCGTGGATCCGCTCGGTTCCTTCGCAACGACGGATGGCTCCGCCATCGCGGGTACGCTCGTCTTGGGCTCCTTGGACTTATGACCGGCGATCGCGTCGACCACCGTTTTCCCAGCGAGTACTGGCGCGGCGACTACCGCCAGGAGACCCAGTTTCGCGGCCTCCGCTATGTTAATCGGTCGATCCTTCTGATCGCGCATCGTGCTCATCTTCCCGGTGTCAGGGTCGAGCAGACCCTTCTCCACCGCCTCTTTCGTGGTGACGGACTCCTTGGTCTTCACGTTATAGAGCACGGAATCGGGCTCGATCAGACCCACCTTCATCGCTTCCGTCAAGTTGTAAGACTCCTTCGTCTCGGGATCCTTGAACGTGCCCGTCCTCTCGTCGTAGATCTGCTCGACCGCCTCCAGCACGGTCATGCTGCCGTTGGACGACTTCCTGGGCGACTCGCTCTTGGTGGAGGAGGTGTCGAGGATGCCCTCCTCGACGGCCTTGGCGATGGGCATCGTAGCGCCGGTGCGGGGGTCGGTGTAAGTGCCAGTCTCCATGTCCACGAATCCCTTCTCCACTGCGTGGTCGAAGGACATCTTGATGTCCTTCGTGGTGAATTCCTGCTTGCTCTCCGACTCGTCCTTGATAATGCCTCTGCGTCGTGCCTCGTCGATACTGATGATACCGCCGGTGTTGATATCCTGCACCTCCATTGCGCTCTTTAGCGCGTAGCCCGGCAAGAGTTCGACGGTCTTGGTCGTGATGGTGTGGTACGACGTGATCGTCTCGGTGATGGCGGCTATCGCGTTTCCGCCGTCGGCCGGCGGCTTGATGATCAGCAGACCGGATTCAACGGCCTCGGCTATGGGAATGGGAGTGCCCGTGGTAGGATGGAAGAATACGGCGTTGTCCCGGTCGACCAGCCCCGACTCCAGAGCCTTCGTGATCTCGATGCTGTCGGGAGCCACCGGATACGGTAGTGCCATGATGAAGTCCTTTTTTATAGCGTCCTCCAACGGTAGATGTTCCCCGGTGATCGGGTGGCGCACTTCTCTCTTGCTGGTGTCTATCAAGCCACGTTTCAGCGCAACGGGGAACGTCATGCCGGCGGGCGGGATGTCGGAGGACCCTGTTGGCTCCTTCAGCTGGAACACCTTGTTCTCTATCGCCTTGACCAAGTTCACACTGCCGCACTGGGTCTTCACCAGCGACCTGTCCGCGTCGATAGTGTCGTTCGCGATGGCGGACTGCAGCGTTTCCGTACGACCGTCCACGGAGAACATGAGATTCGACAGGGGGTCCACTATCTCGCACACGATGGCCTCGTTGAGGGTGAGATGCGCTCCCGTCTCCGGGTGCACGATTTTACCTTCCGACGGCTCCAACAAGCCCTGCCGGTACAAGCTGTGCACTGACAGGCTCTTCGCCAACGGCACCAGTATGTGCGCGTTCTCCGGGTCCAAGATTCCGCGCTCGATGGCCTGCTCGATGCTGAGCACGTCGCCCCGCTGAGGGTCGACGATCTGCCCTTGGCCGGCGTCGATTCGATTGTCGCGGATGGCCTCCGAGAGCGTGATCGGCTCTCCCTTCTCGTCGCACATCTCCTTGGCGAAGGCGTCCGCCGTCTCCACGTCGATCAGGCCGCTCTGCAGCGCCTCCTCGACCTTCACTATTCTCTTCCGCATCTTCTGCAGGACGATGGGCTTCGCCTCTCGCTCGGGACTCTGCGACACGGTCCTCGCCTTGCCGATCGTCACCTGGTACCTCGGCTCGACCGTCACTCGCGCTCTCGTCTTTGTGCCCGGACTCTCGCCGTCCGGCGCGTCGCTGCTGAACGCCGTCGAGTCGCCGAATGTCGCGTTCTTCACATCTTCTCTCGACGGAGACGTCTCCTCGGGTTCATCCTGCACCGCAGTCTGCGAAACGGCTCCCTCATTTTGCTCGTCAGGTAGGCCAGGTGCAAATTCGACGACTGGCGAGCTCACGTCTGTCTTCGGGATGATGCCACGCTCCATGGCGACCTCTCTCGGTATCTTCTTGCCGGTCACGGGGTCTTTCACCATCGTTCTCTGTACGGCCTCCACAGCGGCCGCTGCGGCGGCGAGCGGGCCGCCGAGGACCGACACCACTCCGAACTTCGTCGCGTCCAGCAGTGATATCTTCCGGCCGTCGTCGATCTTGTACTCGCGCGTGTTCAGGTCGAGGATACCGCGATTCACGGCGTCCGCCATGCCGATGTCTTTCCCGGTCGTTGGATCCTTCACGACCACGGCAGAGGGTGACAGCGTGCCCTCGGAAACGGCGGTCAGGAGGTTCATCGACTTGCCGGTCTTCGTGGAGATCACCAGAGTGGTCCCCGGGTCGTAGATCACCCCCTGGGTCACCTGCACGGGGTCCGGCGTCGAGATCTCGTCGGTCGTCTTGATCTCCATCGGCTGCGAAGGATCGTCGGCTCGCGTCAGCTGCACTATGTCCGGTTTGCCCGACACCCTGGTAATCTGCAGGAGTCGTTGATTGGTGTTGTCGCTGTCCGGGCTTGTCCCGCTTTCCAGCATAATCAAACCGGCTGCGATCGCTTCCTTCATCGAGATCTTCTGCGGGAAACTGTAGTGGCCCGTCGAGTCGAGGATGTTCTTCTCCAGGCTGCGTACCAAGGATACTTTCCTTCCGTTGTTAGGGTCGATCACGAATCCGGAATTCGGGTTGATGATCTGAAGCTTGATGCACTCCTCGAAGGAGACCAATCTGTCGGTGCCAGGGATTATGAAGAGGCCTGTGGTGGGGTCGAAGAGTCTCCTATCGATAGCTTCGGACAGCGTCCAACCGTCCGTAGGCAATTCGAACACTCTCTTGTCGGTGAAAGCGCGTTCCTTCTCGAATCTCGTGATTTCCGATATGTGGCTGGCCGGTTCAGCTGGTACAATCTTCTCGTCTTCCATCGGCTTCTCATCGGATACAGAAGATTTAGAAGCACGAGTCACCTTGTGCGTCTCCTCGAACGAGCTCGACTTCGACGTGATCTCGGACGTCCATTTGGTGGACTCGCTGATTCTCGTGGATGACGTGTCCTTCGCGTCAATGAATACAGTCGAATCCCTTGCGGATGAAGGGATCGCCGGTGACGGGACGATCGTCAGTGACGGAGCGATCGTCGGTGACGGAGCGATCGTCGGTGACGGAGCGATCGTCGGTGACGGAGCGATCGTCGGTGACGGAGCGATCGTCGTTGACGGAGCGATCGTCGTTGACGGAGCGATCGTCGTTGACGGAGCGATCGTCGTTGACGGAACGATCGTCGGTGACGAAGCGATCGTCGGTGACGGAGCGATCGTCGGTGACGGAGCGATCGTAGTTGACGGGGCGATCGTCGTTGACGAGACGATCGTCGGTGACGGGACGATCGTCGTTGACGGGGCGATCGTCGTTGACGGCGCGATCGTCGTTGACGGGGCGATCGTCGGTGACGGGACGATCTTTGGCGACGAGACGATCTTTGGCGATAGGACGATCTTTGGTGACGGGGCGATCGTTGGTGACGGGACGATCGTCGATAACGGGGCGATCGTCGGTGACGGAGCGATCGTCGGTGACGGAGCGATCGTCGGTGACGGAGCGATCGTCGGTGACGGAGCGATCGTCGGTGACGGAGCGATCGTCGTTGACGGAGCGATCGTCGTTGACGGAGCGATCGTCGTTGACGGAACGATCGTCGGTGACGAAGCGATCGTCGGTGACGGAGCGATCGTCGGTGACGGAGCGATCGTAGTTGACGGGGCGATCGTCGTTGACGAGACGATCGTCGGTGACGGGACGATCGTCGTTGACGGGGCGATCGTCGTTGACGGCGCGATCGTCGTTGACGGGGCGATCGTCGGTGACGGGACGATCTTTGGCGACGAGACGATCTTTGGCGATAGGACGATCTTTGGTGACGGGGCGATCGTTGGTGACGGGACGATCGTCGATAACGGGGCGATCGTCGGTGACGGAGCGATCGTCGGTGACGGAGCGATCGTCGGTGACGGAGCGATCTTCGGTGACGGGGCAATCGTCATCGTGACGGAGGACTCCTTCGTCGGCGTAGAAGACGCTCGCGGAGTAATCTCTTTAGTAATGATGGTGGTGACCGTTCCGATCGCCCTCGGCGGTGATGCGCTTCTACGGTCGGCGAGCACGTCGCCGACGTCCGCCACGAAAGTGCTCTCGAAAGTCGCGCGTGACGAGTGCGCGACGTGTCGAGGCACGTCGCCGCCGAGCAGGCTCCGCTCAACGGCGTCTTCGATGCTCATAGTCGCGCCCGTGTCGGGATCTCGGAACTCGCTCGTGCTCTCGTCGATGAAGCCGCTGTTCAAAGCCTCCTCGTAGCTGATCTTGTAGTCCCTGCTGACCTCACCGGTCTCCATCAGCGTCACGTACTTCTTCACGGTCTTCGTCACGGTCTGCGTGGTGACGGCGATGTTCAGCAGACTGGTGAGCAAGGCGGCGCCATCGGGCGTGATGAGGCCGCGCTTGATGGCCTCCTCCAGCGGCACTATCCTCTTGCTACGCGGGTCCAGCAGCTGACCGGACTTCGGGTCGAGCAGCCCGAGCAGCACGGCCTCCAACACGCTGACCTCGCGTCCGTTCTCGGTGACACCGATGCCGCGACTCAGCATCTCCAACACCTCCGGCCTGATGTATCCCCGTTCCTCGGCCTCGCTCAGCGACACGGTCTCGCCGGTGGCCAGATCGACGGTGAAAGTGCCGCCGGACTTAGCGCTGATCAGGCCCTTCAGCAGAGCCGCGTTCAGGCTGATGTACTCCCCGGAGACCGGGTCCTTGAATCCGTCGATATCGAAGATGGTTTTCTGGGTCACGGATGTAATCAGGCCCTTCTCCACGGCCTCGGGGATAGGATACTCCAGGTCCTTCCGCATGTCGCGATACGTGCCTTGCTGCTTGACGATGCCGCTGTTCAAGGAATCGGCCAACGTGACCATCTCGCCCGTACGAGTGTCGACTACGGACCTGATGTTGGCGGAGTCCAAGACTCCCCGGGATATGGCCTCGACTATCGTCAGCCTGCTGCGATGAGCCGGACTGGCGATCCTGCCCTTGTCGTCGATGATCTCCAGGTCGCAACAGTCCTTGAGCGTCATCGGCTTGACGATCAGCTGGCGACGGCGCGCTTCCTTGAACGGCAGCTTCTCCAGCGACAAGCCGTGCATGTACCGGCCGCTCTTGGCGTTCAGTATGCCGCACCTCAGGGCCTCCGTCACGGTGAGCTTGGTGTCGTTGCGCGTGTCGACGATCTCCTTGACGCTCGCGTCGACGATGCCCCTGTCGACCGCCTCGTCCAGCGGGTACGACTCGCCGGTGATGCGGTCGGTCACCCGGCCGGAACGGTCGTCCACGAGACCCTGCGCGACCGCGTCGGACAGCGCGACGGCGTTACGACTCACCCGGACGGTCACGTCTACCTTGGTAAGGTAACCGCGCGTGTACGCCTCCTCGATCGAGATGCGCTCGCCGTTCTCGACGACCACCTCGCCGGTCGCCGGGTCCAACAAGCCCTCCCTCATCGCATCGACAACGCTAACCCCCGCGGTGTCGGCGGTGCTACCGGCACGCTCGTCGTTACGGCGTGTCGTCGTGGTTACCTTGACTCGGTCCGCGATGTCGGCACGCTCGGCGTCGCACAGCTCCCGCTGGATCGCCTCGAGAAGCGACAGCACCCGCCGGCCGCCCTCCTCGTCGTTCACCCCGCAGGGACCTAACAGCCGATCGGCGAGCGCCGCGTCGACCAGACCGGCGCGAGCCGCCTCCTCGATCGACATGCTCGACGACGACCTGCCGTCGTCGCTGGACGCCACTATCCTACCGTTCCTAACGTCGAGGATCCGCCGCCGGATCGCCTCGCCTACGGTCAACATCTCGCCGTTCCTCGGATCTACGATACCCCTAACGTCGATCACGTTCTCCGCACCATCGCCGCCCCCGTCCTCGGGCACCCTCGGTACCCGCCTAAGATCTCTAAGCTCGCTACTGCTAAACCCGCCGTCCACCACCGCGGACGGGAAGTCTTGCTGCTGTTGCCTCCTGCTCGAGGAGGAGCTGTTCGTCGTCTCGGTGTCGTACGAGCGCTTGAGGATGCTCGGCCCGGTGCCGATGGCCGGTGAAGCGGCGCTCGCGGGGCTCGTCGTCTCGCCGTTTGGACGATACGCGCCGCCGGCCGCCTGCTCCCCGCTGTAACTTCGCTTCGAGGTCTCGCTCGAGAATGTCGTCTCGGTGGACTCATGTCGCTCGGAGGTGTATCTACGGCAATGGCCGTCGAGAGACGTGAGTCGCGTTCCTGTTTTTATCGTACAGCTTATTTTGCCGCACGCGTATATGCGCGTACGGCTGTCTCAAGCGCGCGTTAATTTTTCACAATGTGAAAAGAAAGGAAACGCGTCTCAGGCATACTCACTGCGACTGGGTGTAGTGTGTGGTTGTGGAGGTGTAACGCTCCTCGCTGGTGGTGCTCTCGTAGATGTTGAACTCAGTGCGGAACGTCCGCAGTGGCCGTTGTTCTTGAAGAACACGCTGAAAGTAGACATTTCGCCGCTTGCAGCAGATGCATTCAGTCGCGTTCTAGGTAATATGTAGTTAGTTTCATTTAATCGTCGATACGACACCTATATAGTCCCAGATTCTTTGATAAATGTATAATCATTTTTATTCGTTGAAAAGATCACGGAAAATTAAAATTTCTAATAGATCTAACAATCAAATGCCAGGTGATATGTAGTAATCGTATTCAATCGTTAATACGAGTGTAAGATATTAATATAGTCACGACATGCAGTCATTTTTTACCCAATGAAAAAATCACGGAAAGATAAAACTTCTAATAGACGTAATGATCATTTTCTAAATAATATGCAAATCGAGTTTAATCGTCGATACGAGTGTCCGACACCAATACGATATGCAGGTATTTTTTATCCAACGAAAAGGTCACAGGAAGATAAAGCTTCTAATAGATTTCACGATCATTTTCCATGTAGGATCCACTTAATCGATTTTAATCATTAATACAACGGGTGTCCGACAGCCATACAATCACGATATGGTCACAAATTCTCTGGTGAATACGCAGCCATTTTTATCCAACGTAAAGATCACGTAAAATTAAAAATTCTGACAGAACTAGCGATTATTTCTCTGCGAATTACCAACAACCATTTCCAGTAACCAACTCCTCACGAGTTTCGGATATAAATGTCAAGTATTTCTCGCGCTGAAAGCTGTTATTTGCCGAAACTAACAGCTAACGCGAAATGTCACCGTCGTCCTTAGGAACTCGGCGTGTATCTGGGTCAGACAACGGCGATCTTTAATTCCTAAATCGGATTGACGTCTACACGTGACGCACGCTATAATTGTCCGGCATATAATCGCGAGCCTCTCGCGTAGATTGAAATGAATCAAGCCACGACGGCGCATAAGTTTACACGACTGGCGTATAATTGGACCACGTGCCGCGCGAGATCTTTCAGCCGAGACGGGACTCTTAAATATAGCCACGCACCGTCGTCGTGCACGCACGTTACCGACTCTTACGCAAAATTCCCTCTCACTCGTTTGCACGCTCGCGAACCGATGTATCTAGAACTAGCCCCTTTAATTACCCAATGCCGTGAAACAGGCATCGAAACGCGCAATTTCGGACTCGATGGCGGCCTTGCCTCGAGGACGTAGGTGTCCGCAGCAGGACACGCTACGTCATTTGATGCTTATGTCATCACGTGGATATGGGACAGTGTTAACCTTCCATTCTTCACCGTCGGCAATTTGTAAACTCGAGCGGTGACACGTAAACGACTCCGAGTCCCCGTAAAGGCTATTGCACGTGAAAAGATTTTAGTCGTAACCGTAAAGTAGCGAGCAAATTGACTAAGCACGCTCAATTGTTTTCGGACTATAAGAAGAATAGCCGAGTGTAGTTAGGAAATTTGCATACTACTTTACGATTAAAAAGTTTTTCACGTTCGGCAGCCTCAAGGATGCATTGCCCATTAGTGTCATATTTTCAATGGCGCATCAAGAAGGCCATTCGTAAATTTATCTATCGATTTATCTATCATTCGTTTATTTATCAAGCAAAATTACGTTCCTATGCATTTACTTCATTATCTAAATAATAAATATTAATTTGAACGCGTATAAAAAGTACCGACTTTAGTTATAAATATCTTAGCTCTCGAATAGTCAATTTCCCAATTGCACACGAACAACGAGTTAGATAATATTTCAATATGTACGCAGTGCAAGGTTTCACCGAATTCTTATCAAATGTATTTCATCTTACAATCTCCTTTAAACCGCAATAAATTTTGATCCAGACTCGGAATTACCGTCAAACCTTTGGTGTCACTTTTAAATGCGACGTATTGTAGATCAATTTATTTCTTCGCGATTTTCCTTTTATCATTTTGAGTTATGGGCAATATATCCTCAAGAAATTCGCTCGCGCGGTAACACCGACGTCGCGAAAAAATGACAGAACGCCGATGCCCCCGCGATCTCATCGATGCGCGCGCGAGAATTACAAACGATCGCGCGCGAATCGCGAAACCCACGACGGTGATTAATACCGATAACGTCCGTGAGGAGATCCGTGACCGATGTTACCTGCGTCGTAAATCCGCCGATCGGACGAGTCGCACCTGATTAATGTTGACCTTCGGCCGGCAGTATCGATCGTCTGTTGTAGGATTAGCCGTACGGTAGCGAGGAAATATGCAATCTTTTTGTTTGCTTCGGTTGCGTAATGCGTGCGCATGCATCATGCGATCGATGAGTCGTTCAACTCATTCGCGACGACGTACACGCAGCACATATTTCGGCGGTCATATCTCGTTGACCGACAATTCCGTCGTGGCTGAAATTATGCGAGACACGTGACGCGCGTTTGGCGATTTAGCCGTGTATACACGATCTTAAAAACATTGTCGCTCGAGTATATCGACCGGGGCTTCTTCTTCTGGGTCAGTCCGTGCACGCGTTAAAATAAGAAACCGCCGTGGCTGGTCACGTTCCTACACGGAAGTTGAGAAGCTCTCCTGGGACGGTGACAATGCAACATGTATCGCGACGAGTAAAAGCTCTTCGCATAAATTGGTTTAAAAATAAACATAAGACGTAAATTTAGACTGAAGAATCAATCAGGATGTTATTTAAGAGATTTATATATTCTAGAAGATAGAACTTTCGACGGTAAATTTTGGCCCTTTTTTTAAAGCTGAACTGACTGCACTAAATTCAAGAAATTTACGTACACTGAAACGTAAGAATTTTATACGTACGCTTCATATGCTTCAATGTGCATGTATATTTCTAACTAATGCAGCCAATTCAGATGAAAGAAGCAGACTATCTGATCGTAAGTAGAAATAACTAGAATTCGACTGGTTGAAATTCTAGTTACTCGATCTAAATCCTAATTACACCGTCATTTCCAACTTCTAGAGTACACAAACCTAAAGCAATATCCTGATTGATTACTCAGTTTAAGTTTACGTCTTATGATTACGACAATTCACGCGCGAAAGCCCTAAGCCTTTGCACATTGCAAATTTTTCGTCGTAACCGTAGATCCGTAAGAAAACTGATCGATTACATTTGATTATTCTTCTTGCCGTCGAAGAATTTGTCATCGGTCAGTTTTTTTACGGACTTACGGTTACAACTAAATTTAATAAAAATTTGTCACGTACAAAGGCGTTAACACGTCTGTATTCTGACGTAGCGTAAAGCCCCGTCGCAAAAATCGATTCCTGACGGCTCTATCGATAAGGCGCACCGGTGAGTAGCCACCGGTGCGACAGAGAATTTACCTCGCCGGATCGACATAATCAGAGTCGCACCGTCACAACGGTGAACCGATAAGAGTAATCAGCGACGACTGAGTCACACGGAAAGTTTAGCGACGAGTGTCGCACGATATTCACATGTGAGAAATTGATTTTAAGCCTTCGCCGAAAACAAGTTCGACAGATTCGCGCGCGGAGCGACTTGAAGAGCGATATCCCCTCTATATTGTCTCGAGATAAGAGACGTTGAAAAATGAGATCGATAAATCTGTAATGCGTCAAGCCTCGGAAAAATATCGGGGCCGGGGGAAACGCCGTTTTCCTTGAAAACCACGAGCGCAGAATATTCCACGCACGGAGAAGAACCATTCGGGAGAGACAGCGAATCCTAAAGCTCTCCTACCGGATAATAAGTACAAAGGGTGTTCCTCAAGTACCGTTCGATACTTCAGGAGTCGATTTTCGCGATCATTTCACGAAGAAATGCAAATTTACTCGTGCGAACTTCTCTTTATAAAACGAATATCAGCTCATCAAATATTGGACAGTACTTAAGAAACACCCTGTACACTTTTTTCCTCGCCGAGACACAGCATTAGAATTTGCCGTCCCTCTGAATGGATCCTTCTCCGTGCGCGTCGTGTCCCTCCGTTTCGGCATACGTTCATCCGCGACTCCGAGACCTTGGCATTCTACGAGCGACGAATAAGAGGCGCACATCAAGCCGAGTTGCTGAATAACAAATTAAACTCGAAGTGTTCACTGCCGGTAGTTTTCCCCGATCGTCTCACTCCCTGTCAACGGGGACAGCTCTCTCTCACGAGTGTCGCTCCGACGCGAGTCGTTCGACACCTGAATGGGCGTTTCACGGGGGGTGACGAGCGCGATCGTCCGCCTCTCGTGACGGCTAATGTCGCTAATTAATCAACTAACACGTCCGAAACGTCCGATTTCACTCGCGCGACAAGACCTGCGTCACCGGGCCCGGAGCAACGTGCAGCACGCGATATATCCGCAGTATGCCGTTCGTACCTTTCGCACGATCATGATCGCTCACATCGGAGCCGCTTGGGTTTCGCGTTTCTAGCGCGACGACGACGTCGACGGGTTTAATCGGTCGCGCGACCGGCGAGCATGTTCGACTCGGTGAACAGTGAATCGCGGCGCAACCGACGGTCCCTCACTGCGGCGGCTCGTCTTTCTCGATGACGCGGCATCGGCAGGAGATGCGAATAGCGACGGTGTGTCGGTGGCGGAGGTGGCAGTGGCGGCGGTCGCGGCGGCGGCGGCGGCGCCGCGACGCGTCTCAGTAGCGCGTTTAGACGTGGGCGCTTTGGCGCGCGTCGCTTAGGACACACGCGCCTTCAGGATTTTGGCAAATTAATGCGTTCGTCCGCTCGGGGGGAAAAAAATTGACCTTGATGCCTTCCATGCGTGTCGAAGGTTGTTCTACGGCGTTACGCAAGCCACGCGCGCCTCGATTCGCGGGGAATGGCGAGTTTGATAGATTTATTAATTCCCGCGTGACGTAAGTGATAAAGTGACGCTTCCGTTTGATTTTCGGGATCAAAGGGATCGCGAAATTCTCCTGCCGGTCGGATGATGTGCGCGCCGGGCATCGGAGATGCGACCGAATGGACCGGAGATGCTCGCTTCCTCTCGGCAAAAAAAACTGTTACGTAATCCTTCTTCTATGTTATTTTTCACATCAATGAATACAATGTGCTTGAGCGTGTGAATCGGAATTGTCAATCTGAGCCTACAAAAAGAATAAAAAAAAAAAAGAGAGAACACGCGATGAATACATGAATCTGATATACAGCAGACTCTATTAATGCTATCCCATTCCCTAGGCAGAGTAACATCGAAAATTTCCAATCAGAAGCATCAATGAGCATCATGATTGTTGATAATTCAATGAATCGATAATGATTTTCAAAAACAGCTATCATAATGTGGAAATATTCACAAATGACGCGCCTAATTGGAAATGTTTAATGTTATTATACCTAAGGAATGGGACAGCATCGATAGAATTAGTTGTACGTCCACCAGAAAAGGAAAAAAAAGTGCTACATTCAAGCAAAATTTACTTAAATTAAAAAATAAAGTTGCTCTGAATAAATCGCTAAAACAAACGGCTAAATAGGAGCCGAAAATTTATTCAATCCGAATAAAATAATGATTCCAATGCTCTAACAAATATTTTCATGAACATAGTACTTTTCTCCTCCAATGTGCGCATTTTTCCACGTCCCTTTCACTCGAACAACCGTATGCTTTGGTGCACGATATATGTATAATTAAATTTGATAATTAACCGCGACACGCTGGGGGCCTCAACAGGTGTAAACGCGCCACTGCCCTTTCGTTTGCGCCGACATGTCGGGCCGGCCCTATCGATCCCGCGCGCGAGACCGACACGAGAGCGGGAAAGACGAAAAGCCGGCCGCTAATCGAGTGAAAGTCGGTCGCGTGTCATAGGTCGGCGTTTCGCGTTCACGACAAAGTAGCCTTGAGGTATTTAGCCGGCGTGACCAGCGTGATAGAGAGAGCACGACTCGACATCAAGGCACGGGCGAGAACCGGTCGCAATTAAAAGAAAAAGAAGGAAAAAACACACCTCCTTCCGGCCGCGTTCGGTACGATTTCTTCCCCCCTTTGAGATCTGGTGCGCAATAGTACGGAGAAAAATAGCTGCTATTTCTGATGTCGTCGTCATTCGGAATATAATTATACCTGGTGGAAAGATGTGGGCACACGGGTTTTCATGAGAGCCGCCCGTTCATATTCATTCCTCTCTCTCTCTACTCGACTCATTAATTTCAGCTTATGTCATTCGCGGCCGCGCACTACTGCGTCGAAGTCGACAAGTTTCAGTCCGTCTCGAATCCCGGGACGTCTCTTTCCACCGACACTGACGAAATAATTCCGTTCGAACGTAAATTCGTAAATATCTGCATTTTGTATAACGTAACGATCATACGATCGTATGACAAAAAGATTGCTCTCCGGGTATAACGATATCGGGAATTTCGAATTGGGCGCATCATTTTTGGGGTATCTTTTTTGAATATTCGTGCATCACGACTGCTGCTTTAGAACGTACTTGGCCGGATCACGGAACAATCAGCAATTATAATAAATTATAATAAATAGAAGTAGCGAGTCTAATAATGTCGAAATTAAATAAATATTCCCAAGCTCTATTCTTCGGGCCATTTTCAGCAATACAATCCAGCAGTCATGATGCGGGAATATTCAGAAACGATATTCCAAGTTCGAAATTTCAAATGTCTACTATTATAAAGAAATGGGACAGTCACTCCGCCCACGACTGAATACTTAATCGAATAACCAGCGAATAAATGAGCGTGTTGCTCGATTTGAACGTCGTGTCTCTTTTCGTCGCTATTCGGCAATCGAGGTGATTCAATGCGAGATCGGTATCCGGTATCGTAGCCTTGCTTGACGTAATAAATTACCTTCGCCACGGCAATATCCTCGCGTGATTAGAAATAGTTCTAACTCGTTATCGCGCGACGAAGTGTTACGATCGAGGGCCGAGTGAGCGAATCATCATCGCTCCGACGTTTATCCATCAGCAATGCAAATTGCAGGCCTTGTCGAAATTCGGTTCTCGGGATTAATTCCGGTCACGGACCGACACGCGCCACGGCGCGGAAAAGGTTAGACCTAATCTGAAATACCCGCCAGCCCATCCTGACTTATAACTCTTTCAGTTCGCGAGTTCTCAAATACACGATGGTAGCGGCGAAAATATTAACGTGGTAATTCCATATACCGTGTGCATCTTTGCTACACGGAAAAAACCATTCCGTTGATAATATTCGTAACTGAATTTTCCGGCGACTGGAGACCAGATAAAGACTCTGTCTTGTAGAAACAAAAACATTCCTGCGGGAGGTTTCTACTCGGTTAATCGTTCTCGGCTGTCTCAAACGAGTTTCAATGCAGCTGAATGTTCGGAAAAAAAATATTTTCAATCGTGATGACAGAGATATCGTTTCTCGTCAACGAATTTTCATTTCTTGTCACCGAGGTTCCGTCTAATCCCTATTTATTTATTTGCTATTTATAATCTATCTATTCATTTGCAGGAACTGAGGTTTTTCCCCGATGCACAGTCGGCATCATGTATGCGGTTCCATATCCTAGATTGAAAATTACACAATGCTCAGTCTTAAATACATACACACAAAATCAAAACCGTTCTAATTAAAATCATGATAGCCCTATCATTATAATTAGAGTTATTTGTGTGACTTTCAACCTTATGAGTTATGTATGAGACTAAAAATCATGTAATTTCCTGTCTAGGAAATGGTAAAACAGACGCCAATTGTGCATACTGCGTTTCGACTTTACGCATATATGTATAAGGTTGAAAATCGCGTAATTCTCGATGCTGAGAATGATAAGGCATACATGACGTAACGCGTACATCTTTATATGGGAAAAAACAATTCCGCTGATGTAATTGACTACATTTGCGCGGAAACGTTAATCCAGTTTGGTAACAACCATAGTTAGTGGGCTCTTGCATTTAATTAGAACATATTTTTAGATTTAAAAGAATGTACCAATCAAATGTAAGAGCTCGCTAATTACGGTTGTTACTAAACTGGGTTAGCGTTGCCGTACATACACATTGAAACGTACAAAGCGTACGTAAAAGACTCTGATGTATCAGTGTCCATAAATTTCTCGAACTGGTGCAGCCAGTTCAGCTAAAAAGAACAGACCGATAGTCATTGAATCACCCGGGGATCGGATGGAAACTCGGTTGTAGAAACGGGAAATTCCTGGAACGTGTCTACTCGTTGAATCGCTCTCGGTCGTCTCAACCGAGTTTTAACGCAGCCGAACATTCGCACGAGTGTTCTCAGTCGCTGTAACAGAAACACCGTTTCTCGTCACCGATTCTTCGTCTGATCTCTCTATTCAGTTACAAGAACCGGGTGTTTTCGTTTGTTTTTCCGTGTAACAAACAACTCCGTGGGATGCACGCACGGATCCATCTTTCCCCCAAGTTCCTAACGACATCACGAGGAGTCACAGTCCCTCCTAAGAAGAAACTGTACAACATATTAAAGCTGGTTCGGAGCGTATTGTGAGAAGCAAGTGTGCATCGCACTCACCTGCAGAGAAGTGTCTTCAGGATGGAGCAACGCCAGCTGCCTGACCCGTTCCTCGAGCAGGCCCACTAAGGTCGTGTACCTCCGGTTCAGCGTATCTAGATCGCGCGCAACATTATCGACCGTAATAACGGAATCTCTTCGCGGCCTCTTCACCGACGCGTCCAACGACGGGCAGATATCTTCCAATTGTTCTTTGAACGCTCTGAGCCTTTGTCCATAGATCTAAGGGTTCCGGTTAGTCCGTTATGGTTAGTGCAATTAGATCGCTGTGTGTGTGCGTGTGCCAATTACCATTAGCCTCCGAAAGCGACAGCGAGAGACGCGGCCGTTGCGATCGGAGCCGACCGCGCGGCCTGCGATTCGCAACTTCGACAACCCAATGTGGTACTTCCGGTAAATACATGGAGGTGCGTTAATAGGTGGCCGCCGGTTACGCGAGGCGTGCGTACACGTAAACACGCAACGCGTGACCCGATTTGAATAATTTTGGCTCGCCGGGGTGGCGCGCGCGCAAAGGGCACGTAAGCGGCGATCAATTCAATCGCGCTGCAGTAGTTGCGGCATAGTAATTACCATCGAGAGAGAGAGAGAGAGATAGCAGGGGACGAGGGAGAGCTGCCTAATGCGAGAGTTGTACCCGTTACATGAGATCTCCGGCCGTGCGTTAATCTTCCCTGCGTATTAATCGGTCAGGCTTCACCTCCGCCTTCGGCTTCGCATGCTGTATACCTCACTGGGTTATCTCGTGTGAATCCAGAAGTCGGAGAAGTATTATCAATCGTGTCGCTAGAAGCGCCTAAAGCAGCTTATGCGCGGCTAATATATTCGTAAAGAGAGGAAAACAAAAAGGGGNNNNGGGGGGGGGGGGGAAAGTGAGGGGCTCTAGATCGGCCGCTAGATTAAAGGTCGTGCAGCTCATTCAACCGTGCTTTTCTGATGTAATATGAGAGTTAACGAGGTTGCCGTGATTAAGAGGTGGGAAAGTCCAGCGATATTACAGTTGGCCGCGCGCGCGCACCTAGAATCGGAGTGTCTGGTGTCTCGTGTGTTACATAAGTGTGCATATTTAATGAATGGCAGTTAAAACGCGCCGCCGTTCCACGGTGGCACAGGGCCCGCAGTGGACGCAAATAGAAGACACGCCGCAGGTAGAATCGCACGTGACACACCGTGCGCGCCGAGAAGAGACGTTGGAAAATCAGCGGGCTCGGCCGGCCGAAGGAACCGTCCATGTTCCGCCTGCGCACCTTGCTCGATCTCACCTCCCCGCCGGCTAGGAAGAAAAGCTCTCTCGACGACGCTCCGCTAAACGAGAACACTAAACGGGGGGAGGGGAAAAATCGCACAGCCGCGCGCACGCGGCGCGCGTACGACGCAAGTAATACAACGACCTGTATATATGTATGTTGTATGTAAGACACACGCAGAATTTCCATTCATGCAAGCATTCACACCGTAAGCTATAAGGCTACCTAGAAGGCTCACTGGCACCGAAATCGACTACAACGATCCGCTCGCTCTTACCTTCCCCTCGCGGATCAGCCTGCCGCCCGTGATGTTCACCGCCTCGATCGCCGGCGCACGGTCCAGCACCTTACTCAGCAGGTTCTGCAACCACCAAAGATCGTGAAATCCGAAGTATCTCGGTCGATGAGAGACGTGTTTCAGGGCTGTGGCGTAGATTTTCAAGTCACGCTTATACATGGATAATCTTACGTATTGCCTATGTATACACGGACCTTTACTTATGCAGATAATGCGAACCGCGTAAAATATTGTAAATTACACAGCACAACGCGAAGGAAAGGGATAAATGATTAAATTGAAAATACGACGGCTTCGATGAGAGATATATTATCAGCATATGTCTAAGCGTAGACTATCGTATTTTACGCGTAAACGGCCGACCCTGAATGCAAACGAGCAAAGCGTCGTTGCCCACCGTTACCTTGGTATTCTCCAGATCCAGTTTGCTGTAGGACTCATCGACGAAGTCTACCTCGTTTTGATACGAAGTGCTGTATTGCTGCGCCAATCCGTAGGCCGTCTCGGCGCTGCGCAGTCTGTCCACGAGCTGTCCGCAAACGTTCGTCCATCGGGCGTTCAGTTTGTTGACCTCGGCGTCCAAACGGTCCATGTCGCCGTGCGGGCCGCGGTGATTCGGTCGTGACTTCTCGACCAGGCGCCTAGCGTTGTGCGCGTCGTCGTTGAGCTGGTCCACCGATACCTGCTGCTGCGCAATGGCGTTCTGCAGAACCATCAGGTCCTCCAACACGATCTGCAGGCCCTTCACGTCCGACGGCAGCTCGCCGAAGGAGGCCAGCTTGATCTCGAACTCGGAGATGGCCGCGGTGTTCTCCTCGAGGCCGGACAACACGATCTCGACGCACTTGAGCCGCTCGATGTACAGGCTGCTCAAGTTCCACAGGTGGTTCCACTTGGACGTTATGTTGTCGAGCTTGTTCCTCATCGCCGGCGTCTTCAGAGTGATGCCGCGGAACGTCTGCTGCATCTGCTCCATCTCCGGCGCCAGGCCCTGCAGGCTCTGCTCGTAGTCCTTGTGCTGCAGCACCAGGTGCTCCAGACTGTCGAGGTCGCGCGGCAAGGGCGCGGCTATGCGCGCGTTCAGGACCCTCTCGGCCTCGTCGAGGGCCTGCTGCAGCGTGGACGCCTGCTCGTTGAAGATACGCCCGGCGTTCTTCGACTCCTCCTCCGCCCTGGCGCGCTTCTCGAAGTCGTCGAACAGCCGGTTCACGTCCGCCATTTCGCGCTTCAGCCGTCGCAGCTGCGGATCCGCCGGGTCTCCCTCAGACAGCAACTTATCCGCGTCTTCGTTCAACGCCTTTCTAATGGCCGTTCGCTGATCTTGTCCCATCGCCAGGAACTGCGGCAAGTCCCAACCTTTCACCACCTTGATAGTCGCGAATATCATGTTCTGTCGGAGTCGCAGCTGCTTCCGTTGCCAGAGGGCCACGCTTCTGTCGTATTGCCGTCGCAACCTTTCAGCGGCGTCGAGCGCTTCTTTGTCGGGAGGCTGCAGGGCGAAACACACACCTGGTACGGGGGTTTCCACACCCTGTGTGTTCTTCACGCGCCACTTGACTCGGCCGGAATTGTCGTACACCGTGCACTGTTCCCCCTTCTCGATGGACATCTACAGAGAGAACGTAAATCGAAAATAATATGTTGTGACAGTCACAATGATAAGAGAATAAATTCGTGATATTTATAAATTTATATTCATACGTTTATAAATTTATACGTTCAATTTAGTACATTCAATTTAGTTAATAATTTCATCAATGAAAATGTTAATAAGTTCGTACCTACGGTTTATACATCGTTATTCCTTATTAATTAAAATTGAAATTAATGAAAAATTAAGTCGAAAGATCCTGAACTGTTTTTTTTTTCTAATCTAAGAAATCTAAGTTTTTCAAGTTTCTCCAGGCAGTAGAGACGCCCTGTCTATACTTCTCCTAATTCAGCCATTTTAGAAATAGACAAACTCACATTGACTTGCTTGTAGCTGCAGATGCAGGTCACTTGTAACGGTCGCATAACTGGTTGTTTACGTTGCTTCATGGGAATGACATCCTTCGCTCTCTCCACGAGTCTCTGTACGTGATCGCCATAATTGTTAAGCTCTTCGCGCAACTCTTGCATGCCCTTCAAGAGGCGCTCTCCTTCGTCCAACGAGAAGTCGGACTGCGAGTAAACGGTGTTCAGCGTCTCGTCTCGTTTCGAGATCCACTGTTCGGCTTGTTGAATATCTTTGAAGAATTGCTGATTTTGCGAGGCGTGTTTCAGATGCACCTCGAGACAGAGGGTGAGCTGGAGCAGCCAAGCCCACTGACTCTGCATCGCCGACATGTAAGCTTCGATGGTTTTGGCCGCAGGATGATGCTGGAGGACCAGCGCCTCGCCGCGATCTTGCACTGCCGAGAATTGTATCTCACGCTTCTCCAGATCGCTCATCAAAGACTGCAAAGAAATCATTTGCGAATTTTCATTGGAAATCATGTCTACGGATAATGCATACATGCGTGATTAGTCTAAGAGTCTAAGCTAAAAGCTACTACTACTACTACTACTAGCATATTTTCTCCAACTATTTTACCTCTATGCCAGATCCGTACGTTTGCTTTCGAAAGGAGAAAAGTTCTAATTTATTAATCCAATTTGATCGGAGGAAGGAATGCTTTAGTATGTTCAGCGCTGTCATTCAGCCATAGGAACGAAAAAAAGGAAATAGTAACTGCCTCTTAGTAGAAAAGGTGACAAAAAAAAGATTTTTTGTCAAATTCTGAGAATAACTAAGGCATTTAAACAAAAAAAATAATATTCTCACCTTCCTAAGTTTATCTTTGGATAACTTAACATATAATGAGTTCTTTTCATAGTACGGTTTGCAAGTTCATAGTAAGAAAAAACTAAAGACGTGAATGATGCGCTTTCGGAACAATTTTATTAAGAGAGACAGCAAAAATATAGGGCGCCAATATTTTACAAATTTAACGGCAGCCTAGAAAAAGTGATCCACTTTGGATGATAGTGAATTTTTTAACGACTTGTTAAGAAAAAGTGACAAAAACTGACTTAAATAACTGGATGGTAGCGCTGAGTATATTATACGAAAAAAAAAAAAAAAATCCTTGGTGCAACTGGATTTTCCATTGTCTGGGGATCAAATGAAAACTCAGTTGTAGGGACAGAAAAACTCCTGTAGGAAATTTCTACTCAATAAAAATACTTTCAGCTGTCTCAGCCGAGTTTTAATAGCTGAATATTCGCACGTGTTCGCATGTGCTCACTCACGGTAACCGAGAAATCATTTCTTGTCACCGAGTTTTTATCTAATCCCCATTCGATTGTACAAGAACTGAGATTCCTTCCGTGCATATTATAACGTGAAAATATAGAATAGAACAGAACCCAGTTACTTACTTACATTATTTCATAACCATCGTCTTATGTAAAAGCCGGACAAACTGGAAATTCGCTCCTCCTCGAGTACCTCGACAAAATTCTAATAATAACTAACCTCGTAATATTGTTCGATGCTCTGTACATTAAGGTTCTTGTCACTCCAATCGCGCGTGACTTCGGTCTCCTCCTTGGCGTTCAACCAAACCAACTCGCCGGTCGCCGACTGTATGAAGTCGTGCAGGGTGTCCAGATCGGAGAGTCTCTTATTCGAGATGGCGAGCAGCTCGGCGTAGAGCTTCTGCAAAGTGCTGAGATGCTGGGTGTACAGCGTGAGCTCCTCGCCGTGGAAATTGTTCTTCGCCTGTACGCACTTGTCGACCTTAGCCTGAAACTGATCGATATTCTTGTGCTCTCTGTGATGCACGTCCAATTCATTCTGCACGCTGGGCAAATCCGATCCGTAATCCGCTTCTTGCAGATGCTTCAGCTTGCTCTTACACCAGTCTATGCAGTCGTGCAACGAGCGGAAGTGAGGATTCGTGTCGACCAGTCGGGTTTCGTGAACGGTGGTGCGGTGTTTCGTGACAACGCGCTCTTCCACGGGGAAGGATACCGCGGACAGTGGTTGTACCAGACGCCTGTGCAGGAGGGACCGTAGCACCACCCACCTTTGATGCAGTTTCTGCACTCTAACAACAGATACGAATAGATGGTTAGTTTTAGATAGTTAAATGGATACATGAATGCGCCTCGAGACATTTGGAAAGTTGTTGAACACGTTACAGGACTAGACTTTCGAAAGTTGTCGGCGATGAAGAGTACGCGCGCGCGCGCGCTTTAATAGTCAGCTCCTCATTAGCAAGAATCGTACGAATAGAAATAATGTAATTACGCAGTCGAGAGCAGAAATGCACGCAAGTTACGTATGTTAACAGGTTCGTTCATTCGAACGGCCACGAAATAGAACCGAGGAATTTTTATTGGCCGCGCCTTTCGCTGAAGAGCCGTAGTATTAAATAACCGAAAAATACTGTACCTCTTATGGAGCTCGGCGGCCTGACTGTATCTACCCTCCGTAAGAGTGTGCACATCAGTGAATATATTCTGTATTTGAGTTTCCGTGTTGCGTATGTCCTGTTCCAGCAGGTCCACCGCATGCTTCGCCTCCAGGGGGTGAAGGCGATCGAGTCTGCGGGCCTCGTCCTCCACACGTCTCTCGAGTTCCTCCAGTCGGTTGTCGGTCGTCTTCATCTCGCGATGTACTTTCTCGGCAAGTCGTTGCAAGCGTTCGAGTCTGCCGACACGCATAAACACACATGCATACACACGTCTCACTCGTGTTTTCCAACACATGTATTTCAAAATATTAAGCATGAAACACATAGGAGCCGAAGCGCGGATTCTTAAGTGGCATTTAATTTAAAATTGTATCCTCCCACAGACATATTAATTATCGTAATCATCATTTATCAACGGGAATTTAGTTATTAGGTGAAAGAAAAATTCGTTCAGAAAAAGAAAGAGCGATAAAAAAAGAATGATATATAACAATGTAGCGGCAGATCATTAAGAAACGGCAGTGGCAAATAATGATAGTAATTAAAAAATGAATCATAATAATAAAATTAAATTATTATATAGAGTACGCATATACGAATAGAATTGAAGGATGAATGAGCAAGGATAGATCAACAATTAAAAAGACTAGTAAATATATAAACAGGAAAGAAATACATGGTGATAATTTAGTCCGAATAATAAAAATAACTAATTAAATAATTAAAATGTTTATTTGAGAAAAAAGATTACTCAATTATATTTCAGTGAAAGAATTTGCAGAAGTGAGTTCTTGAAAGATAAAGACATGCTAACAAAAAAATTTAATATTAAAAAAAAATTCATTAGCTAAAATACAATGATGTTCTATGACCTTCAACGCAAAAAATTGGAACGTAGAAATATTTTTGACGGAATGTTAAACCTAAAATGTTCCAATATATCACAGCAATTAACGAAACCATTTAGATTAGAATTTTAAATACAAAGAGGATATATACAGATAGAGAAGAAATAGTGACGAAAGGTGACTTGATGGCAGCGCAGGTATATTCAATTCAGAAAATGTCACATAGATTGACAGAAAGATTGTGTTCAATTGACGTTACAATTGGGCCTACCGTTTGATTTCGTCTATGATGGCCTGCTCGCGTTCTTGATGTAACATAATCAGGCGATTCCAATTCTTGTCTATGACATCAATGTGCAATTCCGGTTCCATGTCCACTTCACCCACCGCTTCGAAATACTTCTGCAGGTCTCGGAAGATGTACGTCAGCCTCTGCTTGTCCCTGTACCGCGGCGGTACTTCCTCATTCTTGAATTTCGTACTGTCCGCCGCCAGTTTCTTCATCTCGATCAGGGTAGGCGGGAAGGATCGTTCTTGCATTAATGCCATCTTTTCGCGGATCCACATGTGAAGCGAGCTGGCCAGTTCGCGATACTCCGCGGATCGTCTCTGCGCCTCGGCATCGTACAGAGGGTGAATGGCCGGTGGCTCCGGGAATACGTCGTAGAGCGAAGAGATGTACGTTATCAAGGACTTCTCATCCGGCTCAGGAGTGTCAACATCTGCGCAGAGTGCAGCGTGTAGAATGAAATATCGATTTGAAATCGGCCATTGGTTAACAGTAAATTTAATGATATTAAAAGAAAATCGAAGGCGCCAAAGGGGACTTGAAAGATGTTGGTTTCTCGAGAAAATCCGGTTGGAATTTATCATGAGCAACCTTTTTCAATAATTCTCTCTCTTCTGTTATCTACTAACACATAGTGTTCCTACTTGCAACCTGACCAATGTCAGAAACCTGCAAGACCCACGTACAGAAAGCATAATTACGACGAATGCCGATGGCGCGACGTTACGGTGTACGAACCGAGACCGGAAGTGATTCTGGTCAGACACCGTGACCAGAAAGAACGTGCACCGCCACCACGTATCCGCGTTAGTAGCCCGCGGGAACTATACACACACACGTAAGCCGAGGAGAATCAGCCGAACGGCAAGTAGGACTGTATTTACGATGATAGCAACTTGTGCCGAGACGCGCAAGGAATAGTGTAAAATAACACGACTACGTAGAGGAAAGGGTTCCTTTGGATTGAGTATACGTGTCTGACTTGGGTTTATTTAATATTCATGAATGTGTGACCCGTTCGGTCGTTTGAAATTTAATTTGCAAGCAGATTCATTGATCGCTTGTATCTCGAAAATTATCGATGTCTCGACGCTTTCGTACTTTCGTCTTAAAATGTCGAAAAAAACATCTGTCATGCTAAGCACATACGTTGATTTTTGGAACATCCTATATAATATCATTGCTGGTAATCTTAACTGCCCCGCACTCTTGGTACTGATTAATTTTAATGCCCGTCCGAGGCCCATTCACAATGTTCCTTTGTTTCGCCCCGTCCTTTATCGCTTGAATCTCTCGTACGGGGACCCGATTACTAGAATATGTAACTTTGCTTGCCATACCTTGCAGTTATGTAATTTATACCTTACGACTTTATTTTGTTATTATTTGTTATTATTATAGTGTACATTGTATACCGCAATTATTTTATTTTATATCTACTTTTCACTAACAATTTGTGGTTGTTGCTCGTTTCAGTGTAATTGTGTTTTATTTTTCTTTTATTTATTACCCTTTAACATTGCTTTGTTTTACTTACTTTTATGTGCTAATCTTGCTCTCTTACTTTCATTTTATACCGACGTATCAAATGGGTCGATCCTCCGTTAATAATAAATAAGTAAACAATAAGAAAATATTTGCGGAATATTTGTTTCCTAAGAATAGAACGTCGGCCGTCAGTGGATTCAAACGAATTGGTTGCAACCGGTGCTGCCGGTGCGGACGGTACATTCGATCAATAATCGGTCATTACCTTCTGGATCGAGAAGCCTCGTAACGCCGTACTCGCGCTCGGCGACGTAGAAGACCCGATCGAGCCGTTCTCGCGGCTGGCTTGCACGCGCTGTTCTCCAGTCGACCAGATCCGGTCGATTCCTATGTAGAAGAGCGCTGAAAGCCAGACCGTCTCTCCAGGAACCGGTGAAATCGGTCACTCGCACGCCGGGGTATCGAGCGGTCGAGCGTCTGGCCCATCTCAACAGAGCCTCGCGTGCCGTCACATTCGGTTCTTGGCCCACCACTATATCGGATATCTGTGAACAGGAGAACGTCCCTTGTCGAGCTACAGAATGAAGGAAGTAGAAAAGAGTCTTGAAAATGTACGATAAAACGAAAATGAAGATTTCGGTTCGCCCTTCGATTACGCTATTCCGCAACGTTCCGGATCTCATTTTTTTTGCTACGAGTGGCGGAACAATATAATATTAAAACCGCTATAAAACACCCTGCGATAACTTCGTAATGGAAATGGAAGTGTCTCGAAGAACAGCGGACTATAAGATCCTTGATTGGTGATATTCGACGAGCGTTTCCCGCTGCGTTCGAAACAAAGTTATACCGGTCTTTTGATTTAAAATCGTCAAGCGTAAAACTACGCGCACGAGCGTTATATAAAACTTACACGCTGCCTTCTGCGGTTCTAATTTCTGGCTTGAAGTTAATAGAAACTGAATGCTGCAACCTTTCAAGAACCATTGACATTTCGCTAACCAGCCGGCGCCGAGGGAACATTCGTCGCGGTCGTAAATTACGGTGCTTGATTCGAGCTGTGTTATTTATGATTAAATTTTTTCTAGCAAGTTTCTGCGATCTTAGTCGGCGAAAACTTCTCGAAGACCTTTCCGTTCGACCGCTCGTAGATATTTAACGATGAAGACGCTTCATCGCCTGGCTCCCTTACCAAACTCGACTCAAGTAGTGAGATAATAAAGATAATAGAGACAAATACCATTGGCAATGTGGTTGACATTGGCACTGACGCATGAATTGAGATCGCGTCCATTTCAAAGACCGAGTCGCTATTGACATTGATAAAAGCGCTGAGCGTCAAGCGTTAGTGCCGCGAATGTCATCGCGTTTTCTCGCATACGTTCACGTATACAGGAACCACGCCATTTCGGCGGATTATCTTGACCACGCCATCTGTTTTCCCTCGTCCCACGCGAGTCGCAGCAACAGGTTGCGGAGAGTCCCGTGTGAGGAGTTCGATCTTCGCGTGATTTAATTCATCGAGCAGCAATACCGCATATTCAAGTTGTATATAAGAAGGTTAAGGATCTTACTACTATTACCCCATAGCGCAATGTAACTCGAGTCAAGCACAGTCGTATAATTGAAAGTCTGAAAAATATTGGTGTCTTAAAGCAAAATTTGATTTTGAATTTTATACAGTTATGATTAATAAAGATTAGTAGGTTAGTAAATAAAAATGGTTCAAACGTATTGTGCGCGGAATTGCAATATATACAGAGTGAGTTAGTAATCGTGGTGGGAATAACCCCGGGAAGGGAATGATTCCTCTTGAGGAATAAATCGAAAATGTAGAATAAAAATGTTCCGTATGAAACTTTGTTCTCGAGGAAATCGACTTTGAAAGTAAAATTTCAGTAGTTAACTACTGCTAGTATTTATGCCACGTACGATTCAGAAAATCGATACGAAAACGTGGATTGAAAACGGGCATATTCCTAAGATGTAGTTGAGAATCCATCTTCGAGCTTCTCTCGAAGTCCCCTCACCCGAGTCCGGTCGGGTCTTTGTCGAGTGAGATCGAAAGCGGATCGACGAATAAGTAGAGACCACTTTTTTCGTCGACTTTCGTTCTTCGTGTCCCGCTAGTTAACGCGACGAAACGGCCTCGCGGCCGGTGCAGAAAACACCTCCTTACCGGATTAATCGCAGGGTCGAAGTAACGTAACGGTGAACAGAGACAGCGAACGGTAACAGAGCTACGGGACTATACCAAAGAGAGTGTATCGCCGCGGGTAAGCGTTCCGATCCTAATTAAGACGACGCATCCGTTACGAGGAGAGAGTGTTCCTTTTGGGAGAGCGCGGCGTTTAGGTTTAGCGCGATTTTACGGTGAGCTTCAACGCGCGAATTCCTCCGCTGGTGCTAACCGCACGTACCGCGGAGTCCTCGTCGCACTTGGTTTACTTTCGAGCGTGAGCACACACTCCCACCGCATTCCTGCATTTTTCATCGATGCTCTGTGAATAACAGACAGGGGGATTTTCCCCGAGCTCTCGCGCGCTCGAGCTTACCCGTACGGTTTTCGGCTTCGCCGGGACATGCCGAGCTATGGCCGTCGTCGACGAACCGGCGTCCTGCAGGTACTTCGAGTGAGCGCGTCTCGTTAGATCCTCGGGGACGCTGCGCTCCTCGCCGCGCGTCAAGGTGGTCGTCTTGCGGACGATGCGAGTGACGATGCGCTTGGTGCCGTTCTCACCGCGTCTCGAGGTTTTCGTCGACTCGATCGACGAACCTACCGTGTGTGCCAGCCAGACGATGCAGAGATCGGAGCGAAACGTGTCCCGTTGATCGGAGCAACGGTTTCGCGCGAGATCGAGACTCGAAAGGGATTCACCTGAAGACGATACGCGAGCCTCCGCGAGTCGTGAGTAGTATCGACACACGCGAACTTCTACTCCCCGTAATTCCCGGTTCACGCGCTGAGCGTACCCGCGGGCGAGCACGTCCCGTGCTCGTCCGCGCGCCCAACTACCGAACGCCCGAATGACATTAACATTTAATTTCGCAAAACCTCGGTTCGATTTCGTTAGCAGACGAACGAGAGACGGAGAGAAGCAGACGCGATGATGCAACGGCTTATTATAGCGCGCTGAGAAAGGACAACCGGCAACGGAGAAACCGCCGAGAGATGGTTTACACGCCGCGTGTATCGATGCCGACGATTACCGGCATTATTGCGATAACTGCACCGACAATAAATGAAAAAAAAAAAAAAAAAAAGGCACACGACTCATCGGTTCCCCCGTCGCCACGGTAAATTCTCTCCACCGATGAAAGCTCGCTTCTCAATTAATCGACCCCGATTATTCGCGACATAACGTCGCGAACTCTCGGTGAACCGACTTCCATTTCATGAACCAGAAACCGGACCGCTCTCTCCTGCCAAGTCGCGACTCGTGCACCGCTCTCGGGCACGATCGTCCAAGTGAATCCTCCCCGGCTCTTTCTCTCCTCGATTCGATCGTCTCTATAGCTTCGAAGGCTCGGAAAAATTGAGTTTTTTTCCCATTTTTTTTCCGCAGAATTTTTCCGGTTTCTTATACGTAGAAAAGAAGATTTCCTTGGATTTCGTAAAATTTCTTTATTTTAAATAAACTTGCCCTTTGGAGTAAAGCAAACGAACGAATGTTTGATTCAATGAACAGGATTATTTGGTCTCTTAAACAATAAATATCTTTACGTCAAATAACAGATTTTTTTTTATATTTTTGTCTAAATGTTACAATGATTGTCACAAGCAATAAATTACTTGAAAGAAGTAACATACATTATGTTAGAAAAATATTAAAGAGCTTCTTTGCCTTCAATGGAACAATATTTAATATATAGTGAAACAGATTATTTTCATTTGGAAACCAATTATTATTTCTTTTAAATAACACCCACTTTTTTCCATCAAACAACATAGCTTACCCTAATGTAACAACAGCATTTTCATTCGAGCAGAATGATATTTGATGTTGAAAGTCAAATAAACACATGCTAAATCCGAAGAGACTTTTTTCCCTATATATCTTTTCCTTACGACAAAAAGTAAATGTGGCAGGTCTTAACCGCAGACGCGTGAATTTTCTGAATGAATTTTCTTAGAGTGGAAACCGAAGAGAAATCCATGGAAGAATGGGAAAACCTCGGCTCTCTTTTCCGAGCCTTCAGAAAACTATACGTGTCTCTACCTAAGACCTCGGTCGACAAGCGGCGTTTCGTGTACACCGCTCGCAAATCGTCGGCGGAACGTGGGCCGGTCGGGCTGGGCGAAACGCCATCGCGATCGTCGTCTTCCCGCGTGCCCTGCACGAACAGCCTGCCTCCCTTGCTGAATCGGTAGATCGACATTTTGTCGGCGGTTCGCGCGCGGCACACGTGCGTGTCACCTTTTATCCCGCCCGCGCCAGCGGGCTTTACCCGAGCGAAACGTTCAAGCCGCGACTCGTCCGCGAGCTGTAACTGTTCATTTACATATATGACAAACACACCGTCATCGTCATCGCCGTGCGTGCGTGCGTGCGTGCGTACACCAAATCGCGGGTTGTTTATTCTCGTCGAAAACACTACGACTTAACCCGCGTGCGCGGCGCGCAATTAATTAAACGAGAACGCCGGCCCGTCTACGGACGTATTTTCTGCGCAGCACGAGAACTGCACTCAATCTGTTAAAACCCGATTGACGTCAAAGAATTTCTCGTGGAAATCCGACGGCAGATTCGCGACGATGAGAAGGAATCGAGGAAATATCAATGGCGATGTCTGTCTGGAAGGTAGCGGCGAGCCCGAGCTGCAATCGCCTGGGTCTTCAGCAACAACGTGAGATCGACAGTGCAACGTTCAATCTCGGCCGATACACGGACGGTAATGATTTAATTCGAAGTCAGTCATGAGAATAAAGTTCATAGCGAGCCGACAAAGGGAAACATCGCTGTTAACTGTTGCTCGTTCGCGCCGGCACGTTAACCATTCAGGCACCGGTCGCCGCGAAGCGGAACCGCGCCGGTTAGAGACAGCGCGCGACGAGAGACGACGGTGTGAGCGCTTCGACAGGTGCATCGACGTGCAAATATTATGACACCTCTCTCTCTATCTCTCCCCCAACAGCACAGACTCGTGGATTATCTGCACGCACTTGACGCGACGGTCACACCATATCGCACGCGCGACGCTGTCGCTCGAAGCGATCGACGATCTCTTCCGGTGATCTCTCGTCGCGAACTGACGCCCGCTGCACACGCACGACAAGATCACGAGCACTGACGACGACGAGGACGAAGACGAGACGCACAAGCAGCCGAGGATGATGATCTAACTCGACGACGAGCGGAGCGACTACGTGCCGCGACGCGCCGGACGATCGCCGCGTAGCATCCGGCAGTCGTGGCGAGAGTAGGCCAACGAAATGCGCACAGGTGAGAGACGTTTCCCTCCATCCCTGCCCCCTCTCGCACTTTTGCTCCCCCCCCCCTACCAGCATCGCCACCCACCTGGCGTTACCTCGCGCTTCAGCTCACCTCGTCACGGCGTGCGCCGAGCGCGGCGCACCGCGCCGCCGTACACGGCGGCGCATATGCGATAACAAGCGACGTGCTCGACTCTCCTCTCTCCTTCTTTTGTGATCGATGGTGTTTATTTGGAATTCGGATCGCGCGAGAGAAATTGCGGAATGATCGTCAGCGTTTAATAGATTCGACGCGAATTAATAGATTCTCAAATTTGCCTAACGATTTCGCTTTTCTGCAAGTTCGCGAGTAATCCAGAGGCTTCCGAGGTAAACACATTGGTACACGTTCCGAACTCACTTCTGCCGATAAAAGTGCCTTAAATGTGGCTTCTCACACAAAAAAATTAGTCTTAAATCAAGAATAGATGTTTTTATTTATAAGCGAGAATATTGTAAGCTCCTTAAAGGATTTTTAGTCGTGATTTGATTGAATTTGTATCAATGTAAATATTACTTGAACTCGATTCAAGAGTAAAAATCTTTTAAGAATATTATAATATTCTTGCTTATATATGAGAGTATCTATCTCGATTTAAAATGAATTTTTTCTCTATGCAGCCAATCACGTGATTCCTAGGCTGCTTTTTTTATCGATAAAATTGAGTTCAGAATATGAACCATTGGCGACGTGGAAAATTTCGCGGAAATCTTGCTCAAATTTTGCTAAAATTTTGCACATGTGTGTGAAAAACGAGAAATCTCGTTTCCCGTCGCCAACGCGTATTTATGTGAAAACGAGATTTCCCGTTTCTCATCACCAATATGTTAAGAGAATCTCTTTCGAGGTGAAGTGTGTGTCATTCGATGCTTCAGAATTTCACTGTTATGGTACACAGAGAAAAAGATTTCTTTGCATTTAATAAAATTTCTTTAATTGAGACAAATTTGTCTTTCGGAATGAACGAACAAAAATTTGACTCAACCAACAGGATTGTTTGGTTTCTCAAACAATAAATATTTCTTTATGTCAAATAACATATTTCTTTTATATTTTTATCCAAACATTACAATGGTTATCACAAGTAATAAATTACTTGAAACATTATTTTAGGAAAATATCAAAGAACTATTTATTGTTTCAATAAAACAATATTTAATGTATAACAGATCCAATTATTCTTTCATTGAAAACCAAACATTATTCTTCCTAGATAATACTGCCTTTCCTATCGAATAACATAGTTCATTCTAGTGAAACAATATTTTCACACGAACAAAATGATATTTGATATTAAATTATTGCTTATATTAAACACACCGAATATCAAGCAAACACGCATACTAAATCCAAAGGAACTTTATTCTCTATGTATCCACGCATTTCTACGTGCAAGACGATACTGACTGGCGAGATGAGGGTCGCGGAGTATACGCGTTATTAACATCGCCGTGTCTGCGTCAAACGCGAGTCGGAGGGAGCCCTGCAGGATCGCGCGTCCTCGATCGACCGATCGACTTCTCGGTGGGGCCCCTCCGTTACGATCGGCGGTCACCCCGTAGCGAAGCTTCCTCCTCCTTCTCCGGACGTCATCGTCTCGGGCGCGCGCGCGTCCTTCCTCCTTTTCCTTTTCTAGAGATTTTGCGTTCCGCGGCAACGCGAGCTCGCCGAGACATGTACATATTCACGTATCTTTACGCGTCCCACGACATTCCGCGCGTCAGGGCCTCGTACGGTACAGTGCATAATTCACGCGTGAGCGGCCGCGCTGGTTTATCCCGATATCAAGGTCGAGCCGTGCGATCGGGAACGCAACCTTGGTAAAGACCGAGATTCCTCGGACGAGCCTAAAAAGGAAGCGGAGCGATCTCGCTGGATCTCGCTGGGTCTCCCGATGACATCACGGACGGCACGAGATTCGCGGTGATCGGCTGATAAGAGGCGGCTTCGCGCGCTGATAAGAGTTGCGATGATAATGATAACGAGGAAAGAATATGAGAGAGGGAGATATCGCAGAGGAGCCAGAGATGAAGATTCGATGCTCGCTCTGGACGATTACGAACGATTACCGCACAAATGTGAAACACGTGACACGCGGAAACTCGGAATTTATTCTTACGAGATGCAGACGCAATTTACATCCGTTGCATTAATGATACTCGGCTTTCCCGACGAACAAACAACCTCGCGTCGTACGAGGAACGGCGTGGGACTCGGTTTGGGCAGGCGTGCTCCGAACTTGGTTCCGCGATCGCGAACTGTTCGGGAACGTAACGGGCGAGGCCTCCATGTTAATAAGTTGTTTGCGTACGCCGCGCGATCGGTCGTAAATCGACGCGCCAACGGCACCGACAGGCTTCTAATTCTCTTGAACCAAACCTGGCAATGTCGTTCGATCCGAATGAGCTAATTGCAGCGACGCGATCCTTTTATGCGCGGCTCGAGGGCGATCGAAATAATAGAACGATGGAAAATCGATGTCGTAATCATCGGCCGTGAAAAACGAGGCTTCCTCGTTAATTTGCTTCCGCGTTAATGGCATTTTTTAACGTAACGTCACTTTACGAGAAATTTCGAACGATCCCAGTTGCCGATCGTCCACGACGATCCCGACGTTTCCGGGATAAATGGCGTCGCAGGCACGTTTGACCGCGCGCCGTTTTTCCAGCGAAACGCTGTAAAAACATTCGGACATCGGGCATGAGCGACAACAGGAAGGAAAAGCGACCCACTTGGCGCGGCTTTTCATTCCTTCCCTTCTGCGTATGCAGAGTACACTTCGCATCTATTGATCCAAGATATGACACAAATTGCGCGTAGCAATAAAGCGTACTGAAGTTATTCTGTGAAAGGCATACACTCGCTATGTGTTTTACGTACTGGATCATTAGATGCCGCAAAAAACCGCACAGAAAGCCGGCATGTTCTGCTAAGTACATTAGAGAATCTAAATTACAACGTATCGTAATGGGCCGTTAAAAATACGTTTTCTAACTTCTCTCTTAACATTTAATCTCTCTTTAAACTCTGATCTTTCTTATTTTTCTTAATGATAATACCGGTTCGCTTATCCTCGCACAAAATAGCTCCCCGCTCCCGCGAGAAGTTCATAACTTGCAACTCGACCACAAGGTCACGGATAATTGAAAGCAAATAGCGATAACGAGGATAAGAATTTTCAGATGCTCGAATGCGCACGTCGACTCTGACCGATATGACGCACAATCGAGTCTTCATTACAAATTTATACGCGTGCCGACACTCGGAGAAACCGGCCAATGGCCGTTGAAGAGTCCTCGAAATGAATATTAGATGGGAAATGAGAGACTGTGACGGACGGAAAGTGGTGACATAAAAAAAAAAAAAAAAAAAAGAAGGATGGAAGACGATAAAATTGTGCTTTCACAGTAGCAAGTTATAGTGTTCGCAAAGCGGAACGTCCCAGAACTATCGAGTGCGTTGGTAATTGCAGTTTCTTCGAGCAATAATTAGCCTCTTATGTCCATGTATCGGGAAACCGGAGATTACTGGAAATGTCACCAATGTGACAAACCGATGGATCTTCCCACACGGCTTTGCACACCTGTACATGGCCCCAAAGCTTCCTTTATTTAACGTAGCTCGAATACGTGTCGGAAGTAAGCTCTTAAATTGCAGTACGAATATTGTAATTACGGTACGGCTTGCGGCGACGAGGCAATGCTAACTGCACTCACGAAGATCACAAGGCGGATATGAAGTCATCGCACTCGAGGCTACTTGATTCGTTCCGTCGTAGCTTCCGCCGTCGTGGGTACGCTAATTCGCTGCCTTTGGTGCGAAGACGGAATACAATCCGGTCGCTGTAACGCGCACGCTGTATTTCGCGCGCGCTCGAACTTGCTTGCGGTCGCTGGCTCTTCTTTCATACAATGGTAATAATAAAGAAAGCGACAACGGACGAATACAATGAGCGGTTTTCACCGACAATAATACCACTAGAAAGGTCTTATAAATAAGTAAATGAGGCATTCAAATCTAAAGGAGACCATTGTACACGTGTCTAGAATGTGTAACACATCGACACAGGTGGGGCATTGCACCCATCCGCGCGCGTTTCTTTATTTTAATTTACATATGGCCGCAGATAAAAGGGACTGGATTCAAGTAAATAATTACTCCGACACCCCTTAGCAAATCTTTACTTCGAGTGATATTTACAAGAAAATTTCCCCGAGAAAATTATTCAAGTAAAATATTTATTTGATCCAAGTAAACGTGTGCGAAAGAGTGTTGAAGTAATGATTTACGTGAACCTAGCATTTTTTTCTACGTGCTTCACCCGAATCGCTCTAAGCATTTCTCTTACATATCATAAGTTAACGGGACCGATCCTAATATTTATATTCATTACTAATTTGCTGCTAAAAGGTTGCCCAAGGAAAAAAATGTATTGCTTAGTAAATGTATTCAAAAAATTATGTTCCACTGAAGGAAGATTAAGTAAAAATACTGAAAATTATTCCAATATAATATTACGCGTCGCTCTCGTATCGAAAGCCACGAATGGCACGACGAGAAGTTACCGCCGAAGGGGGAACATAATAGATCTTAAATTACACAGCAAATGTATGCGGAGATAAATCACCAACGTTCTGTAGCTTAGAAATATGAGTTCAGCTTGAACGGCGCCACAACGTTGAGATAAGCGGCGTGTAATTGAAAGTCACGTCAATCGGGGCGTGGGTGAGAGATCGCTGCTCGGTGGTCGAAAAGTCCAAATACCGTTACGACATTCTGACCGTAGGATTGTCAGTGTGCGTGCGGTACGTACGCGCGTGCGTGCTGCTCGAAAAAGGCCCGATTCCCCGACGAGAAGCCTTTCCCTTCGCGCGAAGAGAGTGAAACGCGCGTCGTCGAGAAACCTGTACTTACGGACTCTGAATGGTTTCGCACAGGTGAATGATGTCATTCGTAATAGCGTCATCGACATGCCCGGCACGTACGAAGACGATATTCAACGAGAGCTCACCGAAATGAGCATTGAGTCCCTTCCCGCGTGCCTAACAACCGGACGACTCCAGATATCATTCTCGCGCGATTGAAAAGGATAAGCGCCCGAGATTTTTACGTGAAATCCGCGTTACCTCTCTGAACGATTTGATGTAAACTAGTCGGGAAGAGGAAGCGGGCAGAAATGCCTATTTATAAAAAATGACAAAGCACGAGAGAGTGTCCGAGATTGACACAAAATGAGTAATATTTGGTAAGATAATGTGCGCGAGAAGAGGTTCTCGGAAAGAAAAACGCCGGGAGGAAAAAAGTCAAGTCTTCGTTTAATGAGGCAAAATTGCGCTTGCCGGAAACGACGAATTCAGCAGATCCCCCTGAGGCGACCGTAATTCGTGCGATCGATTGTCGAAGACCTTCGATTGCAAAACGTATCTATACCACCCTGCGGAGTTCGGTATTGCGTATCGACGTTCTCCAAGTGCTCGATCGTTTAATCGCCGATTTCTGCCTACGCGATTTCGCCGCAGGCACGAAACGTGTCGCGCGCGCTTGTACGCGTTCCCCCGCAGTCAGCCGCATAAACAACATGACTTTATTAACATAGAGCGCGAATATAGATCTCGTGGATCGTGAAAAATCGCGCGTAGAATGTCGCGAGATTATCGCGACATTCCGTCGAACGGCTTTAAAGCAATAGTAGCGCTGAGTGTCGTATTTTCAATGATGCCCTAAAGGGCCGCTCGTAAATTTAGTATTTATCAAGCAAAATTACGTCCCTATTTATTTCACTAAGTAACAAATGTTTGAAAGTTTATAACAGGAAAACGCTGACGCAACTTAAAACTCACTTTACGCTACTACCGCCTTAAATCAACCGAGTTTCTCTCTCTCTCTCTCTCTCGCTTTTTTTGCTTCTTTCTCATCCAAGGTCTCTCTTTCCTCGAGTTTTGTAACATTCAACGTTGAACACCAGCTCGGGCCGGTTGCGAGGGACAACGCGATTGCGTACGACGCGATATCGCTGCGAATCGTGTCATTGCGCAGATTGCGGAGATGGTGTAGGCCACCGTTATGTGAAAATTAACGAAGGCGAATTGTTAATATTCACAGCGTGAACTCTATCTCGAGATCGGCCGCCGATAAGAACGTTCCGGGGACATTGGCACGTGGCCGGGGGAAACCGCGGGCACACTCCGAGAGAGAGAAACGTCAATTAAGGGACACTGCCGAGCAGCAATGCCAGTCACGTCGCAGCGCGTCGTGTGTCTATTTTATCCAAATTAATCAAAGAAACTGCACCTTTATAAGGATATCCGGCGATTCTGGGACAGCCACTGTAGTCTGCTCGTCGGAAAGCGAAAATTCTACTTGTCTATTTGTGCGCAGCAGCGTCGTACGCGCGAGTACTAATTAGGACTGATTCCGCGCACTCGAGGTGGCAATCAAGTGGAAGATCGAGATCTCGCCCGTTCTTCTCTCTCAGCTGCGTTTCATGAACATTTTCCGCGCTCAAAGTGACATAAACGTACATCTGGGCGCTGGAAGGTGAAATAGAAGAAAAAAAAAAAGAAAGATTACGGAGAAGAGCGGAAGAGATGCAACTAAGGACTACACGCACAGACCGTGTAATAATTCCTCTCGGTTAACTACCTGCACGAGCCATCTGTGCTCGAACGACCGCCGTCTCTCGGTAGGTATAGTCGGTAAAACAGAGAGCGGCGCAATCACACAATTATTGTGTAACCACTCTGGTTCCCGCAACGTCTACTATAACTGCTGGTGTGATCGCGGGGGATTCCTTTTTGTTTTTCTTTTTTTTTAAGGGGATGTAAAATGGTCGACTTACCTTTCGTCGCCATCTCTGCGGCGCGAAAGAAAACAAAAAATTCACTATTAGATGGGTGACTACTTACAACGTTAAGATTAAGTATAAAACTACGTTTGGCGGGATATACTTGATCGGCTGTCCCTACCTACCCTAGCAACGCTAGCAAGCTTTCAAGGCATCATCTCTATTGTTATATGTCGTTCCACAAATTGTCATAACAAGTGAAACGCTCATTGGTCATGTATAGAAATTATCGCATTACGAACTTTTTGTCAAATTGTACGTTTGGCAAAGAGGAAAAAAGCAGACGCTTCTTGGAGATCCAAGAGAGCCGCGTTAAAAAAGAAATATGTTGAGAAACACGGATGCGGAGGATCAATTCCTGGGAATTTTATCATACAAAGATCTAAATGACGCGGCAATTTCTCGGGGCGGCTCGCGTTGCCGCAAAAGAATTTCGCGTCACTACTCCGGAGGTGAAAGAATCGCGAGGTTTTAACCGCAAAAGCCTCCTCCTTCCTTCTCGTTCTCGGCCTCCTCCTCTCTTAGGCACCACTGTCTACGGGATGGCGAACACTAGCCGCCTTTATACGCTCGCGTAACTCGGTTCGCGCCTTCGCCCGGCTTTTTGCGGCTCCTTAAAAAGAAACGCGCGTGATCTCTCGCGCCGACGTACATAAATTGCACGCCCGATGTCTCGCCGCCGTTTATCGCGCGCGCGCACGCCACGCGGTAGCGGACACGGTAGCAACACAGATCGCCATCAAAAGAAATATTCATGAGCGAATGCGGGACACCGCCGGGACCAACACGGTCCCGAGATTCACCGATATCGTATGCGTGCGAAGGAGATGCGGACAATCGACGTCAATTGCGCCGCGACTTTATACGCTATTCGCGCGTCCAGCGACGGCGGGTAACGGCGGAAGCCGATTGCGGGCGATCGCAAAAGATCCGAAGCGAGTGATCGAGACCTTCGTGTGTAAAACCGGCGGAAGCAGCTTCCGACGAAATCTTAATGAAATTGTCAAACCTGGCGTTAAAATTATAATCGTAACGGTGTAATTGTAGGTGTGTATAAAAAAAGGAAAGTGCTACCGTTCGATATTTACTTGAACCAAGTTAAATGGTAACTCCAATATTTCTTGGCAAATATTCACTGGAAATAGAAACATAATTGACTATACACAGTATGATATTTTCCTTGTATAAGTAAGACATTTACTTGTACGTGTTGAAACAATTGCGACAAATATGAAATTCGTAATATTCGGATTATCAGAATTGATTTTTAGAAGATATTCGCTGGGCGGGAAAAGATCGAAATTTAAAACCACTGTACACTTTCATTCCGTAATTCATTTACAAATTAAGATATTACCGCGTTCAAGTAATTTAAAGTACAATATTAATATCACAAAGCATATTAAAATATACTTAAATTGCCAAAAATATCACTTGGTTCAAGAGATTGTGAAACAGATGGTGATTACGTCTACTTCAAATTACGGCAAAGCAGAAAGAATACACGAGTACGGAATTCTACTTCGCAGACTTGACAAGCTAAAGACCCGTGATTGATATCCGCGACTCGAGATACAGCCCGATAATTCGATACTCTATTGAACTGCAAATTCCGTCGATTGTGAGATAAATACACAGGACCGAACATAATGCTCATGTACACGCGCGACTAGACAAAATAGCTGCTGGCCTCCTGGACCGAGCACCCTGTGCGACTCGGTCGAGCGTGACTCTCTCGACCGGTGCTGCACGAGGCGGCCGTCCTCGCTTTCGCTTTTCTTTGGCAATGCGCATGGTTCCATGCACGTAGTGCATTCGTTACCGGCACCTACCACAACGTCGCTCAGATCGGGCGCTAAAAATAGCGCGGGGACACGCACTGGCCGCGAGAGATGTGACCTATCGTGGTATGCGCGACATGCTTGATTAGCATGCACGCTAAGCCGAGTCGAGTTCAGAGTCGCGTCATGCCGCGTTGTGTCGTGCCGACCATCGAGTTACCCGACCGAGGGTACGCCCATCGCCGATGGAATTTGTCGGTTGGGCGTCTGAGGGGCCGAAAAAGCGCGAGAGGTCGAGCGAGAAACAATCGCGCTGCGGCAACTCGACGCGTCTTCTCTCTCGCGCGCTTCCTACGAGCACCGTCGTGGCCGAGCCGCGCTCGAAAACGGGGAATCGTCGGGGTTCATCGACACTGTCTGATCGTCAACCTGTCAGCTTTATGACAGCCGGACCACTGCTCGCCGGGGAGACGCGAAGCGCAACGGACCGAGGGACGTTTCACGCCGCGCACGTGTAAACGCTTCGCGGAGGATCTGCTCCGCTAGAGCGGCGCGCGTCTCCTCCGCACGGCGGCACAAATTCGGCCGGAGGAAAAGGCCTACCGATTGCGACACACGTACACTTACTTACAGTGCGTCGCGCGCTCGGAGATGACTGGAGAACAAAAAGGAATTCCGCCGCGAATTGTGACGTAACGCGCCGCCGCAATTAATTCCAAGAGTTATCCGCCGGGCGCGCGTTTCCGCCCGAGCAGCTCGAAATAGAAGGACGCACGCACATTCACTCGCGCGGCGGTGCGTCGCGCGGAGTCACGGCGATTCTAATTATTTCATCTTGCTCTGCTTGTGTTATCTTTCAGGCGATTATATCGAGCGAACGAGACGAGAGTAACGCAACGACTTTCAACGCGTCGTTCAGTCCGCTCATGTCTCACCAACGCGCGGACGTGGAATGGCTGAAAAAGCGCGCCGGTGAAAACGGTGGAAGAAAAGGCTTTTATCGCCGCTCTTTCACGTGTCCCGCGCCGCGGAAAGTGACCGAATAGCAATTTCCAACAGGACGAAAGTATCAGGCGCCGCACCCAGTAGAACCAACGTATTCCGTTAGTCCAACGGTACGCGCATGAGTACACAAATGTAAAATACTTTCGACGTGACGTATAGCAGACCCCATTAATGCTGTTCCGTCTTTATGCGTAGTAACGCTGAAAATTCCCAATTAGGCGCGTTCCTTTTGAATGATCTATTTGGAGAATCGTTGCCCATTCGTGAAATTATCAACAGCCGTGATGCACGAATAATGATCCTGGCTTGAAATTTCCGGTGTCACTATGACCAAAAAATGAGATAATATTAAAGTAAGTAGGTGACTTTCAGAGGAATGAAACAACTGCTGTGCATAGCTGAGATTCTCGAGTTACTGACTGCGCTCAGATGAAAAAAGCGGCTTAATAAGCGCTTAGCGCTGCGCTGCCGGCAGTTTTGCAACGGTTGTAAGATTTTCTGCTGAACGACACACCAATGGTTTATGCTTTTCCAACATGTTTGCTAAGCGAGTGCCATTTTTTTCCGGTATATTTTTTTTTTCTTTATACGTTGGATCGCTTGATAAACATGTTGGAGCAGCGTAGGTTGTTAAGTGTCATTCAGCAGAAAATTCTATAACAGTTGCAAAGCTACTATTAGCAGAAAGTCATTACTAGCTGCTTTTTCTGCTGAACGCAACCATCTACGTTACTTTAAATTATTCTACTGCGTTACTCTAAACTACGTTACTCTAAATTTAAGGGTAAGCAGTAGAGGCAAGTTACTGAAAACATCGATGTCGTACACTGAGAACAGGATTTGCTGACAATTTGAGACCGGTTATTCCACTTTCGGATAAATCTATCTAATGGATAAATATCTGAAGAGCGGAGCTCTTTTCATACAGAAATAAACTGCAAGAATACGAAAAAAAATACTGCTATATCACTGTTCTCCAATAATATACTAGTAATTTTTCCATATACTTGTATTTTATTTCCGTATGAGGACGTTCTTCGAATATTCCTCCATTAGATCAATTTACTCGAAGTTGGGTACAACTGACCTTTAGTGAAATAGTATCAATTAAATAATTTTGGTCGGTATTCATAATCCAATTTTACATGTATATAAGGCCGTCTTAAGTTCATCATCAGACACTGTACGGTTCATTCCATTGGCTACGAAGCATCTGAAGATGAACTTAAGACGGTCTTAAATGTAAGATCTGACTATGAATACCGGCCATAATTACAGTAACCAAATCATTTAGTTGCATACATTACGTGCGACTAAATGATTTGACTACATTAACCGATCCTTCAAACCAAATCCCTTTTCTTCTTTCAATATAGACAAAAATAAAACGGAGAAACATGCGTTTGTTCGTGCGTCTATGGGTCAATTTGACCCCACGCATCTATTTACGGGTTAATGGAGTCTGCTGTACACCGCACGCCAGCCGTGGTCACGCTCGAGGTATCGCCGGATTCTTCCAAAGTTCAAGCATCACGACGGCGACGGTCTGGCGCGCGATTTTTCGTGCCAGAAAGAAGCGACTTCCAAAGGGGTCCTCGGTCGAAAAGAAGTCGCACACACAGTGTGCGACTTTCGGAAGTTCCCGCATAGCGAATGATCGTAAAATGCAGCCCGTGTAGCTGGTGAATACGCGACGCGCATAAATTTACGACGACGCTGCGGCTGGTGCTCGCGCTCTCTGCGGCAGCGCAACACGCGGCATAAGCATCTAGGGTTGCTGTCGTTGTTGTTCCGAGACGCATGGTCGATTCGAAAGGCGAACCACGCTCGCGTGAGTTCATCGTTACCGCGGCCGTTAGCTCGCGGGCTCTCTCTCTCTCTCGCGCGCGCTCGCGCGCGTTCGGTTATCAGTACGGTTTTATCGCGTCTCCTCTCCCGAGATGACCGCCGGGCTTACCTGGAAGTGCAGGATGATCGTCCATATCAGGCCGAGGGTCAGTTTCGGATTACCGTCCACGATATCCTCCGCCCGGATGTTGACCAGCTTGATCTTCTTGTAGCGTAAAAAATCGAGGGCCATCTGCACATTTTGCAGCATGTGGAAACGCATTCGACCCCTCTCCCGCGGCTGGAAAAGTAACGAGAGCGATTCGTCGATTAATTACGCTCGATCCGGGACAATCGTCGCTACTTGATCCAATTGTCGCTGGAAATTCGACGTTCGAGTTCTCAGCGCGGCCTTGCGAGTGACTCGAATTCGCGAATCTTATCCGGGTCGAAATTTTTAATTCTACATTGAAGTGGAGAAAATGGAAATAGGCTCCCATTTGTAGTAGCAGAGGACAATAGAAGATCTTTGAACACTTAACGCAGAACTAAATTAGACTCAAAGCAGGGCTAAAATGTTGACTCGGGTTATCTCAAGTAACGGTGAACTCGTGTCACAGAACGGAACCGAATTTAGAGAGAGAGACAGAGAAAGACTGCCACGAGGGCTTGGCGAAGGGCAAATACTCACAAGGTGCTCGCCTGAGAGCACTTCCAACAAGGAGATGAGATTGTGGCCGTCGCGCAGATCCTCGAACAAATCCCCGACATGTCGGCTCGCCTGCAACAAATTCCACGCCGGGCAAGTTAATTGCCGCTTTTCACATTCGAGTAGAGCTCGTCTGGTTATATAAAAATCGAGGAAGAAAAGGATAAATATCAAAACTGACACACACAGACACATGAGAAAGAAACGCGGCAGAGCTAAATGGCACGATGAGGATGTATTTACGTACACGAGGGGCTATAGTCCACCGACGATGTAACTCGCGCGAGCGGTTACCACCGCCGGCAGAAAACGAAAAACCGCAGGAATGTTGAGAGTTGCGCGTATATGCATAATGCAAATAACGAAGGCAGCGTGGGTATCAGTCGAGAGCGTCTACGAGATCGTCGAGCAGATCATGTAATAGCGGCGCATAATCTAATAGAAATGCACGGCGGAACTCGCGCGAACAACATTCGAAATTTCGTAATTCCGATTCTGCTGCATATGTATCAGCACGCACGGAGAATTTTCCTCGAAGGTGGAAACATTCATGAGACGAAAAGGTAAACCATAGTTGTCTTTGTCCGGATAAAGCATACACGGAAAACAAGTGCTGGATTCAAGTAAATAATTACTCCAGTACGCCTTAGAAAATGTTTACTTGGATTAAGTAAATTTTACTTGGACCAAGTAAATATATAATGCTCGAATATAGTACTTTTTTGACATTCAAGTAATATTTACTCAATCCAAGCAAAAATTTGCTAAGGAGTATTGGAGTATAAAATTAAAAACGTGATATCAGAAGCCAATTTTCGTACCGGTGATTTGTGTGTAAATAGTACTAACGATGACTTTAATTATCTCAGTTTCGGCACGGTCAATTTTTTTCTAATTTTATATGCACATAGATCGTGTTTTAACTAATATGCTATTAAAATTCGAAAAGATTCCTGAGAAAATCAATCTACGGACCAATTGCCTTAAGAGCAACGCAAACGACGTAATTACAATTGCACATTGCCATTTAGAAACCATGGTCTACGTGACAAATGCAGCGAATATCCTGTCTTTCTACTGTTTTCACAAACGTGCATACATAATAGTACTATACGTTACACAACAGTTACTAGCCAAGACAAAATCTTTCCTATATACTGGCATTAGAAATAACGCGCAATTGGAGCTGCAGCTTCAACAATGCATAAATCAATATGGAAGATTTTTTTAACTTTCTGATATTTTCTTTTATACATGGTGAATTTATATATATAATCAGATTGAGAAATATATCAAACTATCAATTAATTAATTGCTGTCATGTGTAAATTTTGGCTTCAGTATGAGTATATCCCAGTCGCGCAATACAAGTCTAAGTGAATTGTGCTTATTATTCAACCGAGATGTTTTGCGTGAGGCTGCGGTAATTTTCTGACGAGACTGACCGCACATAAGGTGTGCCCACATTATGTAAAAACCGCAGTTCAAGTTAAAAGTGTCCGAAATGATGCCGCCTGCTGTCATTGTCACCGCCCAAGACCCTGACGCTCCGAGCTGTGCACGTGCAAAAAAGCAAACGCATGCAAATCTACAATTTAAAAATACACATTAAGCTTGACGCGTGTTCGCTACCATATCGGTCGGCCAATGGTCAACAGCAACATGTAAAGTGAGTACGTCATTTCGTGCGGGTGTTAGTCAGACAGTGACACGTTAATAACATGAGAGAACACTCGCGTCGCGCAAACAGCGAAGGTTGTATCCCCGTGGGATACGCATCGGGGCGACAAGCGCGCGCGCAATGCCGCGTTGCGCATCTCGCACGTTTTACATAATTCCTTAATTCGCAACGCCGTCGATACACGAAAAGGCGGGATTTACACTGCAAACGACGATAAATCGTGCGTGTTGTCAAATAATGCCGTCGATAATGACTGAGAACTATAGACTTACGGTAGGGGAACAGCATGGTTGGTTGTTCACAAGGACGCACACGTGTAGGCATGTGTAAGTCTGAAAAAGATAGCGATTAAGCACCGTCACCGTGGGTTAGCGGAGAAAGAAAGAGTGCTCGCGTGAGCAGGGGCGAATGATGACGACCTTCCGAGACACGAAACTCGTCATTTTTAGGAGCCCCAGTTAAAAAGCGTAACCCATAAACAGCACTTGCGAAGAACCGAGCGAAAGATGTTAAACGGAATGTACCCCGTTTTATTTTATTTATTGATACAAGTAAAACAACCCGGGAGAAATGATTATATATAATTATATATAATTACATAAAATTATATATGATTATATATAAATTATATATGAATTTTGTCTGTATATAGTCACACATATAATCATATACGTCTGTACAAAAAAAAAATTGTCATGTCATGCAATTAAGCGTCGACGTCATATGTTGCCAGAAAGCATTTACTTCGATTGTATTTGTATACAATTTGCACACAACAATATTTTCTCGTTGTGAATATATATAATTATCTATGGTTATACGTACATGGTCCTGCAGAGACAAATTTCATATGTGTATGTACATATATATGTATATATAATCTTCTTTCCCTGAGAAATTAGTAAGGATATTTTTCATTGAAACTATTTGTACAAATATCTCCAGACGACACGAACATAACCGAGTCTTTGTATTTCAGTGTAGAGATTTCCGGAGAACGCATAAGTAAGCATTTCCAAATAAAGTTAATATAACAATTTTATTAGTTTTCATATGAATTCGCCCCTGCGCGTGAGCGTGCATCACGCGCGCGCACACATGCGTGCGTGCGTGCGTGCGTCGCGTGTCATGCAGCCAGGTGAATAAATGTCAAGCGATTGACAGAGTAGCACACGTGATCCGCCTACCATCCGCATTTCGTAATCGTGACTAATTGCGAGTCGCGTTTATGAGTCTCAAAAGAAGACGATTTCGAAGCGTTCCGTTTTACGACGATGTTGCGACATTCGTTTCTTTACACGACATGTGAATAGAATTAATAGTACCCTTGGTTATCAGAAAACGACACACGTGCGTGTCACGAAGCGTTCGGATATATCAGCGCGCTTTCACCATAAATATCACGAGATGGGTGGGCCATAAAAAAAAAAAACGATAATTGGACTTTAAAATCTCAAGGTAAAAAGTACCGAGTTGTACGGAAATTAAGAAAACAAACTTCCCGGTTACGCGTTAAGCTCGCGACGTAGTAAATTCTCCGAAACGTAGGTTGCAAATGTTTCCTGGTCGCGTGAAAAATTATATCGCTGACAATGATCTGTAGCAACTACGTCGCTGCGCGATCTGCATATTATTCCTATTAATAATAAGCTGTGGCCAATCGCAGCTCGCCAACTGTTCCGCCAACTGTTGGCGAACTGCGCCCGCTCAGAAATAACAAACAACCGAACTCGGTGTAGTTTTCAAGTTATAACTCCGGCCGGAAGTATTTCCGGACTTAGGGACCGCGTGAACTTTCATCTTACGAGCCAGTGAAACGCGCTCCTCAAACCAGTCAGACACGTACCACGAATATCCTCTACGAGAGAGTCTACTTTACGCTCATAGGTAAAAGACCTCTTCAAACACAGTTATCTCTCGCAATGCTGAAATTAACTTTCGCAGAACGAGGTAATTCATACTCGATTGTCTCGGAGTTACTTGACTAGTCGCTTCGAGCGGAAGAAAAGAAAGGAAGGTCTGAAATCCCTTTGGCATACCGAAGTCACGGGAGTGAAGGGTCGGAGCATACCGTAAAAGACAGGGCGCGAACGTTATTACTGGATCTCGTTCTGTCGCGTGAGGCGATCCGGCAATTCCTGACGTGCCGTTTTGGCGTGAACGCCACTTTGTCATAAAGGCATTAGAGGCACGGTAGAATAAGGCTAACAGATGGAACAAGTAACGGTATAGTGGATGCTTTTACGACGCTAATGAAAGTAATTATCCTAACCGGCGCGAAGCACGTTCGTAACTTATGTACGCGTTAAGAGACAATCCTCGGGAGGAATGTCTAGCCGTCTTCGCGGCTGTTTAATTGCCGTATCGAAAAACCGACACTATTACTGCGATTATTGCGACAAACGTCGTGTATTGTTACGCGTTAAATTGCGATAGAGATGCATGCTGCTTGCATCTTGTGATCCAACGTATCTTTCATCAATCTTATATATTGTAAAAGAAGTAATAATCGGGATAAGCATACCTTGACGTACTTCCAGTGCTGCAAGAAACATAAAGAGAAAAATGCAACAGCTCGTTGTAATTACAGCGATGATTTACATATAATTAGGTCGATCGTGTGGGAAAACGCGGAGCGTTGAATAAACCGCGACTCATCCTTGGTCTTATCGTTACACGTTCGGCGTAGCACGCAATTATCGTTGCGATCGTAACGTAATTGCTTAACGCGGCTGTGATTAACTACGTTGCCGGTTAACGAATTTGACGCGGACGCGACTACTCGCGGCTGCAGAATCGGCGCCGACGAAAAGCAGCTTTCGTCGTTACGAAACGTCGGGATATGTTCACTATCGCTCTGTCCTCGGTTCGCACAGATCGTCCACTTCCTGTATCCGCGATTCCGCGAACACGGTACAAGGTCCTACAACGTGAAGCACGTGAAACGTCTGCGAGAAGCGACTCGCACAATGCGCTTCCTTTGTATCGCCGAGTAAACGAGAGTATCTCGTTTGTGAGAACAAATAAAAGATTTCGGTGAAATGTATAGTGATTCAGAAACGTCGACCTTTCTCAAGGGAAACGAATATTTCAGGGTGTCTACTCGAACTTGAAAAAAATTCTCCGAGAATTTCCTGATCTTCCGGAGAATTTGTTAAAAATTCCACGTAAAATATCAAGTAAAAGATTCCAAATATTTTTTACGTATCTTGCAAATGGAATATACATATAGTCTTTAATATTTTCATAGAAGCTTATAAATCATAAAAGAAAATTAAGGATCACTCGAGTTTCAATGATCAAATCGTTGTTTTCGGTGTCTACCGGATTAGTTGTAAAATAATATAATTAAACATTTAAAATATATACGTAGATAGAGAACAAAAGAGAATCTATCGTAGACATAAAAGAACTGCTAATATTTAAATTCCCTGGTTTTCAATAAAATTCCCTGTGAATCCCTGATTTTTCCGGGCATGAACGAATTCCCTGAGAATTCCGGGGTTTCCAGATTTTCCCAGACGGTAGACACCCTGATATTATTTGAATTTCTCATGAGGCATCGACTGAATGCGTCGTTCACAATTGCAAATTGTTCGAGCTTCGGCGCATCCACTTAGCTCATTGAATTCGAGCCGCGTTGCTCCTCGCAGCCGGACTCGCCGGGCAAGTAAGAAACACAAAAAGCTGAGAATGCAGGTAGGGTGTCGTCGCCGCATTCTGATTACGTAAGCGCCGCCGGTTCGTGCCGTCGTATCAAAGGCGTACAACACCCGGCCGAAAAGAGTGATCGCTAAAAACAGCTGTAAAAGGCTCTTTTTCTCCCCTCATGGCGGCGCGCTCCCTCCCTTCAGGCCCACCCGTTCGCCGGCGCCCCGAAGAATAAACGCTACCTACCTCACCTGCCCTACAGCCCCACCTCTAACTGCGGGCGGGAGGTGGTAAATCGGGAACGGGCACTCACGAAGAGGGTTTCCGAATAAGGTCAGGCTCGCAAGACCAAACGTGGGCGCGCGAAACCGAGCGACCGAGCGATCGACCGTGGGTCGATACTGGTAACTGGTATCGCGCGATGCGCGAATATCGAATATTGTTTTTTTCCCCCCTCGATGAAGCTTCCTCTGCGTAACGAAACCAGTCACCAGGTGAGGTGGTCTAGACGTGCAAAAAGAATACCGCGACCGAGTATGACGTCGCGTCGGGGCACGACGATGCGTTCGACGCTTTCTGAAATAACCTTTGACGGACTGACTCAGATACTCGTCAGCGCGCAATAAAGAAAAAAAGTAGATGCCTATACGCGGAATACTGTCCCGGGTATAATACCTCCGTGCGTAAAGCCTGCTCCATGTGAATGGCGTCTTAATGATCGCGGCCTTCCCCGTTGGCTCGTGTGCACCTTTGTAACCCGACATTGCGTTCTATTGTTGATATGTGCAATACCTTTCCCCTCTCTCTCTTTCTCTATATATCAAGTGACCTTTCGTTGAAACGAATATTGCGTCAGGGTCAAGGTATAATATCGCAAAGTTTTGCGTCCGCCAATTATCTACTCACATCTCGTTTGCGCAATCCGCGAATTCGATCCATCGCCGCTCTTCGCGGAAACTCCATTCGCGTTCGCCGATATGTCGACTCTCTCCCTCTCTTTCTCTCGGATAAAACCGTTCGAGATTACATCCCGAATCGCGAATGATCTAAAATTCCTCTACCCTCGGATATATCCCCTGCGCTTGGTCCACGTCACTCTCGGCGCCACATGAGACGCGTTCGTAAACAGCATCAGTGAACGTTCAAAGCGCGCATCCGCTATCCCGCGTGCGCTTCATCCGCACGTCGCGACCGGCGCGACGAAAGAAGCTCGAGCGCGGAGAGAGTGACGAGAGAGAAAGAGAGAGAAACGAGGAGGAATGAGAGAAACGGTGGGCAGGAAACGGCACGACAGAACGATGCCAGCTTACGATAATTACACGTCGACGGGACAACTCCGCCCGTATACGGCCGTGATTCGAACCATTCCCGGAGCCGCCGACCGACCTCGCGCGCCTGCCTCGCGGCTTAACTCGCTCCGGCTACACCATGACGGATGAATCATTGTCTGTATTAAGTCCTGACTGACATACGCGTTTCGCCGAACGGAGGAAAGATGCGCGGCCCCGCGTCGTGAATTTTCTCTCCCGCTTCCCTCGCTTAAGCCGTGTAACTGACAAATTAATTAGACATTCGTGGGTGTATATAAATTAATATGCAGACGACTTCATTCGCGAGTCGCGGATTTTACGGTGAACACGCGTAGACCGCCGAGACCCCTTAATAAACACATCACCGCGAGCGAGTTATCTTTTTCTCATTTTCGAGATCAAACGGATTTACCTGACGAATTTATCTGACTCATGACGAGTGACTTACACGAAGAGAAATTTATAGGAAAAATTACTATAGAATTTTCGTATAATTGAGGAATAGACCGATCAATCTGGAGTAATTTACTATGTTTTCATTCCATATAGTGCTATTTATATCCATCTATGTTCCATATATATTCCATTTATATCCATGTGCTATTTATAATTTACATTTTATCATGGAAGTATAATAATTTGTTCTACGATACAATGGAGAAAATATAAGTGTAAAGTTTAAGAAAGTATCTGAATAGATTCGCATATTATCCAAGAAAACTTTGTTAAAAATACTATATTTTTTTATTAAGAATATAATAAAAATTATGCGAGCTTTATAAATCAATATATATGGAAAAGTTTCTTAAAAAGCGAACATATTACAATACATACATAATAATCTGTACGATCGATATAGCACGATGTCGATAACTATTCTTTGTCAAGCTCTACTATCTTTTCTTTACACTATTAGAAAACATAGAACGATAGAAAAGAATTTTACATGAGAAAGAACTACAATATCTCCTCTCCGTGTATGACCTGCCGATGTAAGTTTTCTTTCATCCTGAGGTAATCAAAAGTTCGTTGAGATGTTATAAAAATCAGCGAATAAACAAACAAATAAATTATCGATCAAACAGTCGAGCATAATACGTTGTTCAGTCATCTCTCACGAATCCATTCGATAAACCGCCGAGCACGAAACTATAATTAAATCTTATCGGTGGCAAGCGCGAGGATTAATGCGGCTCCGAATATCAGAGAGGCTTATCGATTTTACCGATAATTCGATACAATCAAATCAATATTAGCCGTTTGACAAGAGTTTCGCACTTAGCAGCGATTCGCGATGAATCAACCGTCACCGTGTGAAAGCACGAGGCGTTACTTCAAAGCGTATTATATCGCGAAAGCGCGAATGTTAACGCTCCGAGAGCTAACGATTCTCAGCATTGTTCGCAGATATTCGCCGCAAAATCGCAGCTGCAATGGTTGTCAAACGCAGACGCGCACGATGCGCTCTCGTGCACCCCTCTTATGGTGGAGAATCCAGCCACACGACATAGCTCGCGGTTATTCACGCTCAGCAACTCTCACGAAGACGCACAACATTGCGGCACACAGACGGGCGGACAGTCGGTCGGTCCCTTATCGAGAAACGTTTGGCCGCGTTCTTATCCCGGACATATAATACGGCGCGGTGTCGGAACAATACACCAGAGATCAAAGCTCACCGGTATCTTCGCAATCGGTATCTACGACTTTCGCCGCGAAACGATAAACAATCACTATCTACGCGGATCACCGTATCTCGCTGCTGTGGAAGCAGAAGCTCGATATTGTAAACGGTGCAACGATCGGCCCCGCGAGTAAATCGAAATACAATACCATTTATGCAAGAGTAACATTCACCGCACCATATCGGCGGCTGAGATAAATTAGCAATCGACAGCGGAAGATACGTTCCGACGAAGAATCGGAGAAAGACGCATTGAGTGCCGGGCGGACTTTCATTGATTGTTAGTAGGGTGACTGGTAATTGAAATACTAAAAGTATGCAAATGTAATTCGAGATACGTATAGCTTTCACCTCGTTTCATCAGTTCTCTATTGACTGTACAATTTCATATACTGAAAAAAAGGGCTATCGTTCAGATAATATTAACTTGATCAAAGGAAAACATTTGCTCCAATAACCCCTTAAATATGTTTACCTCAGAAGTAAAAATATAATCGACTATATGATATCTCCTTCATATAAACATTTACTTGCTGTGTGTTACTTACTATGTGTTAAAAATGCGACACATATTGAAATCACAATTAAAATATCAAAATTTATTTTTAGAAAATATTTATTGGATAAAAAAATCTAAATTTGGGACCGATACACAGAAAAAGTGCTAGATTCAAGTAAATAATTACTTTAATACTTTTTAGCAAGTTTTTATTTGGATCAAATAAATATTATTTGAATGTAGAAAGAAGCGATACATTCAAGTAATATTTACTTGATCCAATTTACTTAATCCAAAATTTGGCTAAAATGTATTCAAGTAATTATTTTCTTGAATGTAGTACTTTTTTCTATATAGATGCAACCAATTGTACTTTATATGTACTTTATATGTGTAATATATAATTATAATTATACTTTATAACGTAACTTAATAAGACACATGATAGTATCATAGCGCCAGTCATCAGTGATGATCGCGGCATTCAACGCGTTAACGACAGAGCTATCGCGCGCAGAGGAAGCGTTCACGGACGCACGTTCGCGTGACATTTTTCCACTGATGCGATTGATACGGATACGCAGGTGAAGTTCGGCCGAACGTTTTAGGAACACGTACGCGCGTATGTATCATCGATTTGTCGCTCGAGATTTTCCACGATCGTGTCGCCCACTTGTCTTGCTCCCGAGCCGCTGCCTTCTATAGTCGTATCTCCTCGCGACCAGGTACTTTCGACCCACGTGCGTGCCACATACGCAACACGGGGGCCGCAATATCGGGACCGTGATTGCGCAACGACGCGTTTACTTATTTTTACGTGGCAGCGATTCGCGGGACGCCTACTTGTACGGTGTTAAAGAGCGACGTGCGAATGTAAAAAGGCGCGACCAACCCGCTCGAAAGCTCAGGACAAAAAGGGACGACACACCGTTGGGCCCCTTGCGTGCGTGCGTGTCGCGGAATAGCGTGTGCGTTACCCGTCGTTTTGTTATGCCTGACTCCGCGCGGACCTCGTTACCGCGCTACCACGCGTTTCCTTACTTCCATCGGCGGAGCTTTCACGCTTGTACCGTGCGGCCTATTGTCTACGATCGCGTTTCGATTCAACCACGAGTTCGTCGATTTTATACCGTTTTATTCCGCCTCGAGCATTTCGGCAATTTGCTTCGCCAAGTATCGGCATGTACTGATAGAAAATTATTTTCGACACCAAACATCAAAAATTCTTTTTTGATTTTAACCACAAAAATAGTAGTAGCAATTAGACACTGTAGTAACATTTATTGTAGTTACATGTATATTGCTGCTACACGGAAAAAATATTTTGCTGGCACAGTCAATTTCTCAATCACAGATAACAAAAAGATTTAGCAGAAAGAGCAAAAAGATTTGTTAAAAGTATTAATTGCTATTTGCTTGATATATGGACAGCAAAATAATTTGGTTATGCTAACTAAACGTTTTACTACAATAGTAAAATTATTTTGTCCATGTAACAAATCCTTTGCTGTCCGCGAAGTAGCTGAAAAATTCGCTATGCCAGCAAAATATTTTCTTGCATGTATTATTTTTGCGGTTAAAACTAAAAAGGGTATGTTTGACGTTGAAAATAATTATAATTTTCTTTCAATGTACAGATTTTCCTTCGATTCAGTAAAAAGAAAGATAAGACCAAGGAGGAAACCGCAGCTGATAATTCTTGAAATCGAGATGGCGTGAGAAGAATCGCGTGAATACGCTGAAAGGCACAGATATAAATAAAAACGAGAGAGATCCGCTAATTCGATAATCAGTCTCACCTTTTTCAAATGTTTGTTCACCCATTTCGTGAAGGTCTTCTTCTGTATAGCATCTCGTTCGTCTGCAAACACACGGAAAGAACGGAGGTATTAGAAACGTGTAATCGTCCGCGAAGTCTTTCGGTGGGTATTGTGTCATGACAATTGTCGGACGGTAACATAATATTATTTTGAAAGGTAGCGCACGTCACCGCACCTATTGACACTTACAATATAGATTACTACGAAAATCAAATTTCGCAATTCGTCACACTGATAGATATGCATAACGATAACACCGTATCGTGCCGGCGTAACGTCACGCTTCTAGTATGATTGCGAGCGTCATGACGCAACGCCACCTCGAAATAGGCCTTTTTTTAAGGATGGTCGAGGTCAGTATAACGAAATCAAAGTCGCAGGCAACCGGATCGGGTCAAATCGGAGGTTAAGCAAATAGACAAGCGAGCTAGCAAACGGAAAATCAGTCGACTTGGTAAGCCGCTTGATTAGTTAGTATGCGAGTCAAAAATCCCGACAATGCATCATATGAGTAAGAAAATGAAGCCCAATGAAAAAAAAATACAAAAAAATAAAATTACACAGAATTATAAATATATAATCATATTAATTTGAATCATATGTAAATTAAACATAAATAAATACTGTAATATTTTCATTTATATTTTGTTACGATTTGCTCTATTTTGCTCATGTTATCAACACAGAGAAAAGGGTTTCTTTTAAAGTAATATATCTATTTATTTGACTTGGATTTGTTTAAAACACAACTTTATTTAATATCAAATATCATTTTGTTTGAGTAAAAATGTTGCTTCACTAGAGTAAACTATGTTATATGATAAAAAAAAAAAATATATTTAGAGGAAATAATATTCGGCTTTTAAGGAAAACAATTTATTACATTATATATTAAATATTGTCCAAATGTAACGAAGAAATTCTTTAATATTTTTTATAATACAATATTATTTCCTTCAGATAATTTATTGTTTATGACAACCATTGTAATGTTTGGATGAAAATACAAAAGAAATATGTTATTTGACGTAAAGATATTTATTGTTAAACGAGAAACTAAACAATTCTGTTTGTTAAATCGAACATCCGTTTACTTGCTCCATTACACAAGACAAATGTATTCCAATTAAAGTAATCATATTAAGTCCAAAGAAATCTTTTCTCGGTGCATAAAACATTCAATGATTAAATATCGGCTGAATTCTAAATATCACTCGAATCTGAAATTATCATTTAAGGCTTAATTTCGTCGTCATCGATGCGAGACGCAACGAGTTTATGCAACCGCAAGGACGTCTGCGTCACTTCGGGAGCTTTCTTAAGAATTAATAATGATTATATTCTTGCAACGTAATCGCGGTTACTGTAGCATGCATAAATAAATAATGACGCACACGTTCCCGAAACCAGCTGTCGCGACCAAAGTGAATTACGTGTGGTCATTGCGTGCTTGAAATGTCGTCCGCATTAACCATCCGTAAGTTATATCGATGAAACTTCATTGCGAACACGATCATGGTAGATGGAATTTTCATTTATCGGCACTTAATCATGGATAATCGGCGTGGAAACTCATAAAACTTCGAGCTGCGATTTACAACGTGCACTCGACACGTCATCATCATAGCCCGTGAAAAGTTCACGCTATTCGAGCGACGGTATCATCGACCGGGTATGTTAGAAACGTCGTCAAGCTGACGGTAAGTGTCAGTGTCTAACGCCGCCAGACGATATAAAATAAGAGGTAAAGAGTTACCCACTGTAATACACTTCTAGATTTAGAAATATCTCGAGTGGCTTGCTCTGTGAACGATCACACTTTCCGAGTGCGCCTGTCACTCTCGTAAGAATCACCATCAGATACCTCAATGAACAAGCGTGAACGCAGTTCAACTGTTATGCCATTAAACACGTAACGTGTCTATTGTTATAAATAATATACGATTGATAAAGTTAGCAGTGAACGTGATAATGAAGACGCCAATACGACGGGGATCGCATTAGCACTAGAACCGCAGCTGAGGTCACCTTTTACCCATTTGTAGATTCTTTTCTCTCCGTTTCTTTGGATTTTCATCGCTGGGAAGCCTTCTTCATCACTGAATAGTTGAACAAAATCATAAAGTTTAAGAAGTCTACGGATAATTACAATAAAAAGAGGTGGGTCAAAAGTGATTATCCGCGCATCTAGGATCCAACTAGCCGCGGTTTTAGTGCTAATTGGCAAGTATGTAAATTCGTGCAGGATGACCTTAATTTCGAACATTTTTCCAGAATGGTGTCGGAATTCTCGCGTGACAAGTAACACGGCGGAAACTTTGTTTAGTATAAACGTACGCGGAAAGTTTATTAATGCCTTACACGCACGCACCCGCGGGGCTCCGGAATTTTACAGCTCAACTTGGGCGAAATCGCACAATTCGCCGTAATCTGCGAACCGGGCATTTGTTCTTCCCTGATTAACTCACCTCGTTGTGTGCTAGGCCGAACTTTGACCCAGTTTTAATAGCTTGCCAACAACCCCGAAATTGCATCGGATAAACGTGGCTCGGATACCAATTAATGAATGACAATATTATCATCAAAAAGGAGGTCGCGGCTTGCGCAGCGAATTAGATACATCAATGCTCCGTGGTTTATTAATTTATCGCGGTTTCGGTGCTTGTGTTATCACTTGTCCCTGGAAACTGAAAACTTGGATCAAATAACTTTCTTAAACGTCAACCCTCCTGATATCAGGAAAGTGGGACACGTGAATACGGCTCTGCTCCATTTATTTGTCAATTAGAACGTCCGTGCGTTATACTTCAATTATTTTCGCCCTGAATACGGATCGATCGTGCATCGATGAAGAGAGACACGAGAAGCGAACGTCTTGCTTAATCTCCTTCAAGTTTCGAGGAGAAGAAAATTTAGTTGCCGTAACTTTTTCACACAATCAAGTGTCACACATCTGTACGGCGCTAAATCGATTTCCGATGCTTGCTACGTTCGACTGAGCTTTGTAACATTTTAAGCGTAATTAAATATAGTTAAAGAAAGCATTCATCGAGAAACGATCTGATCTGTTACGTCGTGCGGAAAAATTCCCTGCGTAATCAGTTATCAGTAATTACGTCAGTAAGATTGAATGGAGTCATGGTCTTCCCAACAGCCGCTTCCGAATAGGGTAAAGCATCGATGAGAAATTCCGATCGTGATTGGCCAAATCATTATTAGACGAAGCTATGCCGGATCAACGCTCTGAACATGGAACGACGCCGGTTCGCAGTGGGTGTGAGCAGAGTTGATATCTCGGATATTAACCGAGTTTTGGGCCGGTCTAAACTCGCGTAGGGCAGCTTTCGATCTCTATCAGTCGTGCAACTACGACCTACTACCGATCGCGAACTAATTCCCGGAGAATCCAATTTTCAATGCCACAATCACGGAGATGGGTTTGCGTGAATTGTCGGTCATTAATCGGCGTGGTCGTAATGGCTCGTTTTCGCCAATCTATGCCTATGAACAGCCGGATCTTACAATCAGACCCGTGGAAATGTAACTACAACTTGCGAAAAGCCGTCACCTAAGGCTTGAAATCCTACGTATCTTTTCGGTTAAAAATCACATCATTCTTAACTTTGATGGTGATAGTCCATCAGTTGAAGTAAATAAATTTCTCATTTGGAGAATAAAGTTAATATTGATTTAGTTATTAATATTTTATAAAATTATTAACTAGTAAAGTTATTATCGTCTATTTTACGCCTTTTTAAACGTTTCCATATACGAAGGTAAAAGCGCATCGGTAGGAGAGGAGATCCATGAACTAATCCCGAAGAAATGCGTTCGCACATACATCGACGGATTCTTTCTTCAGAATAAGCCCTTGTTGGCACGGATGCTGGAATGTGGTAACCCCGATAACGGTGATTGATGTTACAAGGGCGGAAGATAAACTTTCAATGAATGTATTCATCGATATCTGGCCTTTTCGGGCATTTCTGACAGTAACTCAACCGATTCGCTTCGAATCGGCATCACACAATGTGTCCATTTGTCGAGTGCTTGATAAATACAAAAGTGCCGTGTTCGGACGATAATAATCTCGCTATATATAACGATATATCGCGATATTAATACACGGTCTGTGCTAAAAAGGTACGCGAAGCGATTTTAATTAAAAAAAAACGGCAAGGCAAATTGTTACACGCTTTCGTTATCTGAGAATATCTTAACCGTTTTATACGTGCACGGAGAGAACATTCGTCAAGCAACCGTATCATTCGGAAAGAACCGTGGAAGAGGCACGCCTCTCGCAAGCATGATTGACATCTACGACTTTTATACCTCGTGCCCACTCGCGAGCGACGACGCGCGTGCATTTTACGCTTCCGTTATTAATTGCCCGGCTTAGTTCCCCGGTGCGCGCTCGTGCAAGCAAGAGGAGGTCGTAACGCGCGGATGAGAGACTCTCGATTTCATAATACACGTCCTTCGCCGTCGGCAGCCGTCAAAGAACCCGGAGGAGTTCCTCTAAGCGCGCGAGCGCGTGATACGAAACCAACAACGCCGGCTGATAACGACGTAACGGGCGCAATCACGTCACGAATTGAATTACTGCCGGACACGATTGCCGGTAATTACGATAAATTAACGATCAATCCGAGACGTAGTGAAAGATACGGAGTGACGTCATCGTGCATGAGCCTTCCGGCCGTTTACTTTTGCGTTAAATGAAAAGCGTTGGGCGTCTCGCATAGTCGTCGTACGCAATCCGAGTGGGCAGAATGAGAGATTATGAAAAGCTACGGCTATTGTTTATTGTTTTTCTACTCGGCTCGCGTTTGTGAAATAGCACGCTGCGAGGTGGTCTAGGCGTGGTACATCGAACCGAAAAACGCTTCATAAATGATTTATTGCGTTGTCTCTTTCATGCGAAGATATTTAATATTACAACGTCAAACTTCGATATTTGATTCGAGTCTCGGAACTAGATAAGAAAGAATAAGAAACACTAGCCTGATCAAGCGAACGATGAAAGAGAGCCGCTGCTCTTCATTATCTACCGATTCATCTTACGTATACACGGTGACAGTTCGAATGTTCCGCACGTAGAGTATGTATATATACATATATACGCCCGACGTTGTTAAAAGATATATTAGGCGAAGAGGCGACACATATATATACACATATATATATATATATATATATAATCAGACATTTATCAAACAAACGCAGCGCAAATCGACATAGTCGACTTCCGAGTTAGTAAAAACCAATGTCACACCGTGTGAGTTGAACTCGACAGTCCGCAAAGGGACGAGACAAAAAAAAGGGGGGGAGGGGGGGGATGGGAAACTCAAAAAAAGAAACAGGAAAAACAGGCTCTGAACTCTCACGAAAAGAAATCTCGGATCCAGCATCCGCATGCCAATTCTCTGTCTCCCTCTTTCCCACCACCTACCGTGCGCCTCAATGAACATCGCCCAGCAGCCCCAGAAAGCCTGGGTGTTGCCGGTGCGGTGTTCCCCGACATCGCCACCATTGCACCACCGTTCCGGACCGTCCTCCGGGAATCCGTTCGCATTCTGACCTTTGAACTTGGAGAGAGACTCCTCGTAACCGTGCTGGGAGCGTTGCTCACGCTGGTGCTCGGCCACGGTGTCCGCCGGGTCGAAGCCGAGCCGCTCCTTGTAGTAAGCCTGGGTCGACATCCTGTCCTTCTCCGGGCCCCGGGCCGTCCCAGCGAAGTAGAGAGTGCAGGTTTCAACGTTCATGCCCGGCCACGCGAACTATCATGACACACTGTACGCGCCTCGCTCGACGCGACCGCGGAACCGACACTGGCTTTCCGCCGCGCGTCTGATAAGAGACGCCCGCTCGTAACTCGGCCGCGCGCCGAGCTCTGCTTGTTGATTATTCGCCGGCGTAACAACACTTGTTCAATCTCGTTAATCGCCCGACAACGTTCGCAAGGAGTCGCTCTGTCCCTTCGGTCCGTCGACCGGTTCGATCGGCTTCCGATTAACGCGAGTATATCTCGCTCGGACGCATCTTCGTAAACCTATCTCTCCCCTTCTCGAGTAGCGGAGGAGCTTCCAGGTTTCGGTTCGATCGTTCGTTGAGTGCTTTCTCGTTTGTTTCGTTTTTTATCCTCGTTGCTCTCTCTCGTCGGTGACGCGACGGAACGCTCGGATCATCCGCCGATTATCGCTGCTGTTTACCGCGGCCGGCGACGTGCGCCAGCTTCGGATGCTGGAACGCGATCGGGTTCTCTCTCGACCCTCTCGCGTCGCTGTTCGTGGAATCGGCCAAGGATTCTCTCACCTTCGAATTCCAACCTGTCGCGCGCGCGCGCGCGAGCGGTATATGCTAATGCGAGCGAGCGAGCGCCGTGTATATCCGCTCGACCTCGCACACGATATGGCACTTTGTGAATTCTCGAAAAACACCCGACTCGTCCGTCGCGTGCTCCCGTCAGTGACGGCACGGGGATGGAAAACCTGCGGCAACGACAACGTGCGCGAGTGAGATTATCGAACGTTGGGTAAAGGAAGTTTCAACTCGTTACGAGTTGACGGAGATGAAACGTGAGCGGAGAGAACCTTGGACGATTTCGATAAATATTCCAATTTATCCAAATGAGGGTCGTAAAATCACTCGTCTACGAACATTATGAGGACTATTTTGGTATTCTTGATTGTACAAACACGAGAATGACTCAATCGTTGCCAAGGATATGTGGTCGGGGAAAACGCTTGCTTCAATTTTTCCGCGAAAAGAAACCGAAAAGAACTGCGAGAAAATTGAGAAAACCCCGGCTTTCTCTGAGTCTTGAAAACTATACAACGATATAACTTTATTCTTAAAGATCTTTAATAATAACTTTAATCTTTAATGATCGTACAAATATGATATGGGCTATATTCCTGTTCTCGTTATCGCCAACAATGCTGTAACAGTATCCGCGACTTTAATATATCGCGTCTTCAGGAGACGATGAGTACGCTCTCAAGCGGTGATGAACACGAGAAACTGTAGAAAAATAATGGGAGCCAAGAGAAACGACGTGGCAGGTAGGAGTGGAAAGGACGATCGATCGATATATCCGTGCGAGATTAGAAATCGGCGGCCTTGATGCATGCCTAAGTAAGGAAACTCGAGAACTCGATCATGGTTACGCCCGACTATCGCAGCTATTATCCTACGCGTGTCCATCAAATTTGTAATCGATCACCCGGCAATTAAGCTAACGACCAGGGTAGGGATTACCTACCTACCACTGTAACAACGCTGTGAAACACATCACGAATAAATACATCAGGAATAAATTTTAATTTACGATTCGCCCAACTCGCAATATTTCTCAATTTCACTGATTCCCACGCGAGTTTCCCCGCAGTTTTGCGGGGAAACTCCGCAACTGCGCAATTTAACCGTATGAAAACCCGACGGAACAAATCTGCCGGAAATAAACGCGAGCAACAACGGGGGAAAATTGAACCGTCGATTGCTAGGTTAGGCGCGAAATATACCGCGCAGCACCGCTGAGAGAACGTAAGCAGAACCGGGTGGTTAACCAGGTTGGACTGATGCCCGACTTCCTCGCGTGCGAGTATCGATCGGTGTTATCCTGCAGTTGCGATATCTTTCTCTAAATCGTGCACGCGTGCACCGCGACAAAAGCAACGGCGCGAACTTACGATCGGAATGAGAGAACGCCGAGAGTTGCGAGCGGAAAGCGAAATCGGACGGCCGGCGACGGCGGACAGATCGAGCGACCCTTTCAAACTGACGATCCGCGAGGAGACTGAGCGCCGACGCATACGCCTGGCACCGGCGAGGCTTAAGACACGATGGAAGCGCGCCTCCTAACCGCGAGACCGAACTCCCCGCATATGGTAAACGGAGAATGGGTACGTGGGTGCCCCCGTGGTCGGTGCGTGTCAGGAAGGGTCGTCATGGACCAATTCGCCCGACGCCACGAAGACGCACCTATACTACCGTTCGGTAGTTGCCCCGCACTTTCCCCCTTTCTCCCTTCCCCTCTTTCGTTCTTTTCCTTCCTCTGTCGTTCGAAATGAAAAAGGAGAAAAGACGCAAAAACTCGATTCGCTGCGAAGTAGCGAGAGCTCGCGTGTATGGTAATGCATGTAGTCGCGGCGAGACGCGCATACACGCGCGATCGGGTCGATGACGCGACGCACGCTCGGTCGATCGCTGCACTTGCAGTTGTGGACCATGTCGCCGTGTGCAGCAATCGGGCCACGTACGTACGTATGCACATACGCGCGAAAGCCGTCACTCTTGCCTCCGCCTGAAATTAGAAACGGAAAGAAAACAGAATGACGCGGACGCCACGCGCCATGCGGTTAGGTGAGGTCATTCTACGCTCGTCATTATGTCGCATGGAAAGCTCGGGACGGAAAGCTCCGCTTGAAACGCCCTAGGTTCGCGGCAAAAGCCGAAGCATAAAACGAGAAGCGACATCCGGTGTGGGGAACTCGGGGGAAGGGGCCTCTCGAGAAATATATACGGGAAAAAACGAGAAACAGTCCCTCGAGAATACCAGCCGACTAGACGCGCGAAACTAATTAACGTTAAACTCTCGGGCTCGAATCAAGATGCGAATCTGAATTCAACCCTCGTTCGTCTCGTTCGTCTCTTTCCAGATCCAATTCGAGCGCATCCTCCGTCTCGAATTCAATTTGAGCTAGACTCGAACCGAGGAGAATGCATCCTTTGCCGCCCGTTGACCCGCGACGTGACTTTAATTGATCTCGTACGCGCCGAGACACGCCTATAATGGACGACGAGCCCTTGTTAATTCATTAAACGCCGAATGGGCCGTATGAGCGAACGAGTCGCGAGCTTCTCTTAATGTCCCCGAGAACTGAATCACGCGTTCTAAGAAACTTACTCTCTCGCATCGTCGAGTACATACACGTGTGCCTTATATGAGCACGGTCTGCTTGCACAGAGCGCGTCATACGCCGCGTGAGCGAGCGAGCGTAAAGGTATGCCAAAAACGCGGATGCATCGAGTCCGAACAGGATCCGTCAATAGGAGCACTATGACGGAGACACCCGTTGTGCCTCAGAGACGAGGAACTGTCTAAAGAGGCGCGCATTAATATCTCCGATGCATTAGTATCTTCTATCTCGCGCGCGCACAGCGCGGAAGAGGCGGTCGAACGAGCAAAGGCGGCGAGACAGTTAACGAACAAGCTTGTTAAAAGACGAGGAGCGAAACTTCGACGATATTACGGCCGACTGCTTCGTAATCGCGCGCCAACACATACATATTCGTGTAACGTGTGCGTTATTTGCGCGCGGAGCGTCGTTAGATATTCGATTTTCCATAAGCGAGAGTTTACTGACTTGAACTTTATTTATGTCCTTGACTGTTTTTTTCTTTTTCTCCTTCGTGTTTGTATCCGTCGTAAAAACTACAAAGAGGAAAGGAGCAGATGCTCCGGGCGAGAGATTGACCTCGGGTCGCAACTCTGAATATCGTTGAGCAACGACGAAATAATTCAATCAAAATGCGACGGTGAAGCATACCGCAGTTAAGAGGTTACTTATAATGACGGAAAATTATAGTTAGTTTCGGCGCAAACATACCCTTTAACCACAAAAATAATCAGAAGAACTATTTTTCTAATAAGTTACAATATAATGTCATTGATAATAATCTTACCTGTATGTTGCTATACTGAGAAAAAGAAATTGGAATTTTGCGCAATAAATGTTTCTTGTGACATTTTCTTCGATATTTACTGATTAGACAAAAATTTGACTGTGACGACGGAACACATATTTTTGTGATATATATCTAAGTTTTCTTATTAATTGGTTTATTTGCTAGGAATAAAATCTTATTTTGCCATATTCGAATAAACGTTTATTTCTGTGAAATAAACTTTAACTTTTTAAGTCTTTCTTCTCAGTATTACTATAAAATATGTTTGGCGCCGAAATTAACTACAATTGTCTATGAGTGTACATCCGAGAAAACGTATTCAACTCTGAACATCTTTATTTACTTCAGTCTTGAAATGCAAATATTTAAACTTGGAACATAGGAAACGTCATCCTTCAAAAGGACATCTTCGTAAAGTCAATAATATGATCAGGAGAAAAATTCAAACATTGGGCGATTTTGAAGCCGCTCGGGTGCCCGTAGCCCCTTAAAATTCGTCCAATCTCAGCAGAGAGCTTCATCAAAATACGGCGAGAGAGGGTCTCCACGAACATTCCTCGTGGGAGCAAGGAGGAACCGGCGAAAGAGAGGAAGGCACGCGCGCTCGTATCGCGAGCGGCATAACGCCAGCTACACGGAGGCCGGCTCGGCGGCATTCTTGCGCCAAGTCGCATAACGGGTCCGTATAGTCGATCTCGGTCCACTCCCGGGGCCCTGTGTGCGAGGAGGTGACTCCCTCCGCGGACGCGATCAACTTTGAAGGAGAGTCTCCGAGGTCCGCCGAGGCTAATCGAGTCGCGCGCCCTTCGCGCGGGTTACGAAAAAAAACGCGTACGTAGCCGTGACTTTAATCTCCGTATTTTCATCTTTGCGACATTAACGAGAGGAGCGCGGCCACGACGACGCGGGGCTCCTGCGGCCGCGACCGACCCTTAAAAGGCCGTGTGAGCCGCCAAAGTATGTGGGTTAGCGCGAGAAATAACGATACCAGAGCGCGTTCGCACGGATGTCGCGAGCGGTAAACCTCGCGCGAGAACAGGTGAGGAGAGTTTCCGCGCAACGGCGGAGGCGTAATTTACGCGAATGCGAACATCCACCGTGTGTTCGACCGCAATGCGATCACCGCCAACGTCGAATAGCGTGAGAGGGAGTCTCTCGGTTCTTACTCCGAGATACTGAAAAATCCGTCCCTGCTACCGAGACTCGCGTGTTTTACGACTGCCCACCGTCGACACGCATCATTCCGTGGGCCTCCGAATGGAATCGTCTTCGTTACGCGAAAGAAATAACAGAATTCCCTCGTAAACACCGACTACCTGCGAGCCGCTGCCAAGAATGGGAAACTCGCTTTGGACGAGTCGAATTCGCGTTCTCAGTATGAAAAGGACGGAACCGGTCGGCGCGTACATTAGGACGCGAAACCCGAACCGGAGCCCACCGATGCTTAGACGAGTCCGCCCACAATCGAATCGCCCTTCGAACCGTGCGCGAACAACACGACGCACAGGCGATCCGAATCCGCAAGGTTCGACATATACGGACATTTAGTCGTCGTGATTATCTTTAAATGCCGTCCTGCTCCTTCCGCCAAGAGCATCGTCTGCCGGGAGAGACGATGAGTTCACCTGCTCGCCCGCAGCACAGGGGAGAAGAAGTCGAGAAAACAACCGAGAATGATTTCATCTCCTCGTCGAGAAACACAATCGCTCGCTAGAGCGCGAGGGACGTCATTTGCGATAATTTGCATTCGGCTGAAAGCATCGTGGTGCGTTAAAAAAGTGACAGGTGCCCGGCTGCAGGTAGAATAACAGATAGAGAGGAAAAGTAAGAGCCCCCTTGGGGAAAGCGGGAGGGTCAAGCGAGGAGAGTTCGATGATGACTAAATCCGTTACAGGAGACGAATAATAACGGAGAGAGAGAGAGAGAGAGAGAGATCCCCGGAATAAACGAAATTTCGATGAAATCGCGATCGGAGAATTTGCGAGGTGAGCGGCTGAAATGTGGAGCGAGAGAAACAGGATGAAATCGGAGTTGTATTCGGCGCGTCGCCGCTTTTCCGTCCGGTAAATTTCCGGGAAAAGTGAATTAACGGCGGCCACTGCGCTAGAAGCCAATTCGAGCAAGAGTTTCGCGATCCAACCAAATCAAGAAGCCGCACACACGCAAACGCACGCTCGAGTCGGCTAAGCACGAGAGTAAACGCGTTATACGCGGCTCCCGTGCACGTCGTCCGCCTCTCGACCAGTTTTGTCGTGTGACTTGTCGACTGGCCGCCGCTGCTCGCTCGCGGCGGCGTCTATTACATAATCGTCGTATTCTGATAAAAACGACTTTCTTCTTCTATAGCTATAGCTTTTCCTATGTAGCAATTACGTCGTTCATCTCGTTTGACGTCGGGTGCAACTTGAAACGCGACGCCGCCTGCCCGACGTGAAGAGAAGGCGTATTACACGACGGCGCGTCGTTGGAAATTACTCATTTTTTTCAACGATCATTATCCCCCGACGCGCTATTCGCAGAACATCGTTTTTCCATCGATCCTCATTGAGCAATCTAGGTAAATTACTTATGTTTTTTCACCTCGCGCCATCTGACTCGCGTGACATCATCGATAATAAACAGATAAATACGCAGCGCTAGACTGACAGTCAACGACGTTCCCGTAAGTGCTAACCCCCAATTCGAGCCCATAAAATAACCCAACGCGTTAAACGTCATATGGTTACCGGTAAGGTATTTTGTCTCTTTCTCCGAGGGCCTACGTGTCCAACCGGCATGAGTCACATACGTTAGAACGATTATATTTTCAACGCCGAGTGGCAAGGCACATTTTCACGTATACGATTGATCCAACGTCCCGCCGATAACGCGGTGCGAAGTTAGTAACACTGAAAGAAGAATTTGGTAACAATTGCCAAGATTTGGTTAAATAGTTTCAACTAAATTGTTTGGTTATCGCAATCAAATCATTTAGTACTATATACTGTATATAGTATATATTACAGTATATATAGTACACGTAATACTAAATGGATTTGACGGCAGTAACTAATTTTAGTCGAATTTAGTTGAGACTACTTACCCAAATTTCGATAACTGTCCGTTACTAAATCCTTTTTTCAGTATATGTTACGAAAGTTCAACAAACTTGGGCTTCTCCCCGCGATATCGAATATTTCATATTTTATCGCGGTGCTCGATGTGTTAAAAGTCCACAGCACGTCCGCGATGTCAACGAACACATTTCGAGCTGATAACAGGTACACACATCGTAAGCAAGCACGCGCTCACGATAACGATAATAAACTGCCGCAAAAGCCGCGGTGCTAGAAAGAAGAGGCGTATCCATTGATATTGACGTATCGATCGATTGAAAACAGGGGATAAGGCGGAGGGGGGGAGAGCGTCGGGACCGCTGTGATTAAACCAAGCGTATGACTCAAACAGACGCCTAGCGTTGCCACGCCGTTCAGGATACCTTCGCGTGTCGAGTATTATTCCGACGGCATAAAGTGGGAATATCACCGGCGACAAGCGATAAAAGATAATCGAAGTAATTTCGACGAGTACCCTCTATTCGACGCTACGGACAGACGAGGAGAAACACATTTCGCGTGAATCATCGAAGGACGGAAAAAAAAAAAGTAAAAATTAGCACGAAATTCCCCCTCGTGTTCGTCACACAAAAATTTCGGTCTTCTGAACGAACCCGTTCCGAATTCACGGTTCTCCCCGTGCACGTGCCAACATCACGACTAGAATCCTCGCGCCGAGATAGAGGTAGCTGGTCGCAGCAAGCGACCAGCGTGCTCCCCGGGTATACCGTAAACGTCGGAGTCACGTCAGCGACCGATAACGTAAACGCACGGTCAGGTTCGCTCGGAAAGAAACATTGACGTTTACCGTGTCTAAGGAACGGTATCGCGAGGACTCTGCCCGCCGCGCGTCAACGTTACTCCGGTACCAGCGCGCTCTCGACCACTACGTACCTACTAGACTAGAATAATGTCACTGACACCCGCGGAACGAATAAGCACACTAGACTGAAACACGAGAGCGAGCGAGCGCTGTGTTCTCCGCATCCTCCGGTGCGCGAGCGCGCACGAGCACAAGTTCACTCCTCGTGCGGCGGACACACGCGCGACACGGTGGCGGCCGGGCGCGATTCGAAACGTGGCACTGCGAATTCCTCTCTCCTTCTCTCTCTCTCTCCCTCTCTCTCTCTTTTTCCCGCGTAGAGTACGCACGCGTGTACATGTATATCGTGCGACAACGACGACGGCGGCGCGTAGGCCAAGTCACCGAACGATCCGGAGCGGAGACTCGCGTTGCGTCGCGTCGTGAGCCAGGTGCTGGAGCGACAAGGAAGACTGTACGAGATGCAGGGTAGATAGAAGGAGAGGAGGACAGAAGTCAGTCGCAAGGACGGAGGCGGCAGCGACGAGAGAGAGAGGAGCACAGGGACACGCGGTGAAGTGGGAGAGCGAAAGAGAGATCCAGTGAGAGGGAGAGGAAAGACGAAAAGACAGAGAGGGGGGGGGAGGAAGAAAGAAAGACAGAGAGAGAGAAGAGAGCGCGCTGAGAGAATTGGAGAGGACGCGGTATGTCGCTCCGCCGTGCCAGGCCACGTCGCCTCGGAACGCAGACTGCCGACGCCTGGACAACTGCCGCCCACCCGGCCGGCCGGCTCTCCCTCGAGAGCGAGATCCGAGAAGCGTACCCCTTCTCCCCCCTCTCCTTCGGCGATCCCCTAAGCCTCAGCACGACGACGAGCGTCCTCACCGCTCCTGCGGAAGGCGAAGGACCATGCTCCGATAGAGGAAGGGAGGGGGGAGTACACGAGGAACGAGAGTAGGAGAGAATAAATGAGGAAGGGGCTAAGAAGGTGTGGAGGTGAAGGAGGATGAAGGAGAGACTCCTCGCACACATCGACGCGGCGCGCGCAATACAGCGCCGTGGTGAACGGCCACACGCCGAAGAAACCAGTAAGGCAGGTCACGGATCAGCAGGGGAATACGGCAAGATGTCACGCGGATTTGCGGAAATGTCGATTTTCGTCGCCTCTCTATCTCTCTCTCTTTCTCTCTCTTGATCCGGAGGAAACGACCGTAACAAAGCTGCCGGCTATTTTGATCGCGAGGACGCGAGCGCCCGACTGCGACTCCGCCGATGAAAATCGGGAAATTGAACTGATAATGCGCTTTATCTTTCAGGGGCTTAGATAATCTTTAACAATCTTGCGTGATACGTCACGTACGCGCGACGTAAATGGCTTTGACGCCGTCATAAAAATCCGTGGATTTAAGCACTTGGAACTTGACTTTGATATCTCAACTATCAGCTTAATCTTTCTCACATTCCTCTCCGTGCATTCGTGGAAACGTAACAAACGGTCGCGAGAAAAAATATTTATCGGGAGATGTTGGGAAAAAAAAAATCTACTCTTCCCGCAATTCCCCGCGCATTCTTGACGCTCCCCTCCTCGATATTCCATGCACGAGAGACCAGTCGTATTTGTATCATAACGGGCGTCATCATCAAGGTATTCACGCCCGATTATTCGGCTCCCCTAACGACGCTCTAGAGTCCGGTCCGGAGAAGCACTCGCGTTGATCAAGTGGAAGACACACGTGGAGCCACCACTACTATTTAGAGCACCGCGCCGGTCATCTTTCATATACCCCACCTAGAGGGACTCCGCGTCCAGACTATTCTATGAGCTTTCGAGCTAATAGAGGTAGAGAGAGAGAGAGAGAGAAAGAGGTAGAGAGGTAGAGAGAGAGAAAGAGCACCGGTCAAATCTTGCCGGCGGCGGGGTCACGCGTTATTTCTCGCAGCCACGTAACCCTCGGCAGTATGCGTGCCTAGGGATGCTTAAATTTGATCAGCTCTATCGATACTTTTGCTCACTCAACAGCGGATACGTTAATGGTGGGCGCGACTCAAGGGCTGAATCAAGCATGTTACTGAGGGGTGAGCACAAAAGTCTACGTTAAATCGACTACATTTGAATATAGAGCAACACAAAATGACATGCTATTTAATTAATGCTACAATCTCATGGTAGTCCTAATTTAAAAAGGAAGCTACTTTTCCCAGCAAAAATGTCGCGTAGGGCATTGACCTTTTGAAGTGGGCCAGATTATCATCAGTACTTAAATAAGAAATACGGATGTAATTAACTCGGCCGTCTTCAGGTTCTCTCGATGCCAACTGTCCCCGGTCACCATACCAGGACTTTTTTTACAATTTACTCGCGTTTTACGTGTAGCTGGCTTGCCAGCAACTTACATTCCTAACTGTACAGCGATGGGGACCGAGATTACTGCAAATATATCAGTAACGCCGCTTCGCGTATGAAATCAGTTTCACGTTGGACGCCGATTATTTTCAAGCTCTCTCTCTCTCTCGGATGCTAATATCTGTGCTCGAGATATCCGTAAAAAGTTTATAAATATATCGATAATATTGAAAATTGTGTAAAGCTCGTGTAAATTATACGCGAATTTAAAACACACCGGAGAAGTGGAACATAAACCATTGTGCAAGTATCAGAACATCGCGAATATCTATTGTTGATCAGAAACAATGCGAGAAAAGTCTATAAATATTCCACAAGGTAAGTTTTCAACAAACTATAACTTTATCTATTTGGCAAGTGTGCATCAATTAAAATGTCGAAAATGTGGAAATACATAGTCTACGTGTGTAAAAATATATATCTACGTTTAAATTACTTACATATTTTTTACTAATGTCATTTGCCAAGTCAAAATAGAACTGTATTACATATCAGCTTATGAAACGTGCCAAACGTGCAAAATAGACTGTCGCAAATTAAGACTAACGTGCATATCGTACGAATACATTTGTGCGAATCATCAATATTATGCTACCAATCACGATACATCGTTTTCACGCGTGTTTTATCATATATCACGGGAAAGGTAAATGTAGAAACTTGGAATGCAGAGAGAAAAATAATCGTTAAACTTGCGTCAATGATTGGAGTGTTTTGTATCTCAGTGAGAAAGTCTTGTATTTAAAAAGAGAGAGAAAGAAAATTCCCACTTTTTAATATTTTTCTATAGTCTTCAAATTTTCGAAAGTCCCATATAAATGTACGACATACGTATCATTCCTATTTTATTGATTCTACGTAATGTAAAAAAGATAAAATATACAAAATTCGATTAAAAAAACATTACTGGATGAAAGAATTAAGGAAGTATCACTGTCCATCGTATGATAGTAATACTAAAGTGTGGTAAATCGCATTACGGTATCGATGGAATGGATGCAACGTCCTCGTGGTATTTCAGTATCTCCTGCTGGTAAGGTAGATTCGTACTATTTTATATTTATAATACAAATGAAATATATAAAGCAATCAAATGTATAATTTATAGGTACATTATGATCCCTTTTTTTCTTTTGGATTAATTTTTTTCTTGAAATCATTAGAAAGACAACAACAGTCGCAAATACAGTCTCACGTTTATTAATCGAGCTAACTCATTCGACCTTTCACCTCCTCCTAACGGTATTCCAAGCGAAACTTTTTGCCTAACTTTTTGCTATATGTGCTATCTACAAGCCTGCCTGTCAAACTGAAACTACCGACGATTATTTAACGATTTGTCCACATGGTATTCATTTATAACGTAATGTTCTCAGCAAAATCAAATTTTTCGAGTGTAAGACCGTTATTGCGAAATCTTTTAGCCTTCTTTAAACGGCAACTCAGTAGAAAATTTTACGCGAGAAATTTACGAACGAATTCTCATACTTCCGCAACACGATCATCATGTGAAAATAATTGTGATGTACACATTGACAAGTAAACCAGGACGAATACCACCGGATACCATCATATGGTGGATACATGGTATTTATGTGGCAACTGACACTTCAAGAGAGCTCAATTCAAATAAGCGGTACTCTAATGTATCATTTACATTTAGAAAATTCACAGACAGAAAATGTCCACAGATAGCTCAAACAATGTTTGTAATCGTCGATAATCTGAAAATAATATTTCTATTTCTATATATAAGATACTCTCGTAATAAACCATGAATTTAACCTCGCGTTTAACTCGTCACTTATGTCCCTCCATTATGTTCCTCCATTTGTGCGCGCCGAGTGTTCACGACGTAAAGTGACGTGTGCTTGGACGCATCGCGAAATATTCTAACGCCGCGCTGCGAATTACGCGACAGTTAACACTAGGTGCCGACCGTAGTGCGCGACACTTGTTCTTCGCTTTTGGTGAAAAATGAAGCAGCGCGAGAGCGCGAGGACGCGCACGAGGTCTTCAGATCTTCCCGCGCGAATTATGGAGTTAATGTGAAAAGCCGGCTGGCGACTCCGGAGTGATCATTGTCCGCGGGTTAAATTTACACGCCAGACCTTCCTGCTCGAGCGTTAAACGCCGCACTGGCGAATGAATGGGTTCACGCATGTCGCGCGCGTACGTTTAGTCTACGCACCCCAACAGCGAGTACAAGAGAAAGAGTACGCGCGTCCAAACAATCGCGTACTACGTTTACCCGCTGTGACACACGAGATATTAGCCTCGCATTAGCGATTTCGTCAGCGGTCTCTTGAACCCGCGTTAAAACGTACACGCGTGGCAGTAATAATTTCGTCTGAAGTTCGCGCGAGCCTCTCTTGCTGTCTCAAGGTGTAACAAATAATGATGATTGAAGTGCCTCCGCACGGAAGCAACTTTCGTGACATCATGCGAGGATTTTAATCGCACAAAATGACTCCCGACACTCTCGTGGGGAAAGTCGACAATAATTAAAAGTAGAGGGCACAACGGACATCGCCGAACGCGTAAACTCCGTACGCCGAGAGACGAACGGAGAGGCGGCTGATGGCGAATAGCCGGGCATCGAACCGTGACCCGAGCACCTGTTGCCGCCTCCACGGTCGCCGCGGCTCAATGTGAACTGACCTAACCTGTCCCTACTTCCTACACAACCGACACAGCCGACTCAAAGCAGGCCGACTCGAAAACGGTACGATTGTTAACAGATTGTGAAAATAATGTTTGAAAATCTGAACGTTTCAAGTTCAATATGTTCTGAGTTTATACGTTCCCATTGTGTAAAGATCCATTCAATTGTCAGTTATTCGAGATATAATTGACAATAGTTATGCAAAGATCCAACTCGTACGGTGTGCGTTTCGAGAAGAATGAAGATGAAAATTTGATACATGATTTAAGAAGTAATTTGTTTTATGCAGAACACTGAGATTCTTCACAATCGTTCAAGAAGTCAAGCATAGTCCAATTTCTTCTCTTTAAAAGTATTCATTGACAAATTTAACGCTAAAAAAATAGGTGAAAAAGATACAACTTGTAAAAAAAATACCATAATTAGTAGAAAATAAAAACTGTTTCGTAATTAATTTCAAGTGTTCATAAGACTTGGATCTTTTTGTTTTACGTATAGCCTATCCTATTAGGAACAAAATTTCAAAAATTATAATTTTGTGGATTGGGTCCTTCTTGCACTATGGCCAATTGAACGATCCTTAGGTAGGAGATCGTATTGTCTTATCGTTGTATTAATTGTATACGGAAAGAAAATACTGTTGAATCAATAAAATTTCCAACAGCAGTGTAATTGGAGTAAATCTTTCTGATACAATGGCAAATTTTAAAACTACTATGTTATATATTGTTTCGAATAATTAAAGTATTAGTTTCAGTGATATTGCTACTGAATCAAGATTTGCTCTAATTACGCATATTATTGGAAATTCTATTGATTCTACGGCATTTTTCTCAATGTACGCTCGAAGTCGTGTAAAAAAAGGGCAAGATATTCGCGTGCAATAATATCGAATATATTTAACGCTCTCCGCGTCAAGACGATTCTGTTTCCTCAAACTACGAACTTATTGCACAATAATGGTATGCGAATTGCAAGTGGCAATTTCCGGCAGAGAAGAATTTAATAGATGACACAAGCACAGCGCTATGGCTAAACGCGTTGCGATTCAATTACGTAACAATGACAGGTAGTAATTCGTGTATCGCATCATCGCGGACAAATACATGGCTACGAAGCGCGCTACTGCGAAACGCACGCTGACCACCTTCTGACTAATAGCGCATAACAAACTTAAATTGCCACGGATCATTAGTATTTGTCGAATAGATATATATGCATAATGCACGAGATCTTAATACATCTTGCATTTGACGCCGGCCACATGGTTGTTAAACACCTGCTCTCTAGATCGCACCCGCGACGATAAAATTAAAATGTAATTATTACGTCTACCTAACCAGCCCTCTACTAAATATTCTGTTTTCTGCCGTAATGAATAGCAAAACTGCTGCATTTCATTTCCGAAGAGCGCATAAATAGAACATAATTATATATCCTTTCTACTGCATCTTTTTATTGTGCATTAGGTAAGGGGAAAACTAGCTAGGGAGTTAGACGGACTTGTAATTATCAGCTGTGTAAGAAAAATCGTTAATATTGCATTGAGCGATAGTATTATATAATTATATAATTAAATAAAAAAAACAAATGTAGTTTAAAAAACTCAGAATATAAAACTCGTTTCGGAGAACTTATCACGCAAAACGACGAGAAATAAATTCTCAACCAGAATTAAAAATCGATTAATTTTTATCGTTTCGAGGAATAATGTTAAAAAAAAAATTGCTCCCTCATTTCCGGTAAAGATGTTAATTTTTATTCGTCTGAACTTTTTTTGTAATAATAGAGACTATTGACACCCACGCGGCATTACACGCGTCCGACGCAGATAAGAATCGGAGAAGTCCGAACGCGTATAACCGCCGTGCCAATGACAGGAGGCAGCTAAAAGAAAAGAGGTCTGTGAAAAAGTTATCGCGGTAAGGCGATCTCCCGACGTGCAACTCGATATTTACAGAATAATCTCGGGTTTCCGCTCTCGTCGGCACCCCTCATTGAAGGTCGACCACGATGATGTCACGAAGTACGGATGCATGCGACGGTGGTCAGACATTATGCCAGAATTTAACGACATCGTAGGAATGATTCATCGCGCGATTCATCTCTGACCACTTCGAAATCTAGATCTACGTTATTCGGAGAAATCCCAGACCTGTATGAAATAATAACGTTATCGTTCGAGACGAATTAACATGAATGCAAACAAGGAGGCAAGATCGCTCGATAAATCATTTCTATTGCTCTTTAATTGACCAGAAATGTAGGCAGATGTTTATATATCTTCGTGGGAAGTAGCTATTTGCTCGTTGCCGCCTATTAAAGGTATCATTAGTCTCGCACTGGATGGTCAAGGTGGTCGACAAAGCAGATCTGTGAAATTGGCATTCCTAAATGTGAATTTTTATAAGATTCATGCGGCATTCGTTTGTCCACGATAATTTTCGTTTATCTACCAAGCCAAAACGAGTTATGAACAAATACAAGTAAATTGATCATAACGGCTATTGTTTGTTTTCTTGTGTTTGTTTGTTAATAACTCATTTTGATTTGGTGACAAGAATTATAGATAAACAAACATGAACAAACAAATATTAGACAAATTCGAGGTGCTAACTTCACTGACGTGGAAAAAACGACTGTACTGCGTTATTGTATTATATTTTAAAGCCTTTGCAGGTAACGCCCAAAAGAGCCCAGGTATTCGCTCAAACGACCGCCGTAATTTACTGTTGAAATAGTGGGCTATTAACTTTATCGTTATCCATTATTTTTGACGTGACCCTAATCATCCGTGAAATGATGCTGACGGCAGAGCAACAAAGTCGTCAGGAAGCGAGTCGTACAATTGAATTCGGTATACGAAGTGCTCACACACGTTACAGCACGTTCACTGCTACGTCACGAGGGTCACCGTTGATCGACACAATCTTCATCAATCAGAATAAAAAGATGAAGCCAATCGTGCTGGCTCCACTCGGACAATACGTGACCTACGAGTGTGCTACCGCATATAACATAAATTATACTTACAAATACGATATTGCTGTTAAATATGGTATGTAGTATATAACGTGACCCGAATCAGATTCATAGTTATGAAACAAAGAGGAAATTCAAAGAACAAATGAAAATCTAGAACAACGGGCGAGTGTCATCCGATAGCTTCTGTGTCAGAAAGCAGTGCACACTTCTCTTATCTGGTCAACGACTATCTTTGCTGTGAACGGTAAATAACCACCGAAGATTCAGTGATAGTTAGCTAACGGCTGACGCGAGAGACGACGCTGTCTACACGACGAGAGAGCGCAGGGTTCGTGGGAGAGGAATTTACACAGGAACGATACACGACCGGCGGACGTTGACGTCCTTTACGGTGTTCGATTACGTTCAAAGGAGTGCACGATCAATTTAGAGCAGGTGCTAATTAATATTATCTTGCAGTGAAAGAAGATGCTTTATCGCAATGACGTTGATGAGATATGAAAGCAGGATTGGCCAAAAAATTTCAGCAGGTGGAAAAAAACCATAGTGAATTCCATATTAATAAAAAACATAGTAATAATATTTAAAAAATTCCTATTTATTTTATCGTTTTTAATTAAAAAAACCAGATATTACAAGGTTTTCTGAAAAATACTGGTTTTTACCACTGGAATGGATTTTATCAAAAAAAATCTGGAATTTTGCGAACCCTAGTATTATTAAAAATTAATTAATCGCGTATTATCCTGGTAGGAATTTCATGTATTTTTTAAACAGTTACATTTTATATTAACTTCGGTTATATTAACTTCTGTCTAATAACTGAGGAGTAATATTATTTGGAATCCCAATCAAGATGTAACGCTTTTCCTCCAGTTACTGCGCACGAAAGATACACAAAATCTCAAACCATTTACTGAACGAAAACAGAACAATAAATAGACAAAAAACTATTCAATTAATTAATAAGCAAGCCTGTTGCTCATAAAATAGGCAGTTTTTAAAGTACCCCCTCATCAAACTCTATCAAGTTCTTGTTCATGTCCTACGCAGTATCGTTAAAACTAATGAGAATGCATTAATATTAGACAGTAACTAAATAAGTGTCTAGGAAGACTACGTATGTTTCTACCAGAGTGAGAGAAAAGAAGAGAGTTTCGATGATGCTCATGCACCATGAACATTTTTAATTGGACAGAGAAATTTCGCGTAGAAAAACGGTTCAACGTCTCCCGGAGCTTTCTGCCCGCGTTTTCGAATCACAACATAATACGTAACATCTCTTCGCCTGGCAGAATAACGGGCCACGTGAGCAGCAATGTTGCGGGCCGATTCGAACATGTTCGCGGGTGTTTACGATCCGCCGGATTCGTACAGTCGGCGTTGTCCAGAAATAAGATTCGCGTTCGAAACAATGCTGCTCCGCGCGCTCCGTGCCGCACAAGAGCTACGCGCACGCGACCAAATATGCCGCTATATTTATCAGCGAGAAGTAAATAACCATCGGCCAAAATAACCACATGCGAATGCGTCGGACGTGTCAACGTTGTTAACATTCTGACCCCACGTAGCACGCCGCTACGAGAACGCGAGCGTCGAGCGCATTAAAGATGAATCAGCGCTATTGCAGCAGCGCTTCTTCACGAAAATTCGCAGACTCACTGAACATTTGCGCCGCGAATGCATGAACGGCACGGTCTGGCAGAGAGGCAAGACGGACAGCGCGAGTTACATCTTACCTCTTCAATCGCGGAATGACGGAGAACGTTAAGCGAGTAATTTCGCTGCTCAGGCTGTCTCTCGCGATATCCGCGCCTCATCTCTGTTCAAATATCGAGTGATTTATTCTTAATAAACACTTATCGGTTTATAAAACTCTAATGGTTCACGATTCAGAATAATCTTCACGCAGGATATTTTCTCGCGCAAAATGAACACGATAAGACTTGTTTGCACAACTGTACAAATTGTAGTGTAAAACGTTCCGGTGACTCGTATTCTTCAGGTTTCCCAGCCTTTTTCCGTACAGCGATAAAAACAACAATCGTTTAAAATGAAATATTAACGACTGTTTGAATTAACGCCAATTCTCATTGTCGCACAGAGACCGGAATATCGTCGAACTCGGACATCCTTGGATGTCCGCCAGTCATCCACGTTACGCCAGACGAGGCACGCGATAGAAGTACGCGAAACGACGGCAATCAATATGTACGTTGCCGTCTTCTATTGAGCTGCATATACACTATTTTATGAGCGAACGAACACGGAACGAACAGTGAATGCAAACTTTCGTCGTTACAATTTGGAAAATTTGTACGGCACAACGAATTCGAATAGAACAGTTTCGAGTCGATTTGTTCACAAAGTGATGTTATCGAAAAGTGAATACTTTATGAGATATTTTATATTTTATATAACAAAAAATATCAGAATAAAATGTAAAATATCTCGAAAAGCATTCACATTTCGATGATTTTACTTTAGTATCTTTATGTGCACGAAGAGTAAAGGAATCGACTTGTATTAAAAAAAAAAAAAAACTGTCATTCGGTTAAAAAATAAAGTTGACCTTGAAATGACTGAATTATTGACTACATAATAAAGTCGAGATCATTACCTTATGTCCCCCTCGCAACCTTACAACTTTCGTTTGAAACGTTTTTCTTTAAAACGCATTATTCAAGAAATATTTGAGGTCGTCATTTAAAACAGGACACTCTGCATATGAGAATATCTATCATTGATTTAAGACTATTTTGTTCCGTGCAGATCTTCAGCGTTGGCGGTGAGAATTTTGGAACACAGCCTCGTATTACACATTCACTGTTCGCTCGCTCCGAGTGTACCCTTTTTGTACTCACCTGCGATTCGCAGTACAGCTCTGTCGGCGGGATCGAGCTGCAGGATGCTCAACGGCTTGTCCTTCGCCCATTCCTTGAGGCTGCCGTCCAACTCGAACTCCATGATCCCCGCAACCCAAGCCGATCGATTATTCACTCTTTACACCATGCTCCCAGCGTCGGTAGCGTCGCTTCTTCTTGTCGGTGTACAGGGCCACTATGGCAACGTCCTTTCGCGCCGCACACCGCTACACACTGCCGTCAACACAACGCGCGGCGACTCGCCGACATTGTTTACATCACTCGTGCGCGCGCGAAACACCGCGGACTCGTCTCGTACGGCCGACACGTGCGTCACGACGCACGTGCGCGCTGCGAAAACGTTCAACGCGCACTTTTATCTCTCGCTCTCCTCTGCCTCCGATTTCCCGCGCGGTGATCTGTCGAACGAACGAAAAACAACTCGCTGCGCGATCGCGTTTCTCCGCGCTCGGGTGAACTCTCTCTACCTCAGCTTGCTTGTGTGAAGTTAGCCGCCCACCTTCCAAATGTTAAACTGAACTTGCACCGGCAGCAATGGCGGCTAAGTATATCGATGAGACACTGGTGACTCGCGACGATATTGCCGTCCTTGTCTCTCATTAAGTAAACTATCGGAGAGAAGCCTGTGATACGTCATGAAGAGGCATCACAATTCGTCATCGCGCTTAATAATCGTAGTGACGAATTGACGAACACTGTATATGACGAACTTCTCCGATTTCTCGAGTTGTACGGAAAGTCACGTCAACCTGCCGCTGTGTGGTCACGGCGAGCGATATTCTTTTATAACCCAAGACTTCCACGAATATCGCTGACAAAGCTCGGGGAAATCTTATAGTTTGAGGTAGAGTTCACTTGTTTACTCCGAACGTACGCTCGTCGCGTCGCGTATGACTCGTACGACGAAACACGAGCGAGTGAACGAGAGAGGAAGGGAACGAAGGAAAACTACGGCCGCGACAACGACTAGTCCGAAGTGAGGCGCGAAGCGACGCTTCCGATCTTAGTCGCCAGTGGCGCTTGGCTCACTCCTGGATCGCGTGAGGCTCGAACCCTCCGATAGGGGATGATGGCAGGCGGCGGCAGGGAACAAGGGGGAATCGCGAGGGTTCGTTACGAATTATATCGCGCGACGAACGCTTATCATACGATGGGGTGTCTGAGAGAGCACGCGGTTTCTAAGAATTCCCGCTGCCTAGGAGACCCGTTGAAAATAATACGCGCTATCTTGATGTCTGAAACCTTGACCTTGACGAATCTAACGAAACGTGCGAATGAGTAACGCGGTTTCCACTACGTCGTTACGTTATCAAATAGACAAAACATTATCTGCGGATAAATCTTAATCCTGACAAGTAACAGCCTCGTTTTTTTTTTTCGCTTATTTCCTCTTGGACGTTTTGTGCAAGACGCTGTAAACCTCGCTTTTATTCATCTTTTCTCAGAAAAATAGATCCATATGACCATTGCTATTATTAGCTTGATTCAATGAGATAACTGCGCGGAAAAAATGTCGTTGAATGAATCGAATTTTCAACAGTAGCATAATTGGAGTAAGTTTCCTTAATTCATTGGTAATATCATTAAAATTACTATCTTATATATTGTTTCAATAATTTAAGTATTAACCCTTATCGGACGCTAGCTTTTTACGCGTGATTTTCACTAGGTTGTAGCTGGTTTCGGTAAATATGCGAAAAATTTTCAGTATTATAAGAATAACATTTTTGTTAGAAATTATTTATTTTTTGAAAGAGTATTACAAATATATGAGTTTCAAATAATTATTTATAAGTTTCTAATGTATGATATTTTTTTAAACAATCTCCAACATGAAGGAATGGTTTTCTGTTGCACGTTTCACAGAAGTATACTGTTGTTTTCCTTCCTCCAGGCAACTTACGATTAGAACATACTAAACTGTCATTATGTTTTCCTTTAGCATCAAGTTGGAGGATATGTAGTTTTCCATCTAATCTCTCCTCATTATCTGTTGTTGATGGCGTTCCATATCGCGCGAATTTTTATAAATTTTCTTTATTAATTTTTGGGCTCAATATATTAAAAAATAAAGTACAAAAGGCAGTGATATATAACTGGAGATGTCAATTGCACCGTTGCTTATGCTTAACTGACAAGGCAATCGTACCCGCATTTGACAGAGAGCGAATTTCGACAGGTTCCGACTTGTCACCTCCTACGGTACGTCCGACCGCAGCGACGAAGTATTGTTGTCACGTGAGAGGTGACTTACGACCGATAAGGGTTAATTTCAATGATATCGTTATTGAATCAAGAAGATTTACTCCAATTACGTATGCTGTTGGAAATCCTATTAATTCAACAGCCTTTTTTTCCGTGTGATTTCTCGGCGGCAGTCAGTCTATAAATACGATAAATACAATAAATGAAAACTGATAGTTAACTCAATAATTTATAAGAGACTAAGAAATATAAATATAACGATTTCTACCATTTTTTTCACGATGCAGATATGATATTATTTCAGCGTCAAAATCGCGAACGTTACTCTCAGAGTTAAGTGAACCTTACTGCTTTAACAACTTTGCATAGTATTACGTGTCGCAAGCCAAGCTCTTGAAATCTTTACTTTAGAATCTTATTTATCTTTCGTTGGATCCCGGCCCAGGACTCGCATCCGGATAGATATTATGAACGCCGGGCTCGATAAACATTGTAAATTTCACACTGTTCATGATATTCTCATCTGTGTATCATACGTAGAAGAACATCTCCGATCAGCCGCGTTGGCTATAGACAGAAACGCTTCAACTATTCGTTTACCTTCCGCTCATCCGTACACCGACTTCTGCTCGAGACGCTCACACACACGAATACCGACTCCGTCGGACACTCGAATTCTATTCGCGTTACTGAGCAATCATATCGAGTTTCCGGAATTCGCTATTCGCGCAGATACCGTTAGATTATCGCGTATAATCGAAGAGAAGAACCGTCTTCTTATCATCGAGCCGGAGGTCATTGCCGCGGAACAAAAGACTTCGTGAGTTTAAATCAAACGCGGCATTAACAAGGCCGCCGTCAAAGCATATTCACCTACGGGAAAATTACTATGAATGGAGAAGCCAACGCACACGACGAAACCGCGTACACGCGTAATTAAGAAGCGGAACGCAGCAACACACGGAGGCGAACTCTTAGCCGGCTCTCTTTTCCTTTTCTCTCTCTCTCTCTCTCTCTCTCTCTCACTCTCCGTCCATCTCCTTCTTTCCACACCGCTTTCGACGACGCGGTGCGGATATCCGTTCCACTTACGAACTTCGAACGGCTTCGATTCGTGCGAAATAATGCCGGCTCGGACATAATTGCGCGAACGATCCGCAACGAGGCGCATCCCACAAAAAAGGACAAAAGCATTTCACGGTGGACGTTTGTCAAATGTAACATTATTTAGCTTAGTTGTGAGAGAGGCGAGAGGAGGATACGTTATTCTGGACACATGATAGATGTAATAAGCCTATAGTTTTTTAGCCTTTTGTTCTAAGCAGTAAAATGTAACGTAACTTTTTACCAAAAAAAAAACCGTTTCCGGTACGCCCAAAGGTAGCAGCAACACTTAAATCTTACACGATAAAAGACATTTTGTAGTTGTATTAAAATCAGTTCTTGTTAAAATTTTTGTGTTAAATTTTTAACATACCTGTGTGTTAATTTAACATATTAAGTCTGCTCTTTTTTACTGAACTAACTGCATTAATTAATACTGGCTCTTTTTTTCTCTTTCTTCCACCAAATCTTAACTGTATACACTGAGAGAAATTATAGTTTTTTCGGTGTCAACCATAACCGTTCTACAGTTTTAACCACAAAATAGTAACAATATGCATGTAAAGTTATTATCACTGACACTATAGTAACACTTATTTAGAAAATTGGCTTTCCTGACTATAATTCTTTTAGTACGATGATTATAGTTACAAATACTAAATATTCTTCTCTCAGTGTATCTATCCCTTTTTGAGTTTTATGAGTGTATGCTAATTCAGTGAAAACGAACAGACCTATTATGTTTATGGTATCTTAATATTTTGTGTTGAGTCGATATTCAACATATATAAATGTTAAAATAACACATTTTATATTTTGGTGTCGATTAATATATCTTTTTGTTAATTTTTGGGTTATAAATATTTGTGTTATTTTTCATCATATTCATCTTGTGTTAAATTAACACAAAAATTGATGTAGACTGCTTGGTACATGTGAAATATGTTCAATTTAACATAAAATAAAATTTCTTACTGTGTAAGAATCGCGACGCCTGGTAGTGCGCTGGAGCTTTTTGCTAGAAATTACGTTACAATTTACTGCTTAAAGTAAAAGGCTAAAAGTTTACCGTACCTATTGATCCTATGGACTTGGACTGGTGCTTCCTAATTCGCGTACGGAACTTTAGAGACGAATTCGGCATGCATAACAACAATGGAAAAACATCATAAGCGAACGTTCATACTATCCGATTTTGTCTGCGAATTACGACACCGTCCTTGACTTTTAACAGTCCTATACATTTCAAGATTTCCAATAATGATTTTTGGACAAAACCCAACGATAACGAACACTCCGGGAGAGAGAGAAAGAGAGATTCCCGGTCAGCTTTAACGAAATGCTACGAGTCGTAGCGTGTGCGCGCGCGCCACGACGGTTTACAATAGTTTCACTTTGAGATGCCGCGATCTGGTTTTACGAGCGACCATTAAAGAACTCTCAGAAGGGTGCGACGTTATAACCGGTCGCCGACGAAAGCTCACATCTAGCTCCCGGTATTATCGTTTTGTAGAAGGTGAACGTCGCCGACGACGATATAGACGCGGTTAAAAGATTCGAAAATTGATACGGACTTCGTGTTCTCGCCAGCATGCCGCTCGGTTTGAAATTTTAGGTCTTATATTCTCACCGTGTATCCGGTCGGGAGAATGGCTTTCATCTCTAATGTCCGCCGACGACCACACGATTAGCATACCGAATAAATAAAAAGGCCGGAGTCGTGTCGCGTTTAGCGTCGAATGCGACCTTAAAGATCCGTCCGAATTCGCAACACGCGCCCACCATACGTAACCGCGGTCTCTCGAGTCTTCCCTGGGACAGGAAGGTGAACACACGGTGTGTTGCGAAAGTTTACCTACATTATTAAAGGCGCTGCTCCTCCTATCGATCGGTCGAGAGCCTCGCGCGCTCACCTCGAATTCGACGACTTTTCGTTCCTGCTCGTTTCGAGTTTCGCATATGGGTCGGAGGTTGCGGCAACGATAAATTTCGAGAGAAGGTCGGCGGAAGCGAACGTAAACCGGTCAATCGATCGGATCGCGAGGAACGCATATTTCGAGAATAGTTGAGAAAGAAGACGCAATTCGCGATGTTAACCACAAAAGTCCAACGCCCAGTCGTCATCGATTCTGAAGGATCGCGCGCGCTACAACATTCTACTTCATTTTGATCGTTCACCTTCCCGAACATTTATCATTGCTATCGTTATACTTACAAATATTCAAGGTTCTTTGATTGCGCAAATTAAATGCCGATTGGTGCACCGGCAGCGCTTAGTCGCAACAGTCGGTGCTTTCATCCGAGCGAGTTAAAATTTATAAGAACGATAAAAACTCGCTGTACACTTGGACCTTGCAATGTTTATATGGTACCCAGATAGGCATATTTCGGTATATTGTCTGCATCATGACTAGCATAACATTAAGATGCGTCCTCATACAAATATCTTGTCAGTATACAGAGTTGTCACGGAAAATAAATTTTGAAATTCCATGACTTATCCTATATTTTTCAAACGACAATGAAAAATGTTCCACATGTCCAATCTTAAACTTGAACATTTGGAAGCAGGGATTACAGGAAAAGTAATTTATATTATTAGAAGAGCGACACAAATTTAAAAGTTTAGTAACAAAATATAATCCTAAATGCAAATTCAGGCCAACAAAAATAAATGAATATCGGAAAAAAGAATTTGATTAAGAGCATTTGAAGGAATTATAAACCAAGTTAAAATTTCCAGTTTTTTTTTTTGTATCTTTCTCTGGCTTTTCTAGGTTTTTCCTGGCAGTTTGAGCTTTTCAGTTTGCCAAGGGGCAACCCTGGTATATAAAAGATTATCTGAACTGCAAATACAAATGTGTTATTTTAACTAAGACTTTTCTTACGCATTTCTTACCGTTTTAAATCACAATATTTAATACGAATTGGACATGTTAACTTATAATTTAACACGATTAAACATTTTAAGTGATGTAACCTAAACCGGCAGGAAATATGTAAAAAGAACTTCAGTCAAATGTGTCACTTTAGACATTTACACATGTAAAAATAACATATTTGAATTTGCACTGTGATGCAGCAAAAATTGCGGCAATATTCTGATGCCATAAATATTGCTGCTTATTTTGCCCGAAAGAGAATGCAATTAATCTGGAATTATTGCAGTAATAAAAAATCAATACTTTGATCAAATTTATGGTGTAATAAATGAATATTTCTTAAAATAAGTATTTTAAACATATGCAGTTGCAAAATGGCATCACACAGCATATATTAAAATATTTACATACTGTGTTCAGCATTTCTGTCCATCTGGGTATGCGAACTCTGCATGCTTCAACTGAATTTTAAATTTGACGATCAATATTATAACGATACGTAATGTTAAAGATTAGAAAGGTGTTTTATATGAAAACGACCATGAATACAAATGGGTAACAACCTGTCTCTCACTCGACATTTTCGCTAAAATCGTTCGCAAATTGGTCAAAGAAATTGCAGCTAATAAAACATCCAAATAGTTTCGGAATCGTACCTCAATGACAAGTCAAACATCTGCTCTAACGCCTGAGGCTTCGTCGCTCTTTCATTATTTCTATATTTGACGTGATCAGAATCGGGAGATAATCAGACTAAGAAGCGAAAAGGTCGCGTCGTCTCGCTGAGAAAACACGAGCGAAGTGAAAAGGAAAAAAAACCCGAGTTCTCGTCGCACCACGAAATTCCTTCCGCACTTTTTCCGCTCACCTGCACACTTTTGCAACGATATTCACGATTACGCGCTGTACTCGGCAGCCAACACACACGCAACGTACGATTACGACGTCACCGACGACACGGACTTTCGCACAACGATCCGCGAAACAAGCGTCGATCGCGAACGGTAACCGTTAGGATTTAGAAACAAACGGGCGAGCGAACGCGTGCGGGCTTGGAGAAACCCGTGAAACATCTGCCGCGAGCGTCAACCCTCGCGCGCGCACGTTCCTACGTTCCGCAACGCGACGCGATGCAGCGTCGTCCTGGCTCGTTGTCGTCGGCGACGACGACGTGAGGCGAACACACACCGTCGTCGCGGTCACGCGTAACTCCGCTCGCGTCAAGCGCGCACCGCAACTCCGCGCGAGGCGGTTCGACTAACCTAGCTAACGTTCGCAAAGTGTAACGAGGATTCTACTTACTTCCGGCGTTCTTGCACTTCCTCCCACACCGGCACGCTCTCGGAACGTGTACTAACTATAGGCAATACGGCGGGGTAAAGAGCCACGCGACAAAGCGATAGTTTACGCGCGGAGACGGCGAGAAAAAAGAGCGAATCGTCGCGACAACGGACGTGCGAAAGAAGGGAGCGAGAACAAACGATCGAGCGAACGAGAGCGGAGGAGAGATAGATATACATATATATAGAGAGAGAGAGAGACAGAAAGCGCTTACGCTGAAAATAATCCGTCGCAGGTCCCACGCGGCGGCGACAACGCTCGTCGTCGTCGTCGTTGTCCTCGCCTCCTGGTGCAGCAAAGCTCACCGAGGCGGAATCGCTCGCGACATCGCCGTCGGGACGTGGGAATTCCGCGGAGAACGCGTACGCGCGATGACGGGGCACATCGGGGCCCGCGACGTGTCTTACTCGCCGGTCATCTGTCCGGCCGCACGCCAACGAGGAAAACGAGCGAAAATCGATGTTACCACCGGCGCGACGCGAACGCGACGGGCGCTTCTCGACCGCTCGACTTTCGCATTTATCGCCGGCGAACGCGCGTCCACTCGCTGATAACGAGAATACGGTCACTGGACGCGCGGCACCGAACCATCCGAGCACAATGAGTAGTGACGAGCGCTGAGCGCGCGCAAAGCGCGTTATCGCCTTATCGCGCCACGATTTTCACGTCACGAATGCCCGAGACCCGGTTACACGGACGACGGACGACGCGCCTAGCAGACGACATTTTGCCTTCGCCCGAACCCGCACGAAGTGCACCGGCAGCGGCCGAGCGGCGCGCGGCACCTTGCGCTCCGCCCGCGCGCGCCGCGCGAATATTCAATTGAGAGTTTAATTGATACCGCCGGTGTCACGTGTCGCTGTATTACAGCACATGGAAAAGTCCAGATTACGAGGATCATCGGTACCGATGGCAACCTCAATTTCAATCATTTTCCGCGATACATACGACGAGGATAATAGCAGTTAGGAGTAATCAAGCATAAATTGTCGAGGTTACGTCGTAATAATGCAGTAAATTTGACAGCAATTTGCCTGTGATTATAATTTATACAGCAATCTCCTCTGGTTATTTACTTCTCTATGTCAGGTAATGGAGATTGATGGAGGAGAGTTCGCTTACAAATACATGTAGACGATGTGAATTTCGTAATTTTGCTCCTATAAAGATGCTCCAAAATCAAACACACATATATATACATACATACATAGAGGCCTTGAAAACAATAAATGTACCGTAACGTGACGAGTTTCGTACTTAGCTTTCGATTTCAAAAACCTCGGCATTTCGCTCTCGGTTTCGTTTCAGCAAGTTCGCAGTATTCGTTATCCCCGTGGATCTATTCGAAATGTGCCTGTCACGCATACATTGTGCAAGAACTAGTTTCTTGAATTAATATGCGTGTCGCATGTAACCGGTATACGATGTAACTGGCGCGACGGTTAGCCTTTACCACTGAATTAATGCACGATTCTCATTGACATAGAAAGATAAAAAAATTAATTACGAAGTTATTTAGCTACAGAAATGCTTATAGTACTGGAATAAAAATTAATAATTTTACTTTTACTTCATAATTTATTATAATGTTAGTTGTAAGATTTCACACGTACCAAACTATTAAAAGCGAAGTGGTTCATTTTTTACTTGACTCGAGTAGTCGCGAAAAGATTCGAAGAATCGTGATTGATTGATCGTATTCATAGTCGACCTTATATTTAAGGCCACTTTAAATTCATCTTCAGGTGCTCCGTAACCAATAAAATGAGTCGTACAATATTTGAAAATGAATTTGAGGAAGTCTATAAGGTTTGATTACGCATACCGACATATAATTCAGAGGAAATTCGATGCTCGATCGTAACGTTCGGAAATAATTTAATGGTATAATATGCAACTAACGCAATGGTTAACCTTACTACTGAAGTAGAGCACGATTCTCGTTTACTTGACATAGAAAGATAAAGAAAAATAAATTGTCAGGATATCTGATCACGAAAATGTTAATAACACTGGAATAAACATTAGTAATTTTGCATTTATTCCAACATAACTCTAGTTGTAAAATTTCACACATACTAAAATCTTAAAAGCGAAGTGGTTCATTTTTTTATTTGACTCGAGTAGTCGAGAAAAGATATGAAAGGTCTATATTCAGAGGAAATTCGCTACTCGATATAACGTTCGAAAACGGTCGGCAGAAGATTTAAATCATATCAGTAGTGTATCGTGATACAAATCTACCGCGCGATCATGTACACATATTATCACAGGATGAACGTGAGTACTATATCCACAAATTATACGTGCAAAACATACTGGGATAAACGCATTTAGCAAAAAAGCGCTTGAGTAAATGCACAATCATAAGGTGAGATAGACCGATTACGAGCTCACGTGTGCGCCTTACATGTTAATATTAATGGAATGTGAGATCATTCCTATATACGAGGACGTCCATTTTTCACGTCACAGCCCGCGCGATCCCCGATGTTAACTCTGTCGCAAATGGTAGCCTTCAGAACCTTTGGCCGCGGTTGATGTCAGCACTAAATAAAGGCGGTGATACTGCCGATAAATCTGTTGTTCCCACCGAGCATTGTACGGGCAAACTTGCGCGAGCATATTTGCCACGCGGAATGTCATTATCGTGTTGAATACATTATCTCGGCGATCGGTCGTGTGGTGACGAGTGCAGCGACGCTGCTTTCAATTTGTGGCGTAACGCCGAACTGACCAATCGCAGCCGATACCTTGATGTTTTATTTCCGTTTATTGAATAGAGAGGAGACGATACAACTGTCGCAATAAATATAACATATGAGATATGTAACAAATTATAAAGTTTGTATACAATAATGACTAGCTTTCTTTTACTTAGTCCCGACAAGGTATTCTTAAGTTAATCAGCTTTGTTCTTTGCGCATTGCTTAGGCCAAATAAACATTATGCGTTTGCAACGATACTTATATGCTGTTGTTTTTTTTTTTTTGCCGCATTGGAAGAGAGTATCATCTACTTTACATTTTCGTCATAAATAATTTGTCCTAACATTAGACATGCTGAATCTTCACACTTTTCAACGCTCCCTTAACTTTTTTCTGATCCGTAGCAGTGGCTTTCCAAATGAATTCTAAATTCTCACGAGTGGTGGCGATCTCTTTCTGCAGTCGTCCGATCACCTCCTCCTTTTGCTTCACCAAATGCTTGAGACGTTGCAGTTCTCGGTGATATTCGTCTTTCATCCGATGCACTCCGAGCTGTTGCACTTTCATATTTTTCTCCGCCATCTCTAATTGCTGCTTAGTACCCTCGTGTACGACCTGAGGACGGTTATGTGATAATATTTACTTGAGAATTTAAAAAAATTGATAATAAAGAAATATATATATATATATACATCGTATTACATACTTTTAATTGCTTCTTCAAGTGATCCATTCGTTGAGTGATAGTGTCGCCGAGAAAGTGAATACTTGCATTTTCGTTTTCTGTTTCATGCAAAAGAGAAACCAGCTTATCCCGCTCGGCGACCGTCCTCTCGTATTCGCTAAACAATTCCTCGCAGTACATAGTGGTTTTCTTTAATTGTTTCTTAAAAGAATCACGGGACACTTGCACGGAATGCGCGATCTTCTGGAAATGCTCCAATTTCCGTTGCATTCGTCTGAAATTTAAATGATTTATGTGTAAGTAAGTCTTATGTTGATTAAATTCTCATGCTCACATTTGAGATTCGTGATAGATCGATAACACTTACTTTAAATTTTTCTCAAAATTTTTATTCGACACTTTCAATTGATTTCTCTCCATCGTAACTACGTCCAGTTGCGTTTTATTCTGACAATGCAGTTCCTCCAATTCTTTAATACGAGCGGACAGCTTCTCCTTCTCAGTCTCGTATTGACGTTTCAGTTTCTCAAACAGTTCTTTGCATTCTTCGACGGCAGCATTATGGACATCGATAGGCATCGTTTTCGTATTGTCACTTTGTAGCTTTTCATACTCTTTGTGAAGAACATCATATTTCCCTTGGAGATTACTTAGCTCGGTCTTGGAAGCGAGACATTCCTCGTGAAGCCTATTATTGTCGAACGACATCGCTTCCACCTTTTGCTCGTACAGAGAATGAATCTCATGAATTTTTTGCTTTTGGTGAGCAGTCTGTTTTGTGTAACATTCATTCAGTTCCTTGAGCAGGTTAGCGTCCTCAGATATCATCTTGATCTCGTCTGCATATCTGGTACACTGGAAAACTTTTACTACAATAATTTGTAAAGAACACGACAATTTTCTACGTTTGTAATACCTTCGATCTGAGCTTATCCATTTCGCTTTGCATAGATTCGTTCTCCGCAACAACTTCCTTACATCTAACGCCAAAATTCGCAATGTCTTCCTCATATTTATTTATAAGTTCCTGTTTCTCTGACAGGCTTTCTTGATAAGCATCTAAAAGCGGGCCTAATACATGAATATTCACAGAACCCCATGACTCCAATACCTTATTAATGTCGTTAGCTTGTCCCTTGGAGTCTAATATATCCTTGATATCTTTAATTGCAACACTCTCCCCACATTCCCTCAGTTTATCCTGATATCTTTCTAATTCTGCGTTCAATCGATATATCACGTTCTTAAGAAGCAGTACATCCTCATTTAACTGAACGTTTTCAGATTTGAATCTTTGATTGAACGTTAGAAGATTGACCTTTGTTTTCTCTGCTTTTTGTAGAGCTTCTATAAATTCTTTATGATGTACATGCAGTTGACGGTATTCTGCTTCGCGTTCTGCCAACAGTACATTTAACTTCTCGCATTCTTGTTGAAGTTCCTCGCGATCCTTCAATAATTTGTGATACTTATTGCAGATTCTTGACATCAAAATATCTTTTTCCTTCAACTCCGCAAAAATTTCTAAGATTTATCACAGAATACTGTTCAGTATTTTGTAAACATGTATAAAAATTATGTTACTTGTTGAAACTTACCAGGATCTATATCAGAGCCCTCAAGCCTCATTGTTAATATCCTATTTTCTTCAACTAATTTATCGATCTCTTTTTGGATACAACGTTTGCTATTTTTCTTAGGTAACACAGCACTATCGTTATTTCCATTTCTACCTGTCAATTCTCCAGACGCATCATTATTCCTTGAATTATGTTTTACCTTATGAACTCGTCTATGACGATATAGCGGTTTGTGTACTGGCTCCAGGTCTTTTTCTACATTCCTACGACTGCTACTCTATAATTGCAACAAAAATTATAATAGTAAATAAGATGCAAGTTGTGCGAATTGGAAATTATAAAGAAAATTAAATCTTGATGATATTTACCTTTCCCTTAGCACGCTTATCAGTGCTATCATCACGATTTGGCATTGCTGATAAAATACGTAATACAAACAACAATATAGTGATATCTTAAAAAACTATTTGCATGTGATCTAACATTATTTGCACGAACATTTTCAGATCTGTTTCTTCTTCTTCCTCTTTCGCACCCTTCCTTTTATATCAATAGCACCACTTTTATTCCTGCTTAATAAGCTCTAAAATGTCAAAAAATTGTTTATATTATGTACAGTACCATGATCTAATCGCCATGGTAACAAGCAACGAATAGCTACTAGAGAACATCGCTAGATGGAGCAACATGGAACTTAACAGTAAACTCGCGATAGTTTCCGTTCTGTATCTGTTCTGTACATATAGGAGCAGTGCCGGTAAAAATCTAAGCGTACAATTGTAAATGCATAAATGCTTATAATTAAATAATTATTATAATAACTATAATATAAAAGTACACATAACCGCCAATTGTTTTGACCCATTCTAGACATCCTTAATAATTTAAACAAAAGAAAAAAGCAAGAATTTTTACAATAAACAACATTTTTACATTAACATTTATAGAATTGCGTCTGAAGTCTTTAAATGACTCTTCCCTTTTCACTGCGATTTTATATCAAGCAGTCTCTCATTTATTCTATTTTCTGTTCCGCTTGGCATTCAATCAACTAACGAGAACGATCGTCGTCGCACGAATCAATGAAAGGCTGCATATATATATAGAAACGTGTACATTTCATTCAAGTTCATTCAACGTGGGGCAGAAAGGTATTATAAACTGAGAAGAGATATGAGTAGCTATTTTTAACAAATATTATTAATAAAGTGTAATTATGATAATAAATATTTTCCCTCATTTATATCCGATTTATAAACGTGAAGACATTGAGCCGCTTATAAAAATAACACTCATGTTTTCCATTTAATTGCCTAAAAAATTATATCGTGGGAAGACATGTTTTGTATACCGACTTTTTTGGGGATATTTTTCTATAATAATAATAATCCATATTATTACTCTGTCAGGCATGTCGACTATTTCCGCTAAATCCAAAATTTTAATTTGCACGATTTATATGCAGCTTTGATTCAACATTGACGAAACAAATTCATATATTGATTCGACAAGCCTAAGCCTATCTCGGTCTTATAGCATGTCTCGATACATTTGTGGAGGCTTGCGGTATGCGATGACAACCGCAATGCGGTTCTTCATAAATGCGAATGGATTTTCCCAAGTTATTCCAATCGATTCCACAATGACACGAAAACAAAAATCTCATTTCATCGATTATTCCGAACAAATATTCCGATAAAAGTATCCATCTATTTACATGAAATAAAAATAATAATCAAATAGAATTGATGACGTAAGACTACTTACAATAATTGGGGTAACAACTATTCTTTTATAGTTTTACTATTCGCGCTGAGGCTGTCGCTATGTTTTATACTGTCAAGCGCATTCTTCCAAAAAGATTGCAACTATTCTCAGCGCTTAAACATCGGTACTATCTATTACGTGTACAATCCCGACTACCCTAACGTTTCCAAAGGTCGACAGTCTTGCAGGTGGATCGCGGAGAGTGATTATCGAGTAAAACTGACATGCAAGATTTTCGACATTCCGCAGGTAAGATTTGTAATTATTAAAAGATAAAATGTTATTAAAAAATACTTGTAGTCTTCATTTACATTCACTATACTTTTTAATTTGTGCTCTGTATTGTGTCCACTGTGCACAATTTGATTTCTTGACTGTGCTTTAAGTTGACAAAGCAAAACTAGAACGTATCGTTTGCTATTAATTAAAATTAAAGAATTTTTGCGGTAATATCCGAAATATTTTTCCCAGAGCCCTAGTTGCATCTTTGAAAGATTGACTATACACGTGAATAAATCCGTGGCTCTCTCTTATTGCGGCAGTGACCCATTCAGTATAGAATCGACTGGAAAATTCATGACCATTGAATTATCGACCTCGTTTTGGTCGTCCGGAGTCAAATTTCTGTGTGAACTACAAGCGGTCGAAGATGATCAGGATTTGAGTTGCAAGTGTGGATGGAAAAAGCCGGTAAGCGCTAATTAAAATCGACTCGTAAACAATTCGTGCTACGTGTGCGCGCATGTAGAAATTTCACTGAAATTTTTCATTTTGGTATTAATTGTTCGTTACAGACGAAGATAGTGGGAGGCAACGAAACTGGCGTGAACGAATATCCTATGATGGCTGGTCTTGTCGATCGTAAAAGAAGAGAAGTATATTGTGGAGGATCAATCGTGTCTCCGAAACAAGTATTAACTGCCGCACATTGCGTGGCCGATAGAAACGTAAGCGAAGATGTGGGAGTACTCGTAGGAGACCACGATCTTACTACGGGTAAAAAATATACTTTATATTGAAGAAATAAAGAACTTCATATAAGAATATACATATATATATATATATATATANATACTTGTGCATTTTGTTCGAGGAAATAATTTTCACATAATACATCGCGAAATTCTGTCAATATTTTCAGGTGTAGAAACAAATGCTTCGGTAATCTACACAGTAGCTGACTTTAAAATACATCCTCTTTACAACAGTTCATCGCTGGAAAATGATATAGCTATACTAACAGTAAATTCTACTATAAACTTTAGCGAAGAAGTTGGACCGGCTTGTCTCCCATTTCAACATCGGTGGGATTCTTTCGTGGGAAGTTATGTGGACTTGTTGGGTGAATACATTTACGTAGCATCGAGCATATTTTTCTCCTAAATTATGATTTATTTAGAACTAATGAACTTTCTTGGTTACTTATTTTATGTTAATTGAACAAACAATAAATTGTTTTCAATTTAACAACATAGGTTGGGGGACAGTGGAATTCGGAGGTATGAAATCAAACACTTTGCAAAAAGTTATGTTGAGCGTGATCACGAATCGAGATTGTCGTCGAACTTATGAAAACATAACATTTAACCAGATGTGCACTTATGGAGAGGAAAAAGATGCCTGTCAGGTAACATTATTCGTAGAAAATTTTTATGAAATCATTATGGAATCGTGATTTTCGAATCGCAGTTTCTCCCAGCTAATCGAAGAGTTTATGTTCAATGAATCGACCAAATCGCAGTGAATCAAATATTTTGGATCGGACTGCGGCTTTTTATAATCCTCCTTATATTTATAACACATAATCTCTTCATTAAAGTATGATATTTTGCTACATTTTATCGTAGTTTGACAGTGGTGGTCCAGTCCTTTGGCAGAATCCTTCGACGAAGCGAGAAGTTCTTGTAGGTATCATTAGTTTCGGGATTGCTTGCGGCAATAATAAACCAGGAGTCAATACGCGAGTCAGCAGTTATATCGATTGGATTCTAAGTGAAACACCGGGTAAGTATATGAAATGTATAATGTATTCTCAACGTGTTAATACCACTGAACGTTTGTTTATAACATTGTGATATTTCTCCGACAGGTACCAACTATTGCAAAGTCGAATAAAGAAAAAAGAAACGGAGCCTTTATAAAATAATTCACTTCTAATTTCTTATTTTACAGAGAAAAAAGTATCGTAATATCGTTTATCGAGCATAATAACCGCATCATTTGTGTATAAACATATTATTTATAACCATCGTCGGAAGATGAATATCGCGTAGCAAATAAATTAAGTTCGATAGCTGAAATGTATGGTCGCTGCGACCGGAACTGCATGTGCACCCTTGTGAGAATTTACATTGTCCTTAATAGCGATTTCCACGGTGTAGAAGGATCAACATTGATGGCTCGTAAACAATGTCTCATTATTAATAAGTTCCTGAATGAGGATGTGACGTTAGGCCGTCTATGGGAGGGAATCTATGGTAAGCGTCCACTTACACTGACCAATATGACAGTGCATCGAATTACTTGCCATGGCGCGTACGTACCGAGACAAGCGAGGATATACGTCGCGCTTTAGCCAAGGTAAAGAGATGAAATAAATGTTGCGAATTCGCGACAATTAATAATCCAGCCGAGAGGTGCCGATTCCTCGTCAGAGCGGAAATTGATTTCCCGTATCCGCTACGTACCAAATCGCTTATTTATAGTTCGAGATAAATAAAGGCTACTTTTGCGGTATGTGCGAAAATAAAGCCGGCTGCCGAGAGAAACTTAGAAATAGAATTGCTTATAAGATAGAGTTTATTCTTACGAATTAGCTTACATAAGAAATCGCTTATTTACGAGTATTATTCATGTGCGTTCGAGATAAATGTTTATGGCAGATGATCGAATGGACGGCGGAACTTGCGCTCGTAAGCTGTTACACTTTGTGGTAACATCATGATAAATGTTGCCGCATGCGAAGTGAATATTCTGTGGTCAGTATTAGTCAGTGATAATGGTTTCGTCTACGGTACATTGATTATTAAATAAATTGATTTATTTTCGATACACCTCGCGCTAATATATCCTTGACACAGTTGTTGACTCAATAATAGCAAAATAATAATAATAATAATAATACGCAAATAGATATTCTTCTCATCACGACGGAATTATATACCATGAACAATTTTTCCGATGAACAACTATTTATGCCTTACGCCGAATTTTTCGAAATTAATTTAAGACACGATGAGATCAGTACCAAACGATTCCGAATAATTCGTCGTGAGAACCCCAACGAATGCGTCTCTGGGCACTCAGGGTTCGGCACAATTCGCGATTGTTCCCCGAGAGGGAGAGATGTATGGTGCCTGAATAATAGGTAAAAAAAATTCTTTAGAGCAACGAGAAGAAAGAAGCCGAGCGGGAATTGTAAAGACGGGGTGATTATCTGGACTTGTATAACCACTTCCGTGTGCGACGTTAGGAAGGTAGTGAAGGCGCAGCCACATGTCACATCTTCACACTGTACATAGATGGATCAACGATTCATCCATCACAGAGTTTCGCCTCTAACATATTTTTAATGTACTGATGAAAATGAAGAGCTCAAACGGCACAAAAATAAGTAGAAGGATTACGCGTATTTTCCGTGCGTCGCTCAGTCGCATTTAACACGATGCATTGTACAAGGACGGTTGCTCATTGCATGCATGCGTTGTTACGTATTGCATAACGCCGTTTCGGAGAGCCTTTTTTTCCTATCGAGAATTGGAATTATCTGTGACAACGCCGCACGGTAAATATAGAGTTAAAGACCTTATATAACACAATTACTATAAATATCCCCAGAACAAATTATTAGGAGAAACATTTACGTATCTTGTACGGCATGCATGCGCACAATAAGTCGCGTTGAAATGACTTATGAATATAAAATTATGAACTACTTCGCGAAAGGCTTGACGGAGCTTGGAATTATTATTATACGTATCGACGCATAAAAATTTTAAATTACCACGTAATACATTACTTTGACGCGATTCGAGTTATAAATTCAGAGGAGACATCTCAATATAGCTTTCGGTTGATACAACGGTCGATGAACTGTCCGAACTGATTTGTACTCGTAAGATTGCTTCCACTTGCGAGATATTATGCAATCACTATGGGTGGTATCGGCGTGCCATGATTAACATAGGTGTATCGGTGAAGAAGAAAGATAGATGATACAACCTTGCCGCCAATGTTGCACTTAATGTTACAGCGTAGTTAAATAAATTTTTCAAAACATCATCGCAGAAAATACAAACAGAGAATACAACTTGTCAATGTATAATAATCAGGAAATTTAAATTGATTAGGAATTTTCGTCACATACCACGTTCGCTAAAGACGATTTTACCAGAGCACGTACTACGTTTGAGGTCAAAGTTTATTTGGCACGTTACCTTGTTAAGATCATTGCGAGATGCACCGTCGCAGATCGTCTGACACAAATATGAGTATATCCGCGAATACCATTCGATGCAAATCCGGTAAACGGTGATTTACGAGCGACGGTTAGTGAGAAACTCGAGAACAAGGTCAAAAGGTTACGCGACTAGTTACGTAACTCGATGAAGCTACTGACTGACCCGTTCCCGTATATGAATGCGTACATATATATGTATATAGCACATTCAGCCAGATCCCACGAAACGTTACGTCTTCTAGAGATAGTAACTATAGCGTCGAATGACGTCATAGAGTGATCGCAACCCTCTTATACCGACGACGATATGGGCTTGCCAAGAATCTTGAGAGGAAATAAGGAGAAGGCGAAATGGGGTAATATATATCATACTTAAAAATGAGACACACAGATGAAATACACAGAAAGTACGACGTGTAAGAGTGGCGAAGTTTTAAATGGAACACGATGTCAAGATTAATCAAGTTCATTCAACGTTATTCGTTATACGTTTTTGGTGGGTAAAAATTCACCTCATTTTGTTTATTCGTTCGCTCTCTCTTCGACTGATCCGAGATACTTCGACCTAAGTTCGCGAAGGATTTTCGCCAAGCGATAATCCCGGCAAGAATTGCTCCTCTACTCGATTGAGAGCCGCGAAGTGGCTGGGATGAGGGTTGAGATCCTGTCTAAACGGCCACAAGGATGCCGGAGAGAATCTTTCGATCGGAGTGATAACGACGCAAACGGTGACGCGTGGGAAGCGGCCGTCTAGCCGCCTGACTTATTCTACCCCCGTGGAACAACAATCCGATCGATGACGCCGGTTTGTCAGTTTAAACCGCTCTCGCCACCCCAGAGCAGGCCGCGAAGTTCAAACCGGCAATATCAGAACGCGCGTCACCACGTACGTAAGCAAAGGCGGAAAAAAAACACTTTCATCCAGCCGATGTGAGAAGGTCAATGAGAGAGTGCATGGACGAAACAATTATAGAACGTACGTCGTGTATCGGTGAAAACTTATCACGTGAGCTGCTGAATTGATCTCGAAATTCATACTGTACGCGTCCCTTGCTGAGGAAAAGCTCGCGATAGGGCGGAATTATCGTGCAAACTGTCGACGATTGATAATGATGGGATTGACTGAGATTATACCTAATAATTTTCATCAATGTGAATTTGCCAAGTGACTCAACGAGCAAACATGAGCCAACGCGCTGACATCAGTGTGAATCAGTGAGCTTCTTCAAAAATAACCAAGAACCTACCGATCCGCTAATTTTCATCGGTTTAGAATCAATTTTTCCATCTCATGCAATATAGGTTGCGTTCAGAAACGCACATTGTATACGCAAAAATGCACCAAAAGTGATGTTTCCGAATGCAACCTGAGTGGTTTCAGTATAGCTGGTGTCTAATAGTGTACACACTGTATGTATTTTCAAACGCAACTTTAAAGAATAATATTCTAACAATTCGAAAGCGTAATCTACGGAGAATCCTTCGTTCAGAATTTCTTCGGAGTCCACATTCGCGGAGTTATCCAATGAATATCTCCAAAAATTGCCGAGAATTATCCCGGCCGCTACCCGAAGTTCGCATATTTTCTCGGAAGGAGAAAATCACAGCGCAATATCTCGGACGGTTGTGTAATACAATAAAATAACAACGGCCTCTCTCTCTCTCCCTCCGTCTTGCGCGCGCGCATCGAGGCTCGCCGCCGTTTGAAAAGGGTCGGCCAGCCGGCGTATGCGCGTACGCGAACAATTACCTCGGCCAATCGAGGGACCAGACCACGGGTAGAACGAACCTTCGTCGACGTCGCTCCAGAGGTTCCCGTTCCGTAGGTTCCCTCGCGCACGTCGTCGCGCAGTAGCGACGGTTCAGTCCGATATCGACGTTCGAACGAGTCGCATTATTCCCCAGCTACGAGACACCCATTGCAAAAATTTCACGCATCCGTCGTCTGAGCTTCTCGCGCCAACGAGACCTCGTTTCACTACGTGCCGACGAGGTACACGAAGCTAAGTACAAAGCCCGAGTACTCGACACGCCAGTGAAGAGTGGTATTATACATGGGTACCAAATGCTCCGCGAATCTCGAGTTTCGTCGACACACAGGCGTCCACTGCGACATCAGCCCGACTCGTCCGAAGACTACTGAGTATAAGTAATCGACTGGTCTGCAGTGAATCCTTCGACGTCGTCCCTGAAATCGAGACGGAGGTAACGACGACGACAACGAAGAGCGCGACCACGTCTTCCTCACGGGCAAATACGAATCGAGGGGGATCAAGTACGATGCTGGACTCGTGACTCCCGATTAATACTCTATTTGCGAGCAACAGCGAAGGAATTCGACCTATGAGGCTGGAGAGAGACCACTGCTATCCTTGACTCTCGAAGTTGACGAGAATATCGTAAACAAATTGAGCTATTTTAGATATCGAACATCGAACCCCCGCACCCGAAGCCAGGAATCAGTCTTTTCGGCACCCTCTCTATCTTTCGATCTCTCTCACTCTCTCACTTTCTCTCTGTCTGTCGTCCCTCTCTAACTCTCCTCCTCTCAGTCCAACTCTTTCCCTCATTCGGAGGTCTCGCTTCCGCACGGAGGATCGATCGATATTTCGTCCCGACGGTAACTTTTAACGACGCGCGTACTTTCATTCGCCCTTTCGCGCACACGGCTGTACGAATCTCTTCCAAACGCAAGGTGCACCCCCGCGTCGTATCTTCCAGTGTCAAAGCCGACAGCGGATGACGCATCATTCCTCAGCGTTGGACGTCGGTATCCTTCGATAATAATAAGGACTAATCACGTGACGCGGGGAGGTCGAGGATTCCTTTCGTAACGTCGTATCAACGCTCAATTTTTACTGGGTCACCTGCCAGCGTACCACCCACACCTTCTCACGAACAGGTCCTAGCCTATCCTATGACGTATCCTTTCACACCTCGCGCCCTTTCCATCCAGCCGCGGCCCACTTCTATGCGTCCGCAAACAGTCAATAAGAAGCACCGTCGCCGGGACACGCTCGCATCGATAGAAGACGAACGGGACTCGGACGTATAGAGGCTACTTTTCGCTCACCGAGGAGTTTACACTTGCACCGACCGCGCCAGCAGCCAGATCGTCGTCGGTCGCGAAGGATCGATCCTCGGGTGTTCTCCTACAGACCCGAGAGAGGCGCGCGAACGTTGATATTACGATTAAATAAATAAAGATAATCGCCGTTGCCACTGTTATTGTTATTTGTTGTTGACCGTTATTGTTATCGCTGTTGTTGTTGTACAACGACTGCTGTTCGCCACCGGCGACTGTCTTTCGTTGAAATCGGCGAGGCGTCGCGGCGTTGGTAAGTGGTAGTAGTAGTGGTGGTGGTTCAGGTGATTCGATAGTGGTGGTGGTGGTGATAATACCCAGTGAAGAGACCTCGTGAAGATACATCATACGATACACGTGTTTCCGTCGGATCGTATGGAATAATTCAGAAGGATTGACGGAAGAGAGGTGAGAGGAACGTGTCAGCAGGAGCGTGTGGACACCGGAGGGAAAATCATCGAAAGGTGAAGGATAAACGGCACGTGAGGTCGTCACGCGTACACCCTCCACGAACGGGGCCGAAGGGCGCAGTGGGGATCTCTCGATTACGTTACACCAGCCACCGGTCATCAGGGTGATCGATTCCACGTGTATCAATCGAGACCCCCGAGAGGATGGTAGTCAGGTCTGAGACCGCGAGAAACGGGCACGAGTTGGCTCCCTTGAACGACGACCGCCAAACCGGGCAGAGCGTAACGATCGTGACAGGAAATCAGAATGTCGTTAACACCCAGCAGGAGGCGAAGGAGGAGAACAGAGCGGCGTGGAGCGGCAAAATGCAATTCTTTCTCAGTATTATCGGATACAGCGTGGGTCTGGGAAATATCTGGAGGTTTCCTTACCTGTGCCAACAGAACGGAGGTGGTGAGTATCTTCACTGATTCGATTGCGGTACGTGCCGCGATGTGGTCGCACATGGCGGAAGTGTAAATATTAATGTAAGGAGTAATTTATGCCACACGAGAATACGGGTTACGCGAGAAAATTTCGCGATCGATTAACATTTACCACATGAGAGATGTCATGGCACACAAAAAGAAATTGCGCGGCGACACGTTATTATTTATACGCGTTATTGCAGTGACGTTATACCTCGCCCGTGTAATATATCGAAAAACCGCGTGTTTTTATTTTTGCGACCTTCACGCAGGTAGTGACATCTCGGGATGTTCTTGAACTACGTGCGTGTCAGTGAGTAGCTAGGTAAACTCCTGTTTCTCACGTATGGACACGTATATAATGTACACACACACACACACACACACACACATATATATATATATATATATATTGTCAGATCCGAGGAACACATCGGCGATTCCCTTACAACAGCGTCCACGCTGACGCTGAGTCGAGACAAAAAGTCTTTTTTTTTCTCGTATACATGTTATAAAATAGCGCGATCATGCCTATACTACTTGCAAGATTATATTTGTCCAATCTCAAAAAAAAATAAGTCAACTCAGAAGGATTCGATGGAAAGCCTTTTCGCGAAGTAACAAGTTTCCCTCTCTCGAGATCACTCAGTTTTTGCTCAGTTGTCGCCTTTTATTTCTGCCCATCCGGTTCGGGACGAATGGATCGTGTACTTAGAATTAATTAACAAATTTGTACACGTACTTTGAAATATTTCCAAATGTTTCGCAGTTCCAAGTATGCACTCTAATTCGAGACACAACTATTTTCAAGGTGTCTCGCGTTGCGCGATCCGCTCAGAAATCCGGCAGTGCCCTCCGTAGATTCGAACGTTTTGGATTTCGAAGAATGTAAAGCGTCCTTATCTCGGAATTTTTTACGATCCTATTGTTTACCTTTTTGACTGTGTAACACAGTGTTGACGCACGCCAACGTATGAACTTGTTGCCATAAAGTTATGTGCAACATTGGAAATAATCTTGCAACTTACAGTCGGCGTCAGCCTTTACGGCGTCGGACGTAAAGCGAAGAAGAGCAGGGACAAGGTTGCTCGATACGAGGGCAGTGGAGGCCAGTATAGCACGCGGCTAACTATAATGGTCGACGACTATTTTCAGGTATCCCACAGTCCCACGCCGTCGTTAAATATAACTGCTACGAAATCTTCCGCGCATTCGCGTCCTTAAAGGCACACACTTTTCTATCGTGTAATTTCGATGATTAATGTGAGCAGCAAAGAACCGTCACCGAGACTACCGGTGTAGCGGATGGAAAAATTAATATTAATTTGCCAGATCACGCTTGACGGCTCATTTTAACATATGCGACGACGAATGGTTTGGCTTTGCACGATTCATTTAATTTTCATTAATCCTGCTCTTCCGCTCGAGTCTGTTTGACCCACTTTCATTTCTAAGTCGCGATCGTTCTATATGTTATCGGAGAGGAACGGTAAGAAGAGAGTGATAGTCGATGGAATCAAAAATGAGACAATTATCTCTAACCTCTATCCGGTGAATAAAAATTGATCAATCGTTAACTAGCTCTTAAGGTTGATTCGTTAATTTATGTTTTTTGTAAACAATATCACACGCTGAAAGGGTCTGGTCGCAAGCGCGCCACAATATGTTTTGCGTGGAAAAGTACTAGGCATATACCGGGAGGTATACCTGGCTACAATCCTCGTAGACTCTTTTTCTTGCTATAAGTAGAAGTTATTAAGCCTCCCCTTGGAAAAACGTGTTTGATATTATTCTCGCGTCGTTCGTGCAAAAAGTTAACGCTGTGAAAAATATCATCCACATCAGGATCCGTGCAAACTTATCGATCAAGTTATTGGGACTTCGACGATGTCTCAACAAGATACGTTTATCTTGCAACGCGTACTCGCGCGATATTCTCGGCTCCTGAGTATCGCTAATGTGTTGTCCAGCCCGGCGAGCACTCAGCTCAATTGCGGGAAAAAAACAAATAAATTGAAATAAATTAAGACGCGAAATCAATACGGAAGGGAGATCTGTTATTCATCGAGATCAAGATAGTTCAAGGTTACGCGTGATTTAATCGAACTTGACGTGGAAGGTCGACCAACCGAGCGAATAACACTAGAGGCGTGTACGCACATCAACGTGGCACTTTGTTTGGGGCCACATGATACATGGGCACGCGCGTATACAACACGGGCATATACATCTCTCAAGCTAGACAGGCTTTTCGCCATTAAACTTTCCCGATGGAAAACCACCCACGACCGTGAAACTCTCTCTCTCTTTCCCGTACCTTGAGTCATTTTAGGAGCGTCGAATTACGAAGAGAGAAAGAGGAGAAGAGCGGCCGTTCTCTTATCAATCACGAGAGCGAACGAGCGGTTTCAGACACGCCGTCCGACACATATCTATTTTCGCGAGACGCAGGTAGTAGGTCACGGGAACTACACGGTGGGTCCTCGCGTGATTATTACGTCGAAGTTTATGCACGTCGTAATCATATCGGTTGCCATCATCCACCAACTGCGCAGATCGAGCTTCCGTTACCAGATATACCGCTCGAACGCCCACCTCATTGCCGTAGGTTATACGTAGGTTACACGTTCGCCTAAAGGTACGGGCGCTTTCCATCTGCGGAGGATACGCCGGGATCTAAAATTAAAAATCGATGTAATCTTGGCGGATTCAATTTTAGACGCAGACACACGCAAACGTGCTTATCTTTAAATCGCCCCGCGATGCGAGGGTGGTCTCTATATCGATTCGGTGTTTAGCGTGACGGTTAACCTTGCCGAAAACCATTTACGTTCTTTCTTTGGAACGTGACGAGGATGAGAAAAGCCTCGCTGTTTTGATCCGCGAGTTGAGTTCTCAATAAAATCTACAAAAATGAGGGAGAACGCGCTCTCTCGAAAGATTGCCTCCGGTGGGAAATTGGGCGCCTGTGGGTCGCTACTGTGGACAATTGAGACCCCTCCCGTTTGATTTTTTACCCCACGCGGACACACACGGCTTTGGGCCGAACGAGCCAAAGCCTCGGCTTTCAATGGAAATTTCCTCGTTGCGTCGCGTCGCTTCGCGCTGTGCCGCGCCGAGACGCGGAGCGCCGCGTCGCCGAACGCCTATCGATCGATCCACTATGTAACGGAAAGCACGCGACCGACGGTCTAACATCTGCCGCCCTTCGCGGATTTCTAACGTAATAGCGGCGGTAAACGAGGAGTCCGCGAGCCGCTTTAATAGGTTGAACGAGATGTGCGTCGCGAGTCCACGACGACACGCAGGGATCGCAATCGATATTTTCGTGCCGTTTTCAATTTCTCCGTGTGTGTATTTCCTTCATCACTCTGTCACCTCCCGTTGATGATGTTTGTTATCGTCACTGCTAAGGATCGTCATCGAAACTTTTATGGTTATCTGTAATCGGATATAACTCAGATCGACTCAGGCAATTAAAAGCACGCTATCGCAGCAGTTTTTATACGACTTCATCACGATTCGCTCGATATAGAGAAGGGTCGGACGTTGAAGTTCCTTAGTCCGCGATTTTCGCTTCGGTTCCGGTCACTGTGTGCGAATGTGTCGAAAAAAGCGGCAAAGAGGTAGAGTAGCTGAACGGGTTAGGACTTAGGTCGCTCGATCAATACAAGGCGCTCCAGCTACTACGACCGCGAAACTAGACATCTAAAGGGAAAGGGAGAGAGATAGGGAAGGTTTTGTCAGGGGTAGGAAACGGACGCGCAAAAAGCGAAGCGCGTCTGTCACAAGAGCTTGACAGAGAGGGAGGGAGAAAGAGAGGGGGAAAGGAACCACCCTATATACATGTAATTAAATATACCTTGAATATGCGCGTAATTAATTATATCTTCAGCCTTTCTGTGGCGATTTCGTTTTATTTATACTCCACGTCGTCTGTATCGTAATTCTGGATTAAAATTCCTCTAAAACGACACTCGCGCCTTGTATATTTTAGGTGCCTTCCTCATCCCTTTCTTCGTGATGCTCATTCTGGAGGGTGTGCCCCTCTTTCTGATCGAGCTGGGCCTCGGGCAACGTATGCGACAGGGCGCCCTGGGCGTTTGGAACACTATACACCCTTGGTTGGGCGGCATAGGAATTGCGTCGTGTATAGTCACTTTTTTCGTTGCGCTTTACTACAACGTCATTATTACCTGGTGCTTCTACTACCTCTTCAACTCGTTAAGGGTAAGCAGATCGATAAAGTACGTAACATCGATTGACACCGTCGTAATCGTATCCGTTGAAATGTTTCGAGCGACTTTTTCGCCTCGTTCTATTTTAGCTTCGTTCTATTTAAACTTAGACTTAAATCAATGATGAAAGTCGTCGCTTACGATTGTACGGAATAAACGAAAGCTCTATACGGAGGAAATGTGGTGAAAATTGTATAATGCTGGTTCACAGCGGAATTATGATGGCTAATTATTATGGCTATTATTGTATGTTGTAATTAAGTATGTAGTAATGTTGTAATCTTTAGTGAGGTGTACTCATGATATACTAAAAGTTTACAACACACGTCATAAATTCAATCATAATTTCGATATGGTTCAGCATTAGAACATTTTGTGATGATTTTTTACTCCGTCAGAGTAGAATATTTTCTCCGTGTGTATGTGCTTAAATATATTAAAATTTATACGCGATATTAATACGTATTGTTATTTTTATAATGATGATGATCGCGCGCGCAGGCTGTTACCATCAATTTCGGTGTAAGTACCCATCTTCTTTAGCCGATGAATAATAACGCTATAATGATACGCTCGTTTAAGAGCTCGTTAATGATCTATTTGCATATTCCGACGCAATTTAGCAATCACTGCCGTGGGCAAAGTGCCCGGAAGCGAACGGGAAACCGATCGAGGAATGCGTCAAAAGTTCGGAGACCGCGTATTTTTGGTACAGGACGACCTTGGACGCCGCTCCGTCGATCGATGACGGCCAGGGTCTCAAATGGTGGATAGTACTTTGCCTCTTGCTCAGCTGGGTCGTCGTATTCTTCATCGTCATGAAGGGGATACAGTCGTCCGGCAAGGTGAGTTCACAGGTGTCGTCGTCGGGGAGGATCGGTCTCGCGACAACCTGGTGAAAATCGCCGCTGAACGTCGTCTCCCGCTTTTTTCAGGTGGTATACTTTACGTCCATGTTCCCGTATGTCGTGCTGACCATCTTCTTCGTTCGCGGGATAACGTTGAGGGGTGCGAGCGCAGGACTGGCACACATGTACACACCAAAGGTGACGATCGCGAGGCTGGTCTTATCGGGAGGAAGAGGCGAAGGCCAGTCGAAAGACCGGACGTCGAATAATCGACATTTCGTTTCGTTCGTTCAAGGTCGAGAAACTGTTGGAGCCTATGGTCTGGCTTGACGCGGCGACGCAGGTCTTCTATAGTTTCGGGCTGGCGTTCGGTTCCTTGATCGCGTTCGGCAGCTACAACACACCCGACAACAACTGCGTGAGGGACGTGATCCTGGTGAGCGTGTGCAACGCGTTTACTGCCATTTACGCGAGCGTTGTCATTTTCGCCATTTTGGGGTTCAAGGCAATGTCAAACGTGGACAAGTGCGTCGTCAGGTAATGCGACCGCTAGAGCGGCCATCGTTTTCTAAATTCGCCATCGCGCGAAGAGGGTAGTAGAAGGCAGATTAAAAGACAAAAAGAAACCGATAGATGTGTCTGCATCGTCCTCGGCTGTGGGATGTGTCCATAAGCGGCCACGCTAAACGTTACCGCTTGCTCGAGATGCGTCGTCGCTTTTATATCAGCTGTATTATCGAATAATTGCGATAATTCACACCGTGATGTAATTTAATTAAATTAATCCGCGACAATTGGTCGCGGTATTGGCGTTGATGCGGCGATTAGCGATTTCCTCGGATTAAAATTATCGGAAGTCAATTGCTGAAACGAGAGTTTGCCTTATCGCGGTACGACTTAATTTAATGAAATTGTTTCAAGTCAGAGGTTGACGGTGGAGCATTTAGGAGAGGGAGGGACCGAGTCGTAGAGGGACGGGATATATATATAATAATCGTTAGCATGACGAACAACAGAGGGACACAGAAGATACGTTAAATCGCTTTCGTTTTAGCGCGAGGGATATCCTGATGGATAAGGGATACTTGCCCCCTAACTTGACCTCGTTCAACCTCGAGGACTACGAAAGCTTTATGTCCAACTCTTCGGTGAATGTCACGAAGCCGTGCAGTCTCAGCGAGGAGTTGGACAACGTAAGTCAATGCGATACTCCCGTGAGAACTCGTGTGGGCCGGTGATCGTGAAATAATAAAGCAACAATTGCTTTCAGGCCGCCGAAGGTACCGGGTTGGCTTTCATCGTGTTTACTCAGGCCATCGTTGAGCTGCCGGGCGCGCCGTTTTGGTCCTGCATTTTTTTCTTAATGCTCCTCGCTCTTGGCCTGGGCTCTCAAATCGGAATACTCGAAGGCATGCTGTGCGTGATCTTCGACATCGATCTCTTCAAGAGAATAAAGAAACAGTACATGACAGGTGAGCGCTATAGACAACTGACTTACGAGTCTGTTGGAAACAGATATTATGCAGAAAAAAGTTTGGCTGTATTTACTAGACAGTGAACAAACCAAATGCGTTTTGGTTGAAGGAAACAGAATTTCTGGTTACAAGAACCAAATTTGAGTCATAAGAACCAGAAATGTTGTTTCCTTCAAAACGCATTTGGTTTGAATGACACATATTTCAAATAACGTTCATTTTAACGCGATTCCGTCGAGGTTTAACGATGCATGCTTCACGCGTTAAGGAAACTTACCAGACAGTCACGACAATCATTGAAATATTCGTTTCAATCGTCTAATTTGCTATTTTTAGGAGTTGTCTGTACGGTATGTTTCTTCGTGGGACTCATTTTCTGTACCGGTGCGGGCGAATACTGGCTGAAAATGTTCGATAGTTTCGCCGGTACCATCGGTCTTGTCATGGTAGCCCTCATGGAAATGATCTCTGTAATTTTCGTATACGGCCACGAAAAGTAAGTCGGAAAGGTCATGACTCTTTCCTACTGCCACTGTGAGACAAGCTACTAATCATGTTAAATGTTCAATGCAGATTCACGAAAGATATCGAAGAGATGACTGGACATAGACCAGGAGCTTACTGGCAATTCACGTGGCGATTTCTCGCTCCTATTATAATGGTGTGCATCCTCGTGTCTAGTGTCGCTTCTATGTTCATCAAGAAACCGACTTATTCGGCATGGAACGCGTCATTGGTAAGAAAAATTATAATGACGTATATAGCAGGCTGCGTAAACGCTTCAATAATGTAACTAAGGTTATTTGTGTGATTTTCAACATTGAGTTTGCACATAGGCGTAAAGATCATCCTACAATAAGTATGCAGCAAGATGTAAGAAGTAAGCTAATTGATCAATCAGAGTAGATTATTCTTGGACTGTAAGAATCTAACTGGTCAATTAGCTCACTGCTTACGTCTTACTGCATACATGACGCTATTGTCGAACGGTCTTAAGATTGAAAATCGTAAGAGACCTTACACTAAGAGAAAAGATATTAAAAAAATATATATATTTATTCGATGGTACTAATAATATATTACTCTAAATTCGTTTATTTGAATCGAATAAACACCCGCTTTCACGAAAAACTATAGATTACAGAAAATGCATCTTTTCTCATTTGAAGAAATTTTCTTCTCAGTGTAAAAATATTAATATAATATTATTAGCGCATCGAATAAATATTTTTTATTTTCCTCTTAGTGTAATGAATCACTTACATATACAACAAACGGAAATTGAGTTCAGTCGAAGAAACAGACTTCGGATTCTTACGCAAAGATCGCGGTGATATCGTGTGAATCACACTTTCGCGCTTACTTTCAGGGTGTGGCAGTACCGACGAGTTATCCCGGCTGGGTATTGGGTATTGCCGCTATCATCATATTCGCGGGAATCGCACCGATCCCGATAGTTTTCCTCCTGCGACGCTTCCAATGTGTGAAACTCGACGTTGACATCCATCAAGGCAGTATTCGACGTATCGATACCACTGTGTCCACCAAGGAGATGATGGGTGACGTCGACGTGAGTAGAGCCCGCCCGTCTACGTATCGATAGTCGATATGTACCCACATGTAGAAACCTTGAGCTGTGGCTGTTGGAAGATATGTGGTAAAGGGAGGGAAATGTCCGTGAAGATAGCGTTGTGGCTTGTGGTCGTTCGTTGATGGAATGTGTAAAGATCCGCGACAGAAGGACCCACTAACTCGGCGTACCAAAGATAAACGAACGCACGTTGCCTTACCCCTTGGGATAATGGTCTTTTCGAACAAGTAGCGTTGCTCCTCCCCCCTGAATTAATTGTTTCCGACAAGTAGAGATTACCCTTTCCCTCGTGATAAGCGTCTTAAGCGAAGTAGCGGCTTAATTAGCGCACCACGGGCTGACGAATCTCACGATCTTAATCGCAGCGCAGCCATTTCGCAATCAATCCTTCGAACACCAACGTTTCCCGTTGGATGCGTTTTATATATTATATACTTAGTCGGGACGCTTCGTCGCTTCACTGTTAGATCTGTCAAAAGAAATCGCTCGTCGGATTCCGGAATAATCAGTCTCCGTCGTGAAATGTCGTGATCATTGTGATACTGTAATCGATCGCGTATAACGTAAAAGCGAGGCAATTCGACAGTCGAAGGATCAAACGGATTCGTTGTTCGTGTGCTCGCGATGCCGCTCGCGATCCCGTTCGCGACCCCCGTGATCTCTAATGACACAATTGTTGTTCTCATGGTGAGCCAATTAAGCGCGTGTGCAATCTAGGTAACTCACATTTGAACGTACGATCTGCAGTTGTAGGTAAGCATCCATTCTGTCTGTGGTAACGTCGATTACTCGATATCCCCGTAGCTACGTTACACGTGAGTTCAACATTTTGTGAATGCATCCTGACGAGTATCAACATTTTGTGAATGCATCCTGAATGTTACTCCTAGTGCATTCATCGTCACACGTACACGGCATTTAGCGTATGTGTCGCGCGGACGACGCGGAGCATCAAGCGATTACTCGATACGCAGCTCTAAATACTTCCACCCTTCCCTTCTCTTTACCGCGCGACGAGTAATGCTCATCGGGTATGGTCTCGCTGCTCATTAGTGCACGATTGAATCGCGAGAACATACCATGCCGACGATCGATCCTATCGATCTTAATGCGCTCATATTAATACGTTCATGACCCAAGTATCATCACGGATTGAATGCATGATTAGATCTTCCAAACATATGTCATAAATGATCCATGTGTAGAACATTAGACAATAATTAATTTCTCGGAAAGTTTTCGAAGCATAATTATCTCACCTGCAAAACGATAACTCCCATATGTAATACATTGAACTAAAATTACGTTTCCCGAGGTGGTTTATCTTCAAGTTTCAAGCATTAACATTCTGTCAGTCAGATATTGCACGGTTTAATACGGTCTCATACTATATCTCCAAATCAATGGGATTTTTACAATATTAATAGATTATTAGAATTAAATCTTCACGAGTTACTGAAATAGGGAAACGTCCACTCATTGCAATAAATATGTATCGAATGATTGTTATGAAAGTTATAACACAAATCTAGTTCCATATCAGTGCACCGAATCAGTATGCTTGCTTTCTACTTTGTGGTGAAGATCAGCAGCTAAAGGTTCATCCGAGATGTAGTTCACTCACGATGCCGAATCTTTAGATTCCCGCTGAAGCTACGATCGTGCGTACATGCTGGCAGTGGAAATTATTTTGAAATTGTTCACCTTCTCTCTTAATCGCAGCTTTTGGCAAAACCAACTGTTTGAATCTCCAACGTTGAATTTGCGATATTTCACATTCCAAAAGTCAAGATCGTAGCCTCGTGTTTCTCTCTTAGTGGATCTATCGTGGTATTATAAATATCTAACATCAAATCCTTGATTTTCAGCTTGATGAATATCATGACCGACTCGAGGATTTTCCGGAGGAGGATGAGGACGTCAACAGCGACGACGATAACAATGCCGCACCGCCTATGGGTAGAATCGCCAACAAGGAAATGCAGGGTAAAGCCTTTAAGATGGAAGTGATGAGTTTTTAAAGAGCGCATATAAATGCCATGACTTCTTCCGTTCGTTTGCCAGTTGTACTATAACGAGTGTACGGAGCTGGATATCGACAGTGATTATACATATATAAGGGCCGAACAAGTGTATTGAAATTTGTCAATATTGTTGAGTGCTAAACTTGTACCTTTCTACTATATCAAGAAGCACGTAGCAACTACAACGGTCGGTTGTTAATTTACGAAAATTTACGGGAAATTATATTTTAATAAGAGATCTACGACATTCATCCCCGAGAAAAAATGATTTTGTATACATACATATACATATGTATATATATACACATATATATGTATTATTATTATATAATCATATATAATTATATGACCCACATATGTATGGGTTTTGCCTCTTTATGAAAGAGATATTGTCAGATGAAAGAAAAAAATAGTTTTATTCAATTGAACGTCAATATCACGCGGGCTTCCACAAACGTAAGCCTTTACTTCGATTGTGTTTGTGCAACAATATTTTTCGGATGTGGACATATATAATGACGTATGATTATACATGACCATAAAGAGACAAAATTCATATATAATCATTTTTTCCCCGGGTTATAAATACTTATGATAATTACAAGTTATATTAAGAATATTTGTAACACATTGGAGACCTTACGTGTTGCCAGCAATTTGTCCGACGCCTTTAATTTCGATCAAAAGAATCATTTACCACGCGAAGAACCTGCTCAGGTAGACTTCCGACAAAAAGTTCACTCAAGGTTTGGTCTTTATATGTCTACAGTCATTGGTGTATCGGGGCCGTGCGTCCTCACCACAAACGTCGAAATATAGAATATATCGACCGTACACGGGTTATTTCAGGATTATAAGTAGAGAATCAACTAAATGTAGCTAATATAGAACTCGCGAAATCGACAAAACAGTCTTAATATGTTATGTCTTTCGAAGAACTCGCGAAGAACGGTTTAGCCGCGAATGAGAGGATGCTCGTCATGTGGGGAGATCCTCAATTTATCGCGAAATTTGGCTGCAATTATCCTCATAATTATCCTCGTAATTTCCCGTAAATTGGTGATAAAAGAACAGCACGAAGCGCCCGAGATTGCACGTCGAGAAAATTGCTTGTTAATTCGCGTTTTCACGCCGATTCGCTCGCGAGTTTGGTCTTTCAAAACATCGACGCGCTTAGTACTTGCGAACGCTGACGCTAGCTGGCACTAGTTGAGTCAATGCTTGCATTCAGCAGAAAAAGCAGCTTAATAAGCGCTTTGTGATTGTTACTTCTGATTGGTGCATTCTTCTAAACCTACAGAAGATCTAAAAGAATTCCAATTATAGGCTATGAACGCAAAGCTCTTAGTAAGCTGCTTTTTCTGCTGAACGCAGACAATGAATAGCATCAACGACCATGTGGACACTCGACCACGTGGTCGATGGTCAGTTAACGGCGCGCGTTGGTGGGGGCAAGGTCACGTTCCAGTCGTGTTTCATTCGCGCGTGGTGGGATTTAGTACGTGCTAATAAGACATGAGCTTTGATAGCGCCGAGTAGAGCCGAAGTGGCACCGAGATGTGATCTAAAGCACATCTTAATACGATTGCCGATATCTTCATTTGTAGGACACGTAGCTACTTGAGATAAAGACCATTGTAAAATCGAGATTTTCGCATTTCTGGGAATGAATAGAATGCCTTGTTTAAATAGAATATCTGTGTCAGAGCCTTGGAGTTCTCCAGTTACAAAGTTATCAGTGCTTCAAACTTTTTGAAACGTCGGTCACTTTACGATACATGTAATGTCGCGAAACACTTAAATTTATCGTTGGACATATCGAGAATGTTTAGTTTACGGACTTATTGAAAACGCATTCATCAAAACTGTTTCGTCCGGATTCTATAAGCCGACACAGCGTTTACTTGTAATCCTGAAATAACCTGTGTACGCGAATCTTCACGTTATAGATGTAGGATAAACCGTGAATTCGTTAAAAATCGAGCTCAATCCGTCAGATCGATGCGCGCTACTCTGAAAGCAATATATAATACGGAGTTTTAAAGACGTAGCGCGAATGCGACCAGTCGTATCGAGCGACGGCTCGTTATTCGTACTTGATCGTCGAACGTCGCGCTTCCGGGTAGAATCGCGAATCACCAGGTGGATTATGATATAGATACATATAGCGGAGAAAAAAAAATAAGAGGGAAAAACTTAGCCAAGAGAATAGGACGTTCTGGCTTTTTAGTATCGCGTGATGCAATACACGATCGGACGTGCGAGCGTTGATTTCGTCCGAGTCAATTAGATTTTCGTTGAGCGTCGTGATTTTTACTTTCGGATCGATAGTATTTTTAAGAGACGTTGAAGAGACTAGACAATAAAATCGAACGTAGTCGAGTTAGTTAGCCATACGCGTAGCTGATTTGTTTACCGTACTTTCAACACGGCCCCGATCAGAAGTAAGGGAGACCGGGACGAGATGTTAAATTTTTTCAGAGTTTCGATGTCAGGACTCTTCGGACAACTCATCGTTGTGATTGGAACACGAATATGTTGCAACGTGGTCAGATATATGTTCTGGTACCAGGGCAAGTTGCATATTATCGCAGAAAAATAGCATTAACACAAAATTTCGAGACTCGGAAATTTACTCGAACACGTATAAATCAGACTTTCCCCTTTCTTAATTGCAATATTTTTCTCGATTTTAACAAAACTCAGGGGAAAGCATTTATGCCTTGAAAAAGAACATTTTGCGATTATGTTATTATTTCTCTAACAGTAAATACATAATTAACACGTAAGGTGAATATATATATATATATATATATATATATAACTCTTAGACGAACTTGACCTGGTCTCCTCTACACGATCTCGATTCCTCCGAGGTTCTACCATACGCATGTCATTATGGTCCCAGGATCGATCGACCTTGGCTCCAAGAGTCTTTAAAGTCCAACGTAGGTCTCCAAGACACTAGACGAATTAATTTCAGTTTGAATTTATCAATTTGTCAATTTGTTAATTTCAGTGCGTTGGCACTTGCTCAATGAGACACTGTTGAGACGTCTTTCACAAGAAGGGTGGATTAATTCGTATATCTTTACATTACGCTACAGGTACAATTTATGTTTTATAAAAGCCATTTGGTCTCTTTGATCGTAGAAAAAATAATGTAATGCATAATAAAATATTCGGGACAATACGGAATCTCGGTCGATCAGGTCTACGTTACTTATTCGTACGTTCAGCTCTCAGTTCGGCAAACATTCGCACCAAATAAGTGTCGCATAACTTACACTTTTAGTCGGCGATCAATTAATCAGACTGTGTTGTGGAGAAAGTAAGTCATTTGTGCAGGCTCTAAAGTTAGATTAGATTTTATTTTGTTCAATTTTTATTCAAGCATGCGTCCGTCATTAGCCCTGACGGTATCGTTTTTTAAATGATTAGTACACGTCATAGAGTGACGTATTTTTTTTACTGGTAAATTAATTTCGCCAGGAAAGATATATGAATTCTCGAGGCGTCACGCGGTGCCATTAAATGAACGTGACATCTCGATGAAACGCATACCGATGCGGAATAAACTAATAGTATTCGGCATCGTGTTGCATGAGGAGCGTACAACAAATGAAGTAAACATGAATCTCTGTGTAATAAGCGCGAGTAAATTACTATATATATATCAAGTCTCTTCACAGCTGTCAGAAAACAGTCTCTCGAACATAGTTTTCGATATTTTTAGATGTATAAGAGAAATTCGTAAATAGATATCTTATTATTTTTCGTCATGTTACTGCTCGTAACGATACGTCGAAAAAGTAATTCCTATTTTGTTTCGAAACGTTCCCGTCAAATCAGGCGATTTGTACGACATACCGTGTGCACGATCAAAGGAGGAAAGTCCGTGAAGCCTGTTTTCGACCCCCTCTGAATCCTGTTCTAAAGCGTCAAAAACGTTATATTATATTATTGTAAGAATTATTAAATATACAACATATTCTTCATCAACAAAACCAACACGCGTTCACTGTGTTCACATACACAAATATGAGAAGACGATACGTATGTGACATGAGAGCGTTGATGAAAGAAATGGAATTAATTGGAGTTACAGGAGGAACATGTTCACGCGTCAAAATACACCCGTTTCGGCTAAGATCGTCTGATTTCAATCATTCTTACAACAATAGAACGTTTTTGATACATTGGACTGAAATTCAGAAGAGGCTGAAAACAGGCCTCATGGACCCTCCTCCTTTACACGCTGCGTCTACGCTCCTCTTTCGCGTCCTCTTTGCGAATACGCAAAAGGGAAGAAAAGGAGACTATTGCGGAATAAGTTTTCCTTTCGTGAAAGAAAGAACTCCTCGAGACGTCGGGCGCAAGTATATCGTTGTTTGGCTGGTCCAGCTACTTTTAGGTATCGATATACCGTGTACCGATTCCGCGCTAGGATGATCAACGAGCGACGTACGGATGTCGATCGGTACGTCGGGTCCCATCTGCTAAGTTCTCGTCCGTAAGAAAATGTGATACCGGCGTATGCCGGTCGAATAATAACCGTGATGTCAATAATAAGGGAGAGTGCGAAACTGGGAATTGCGTCCGCCGCGAGGCATTTCGCGCGGATGCGTCATACGATCCAGCCCGGAAACGCCCCACTACTGATTATTTTATCTTATTTATTGTACATATTTCAAACTGAGATATGTTAATTGCGCGAACCTGCGAGAACGTGCACGTACAGTACCCGCCATTAATTCGCGACGGCTATTTGTCTATTGCAGCAGGCCGCACAAGGTAAATAAATATGTTCATATGTTCCGATATGAATAATCAGAGAATATCCACGTATAAATACGTACATCTATTTTCGACAATGTGAGTGAAAGTTATGCGTTGCGTAAAAAACCCATAAGATGAATCGTCCCTTTTCATTTGCCGCGTTTCGTCGCCTTTCGTACGTCGCGTTTGAGCAGTCGCGAATTAACGGCTGGTACTGCGAAAAGCGAGTGAGAGACGAGGTACGCTCAGATTGCAAGGAAGGATAGAAGGCGATACGAAGTGTAAGATAAGAACGAATTCGATGATGCGTAACGCGTGTGTGCCATGTGTAAATAGTAATTAGGCGTTACGCTGTACCGCATCTAAATTAATACCTCGTGAAGTACCTATTTTTTTTAATCGCGTAGGATAGTGAGACGACATCGTACCTACTTACTTTTTCTTCCCTTTTTTCTACATCGTATAAAGCGCATGCCCTTTCCTCCCTTGTGCATGAGGAACACAAACTTAGAAGCTAGTCGTTTAAGCGCGAACACGCGAGCGGACAACGCGCGAGTTGCATTTTTTTTCTTTCGATGTGCACGATAAGAGGGAATAATCATTCGTCGCCCTTATTATGCCGAATTATGAGATAACGTCGGCTGAGGTAGGCGACACGGCAAAACAGGAGAATTCGGTAATTCTCCTCCTCCTCAAAAACGATCGCGTTCCGCCTGCTATAACGTTTAATCATCTTCATACCGTCCGAGGTCATGTTGCATCATCGAGAAGTTGCAAGAGGCGCTCATCGTTTCTGTATATTATTTATCCTCTTACCGACATTTCACACGTCATATACGAGAGTTTCTTAATTCAAGACAATCGAATTTACTTTCTTCTGGCTTACCAGCCTTACCGCTCTCTTGTCTTTATCGTGATGTGATTCACTGTTAAAAATGTAAATGTTTCTTTATCGTAACCGTATGAGTATCATTGCATGATAAAAAGATATGCAGGAGGGAAAATCGCTTTCTCATGATGAAAGAGCACGAGGTATATTATCCAAGGCTCAAAGTACGGCTTTGAATCAAAAACGATCGATATGGCGTTAAGGAGCATTCGCGATCGTCGTCCGACCCTCTCTCTCTTTTTTGAAAATCGAACTATATACGTATATATTTGTAAATTCCACGATACCGTCTTCAACGATTTAACGATTAAAGAATTTCAATACAACGTGGTTTGGCCTATCTTCTTATTGAGAATAAACAAGAAACTAAAAAAAAAAAAAGAATTAAATGGCACCGTTAAACCGAGAGTTAAACGAACACGCTTGTTCTACTCGTTTCGGTATTAGATAGATCTCGAGTTTCGCTTAAACGTTTGTGTGTCCGATGCGCTCGGTAATTCCTCGAAGTGATATGTACATATAGTTAACATAATTGTCATAATTAATGTTGAATAGTTCTGTCCTAGGCTGCTAAGGTCCGATCACGCGCAGTCTCCTCGTCGGAATAAAAAAAAAAAAGAGATTCCCATCCCGTGCGAAAGAATTTCTTTAGTTCTGCGTAAAGTACTATGGAGAGGAAAACGAGTATTACTACATACCTTCGTTCGTTAGAATTAGGTTTACACGAATGCGTAACTGTAATTACTTTTAGTCCGGAGAAATCGATTTTCCATAGTAAGCGAGAGTACTTCCGATTGTATTTTATTGCTCGACACACTACGTACGTTTTTGATAGCGCGAATGCTCAATCCGTTAATATAACTTATTCTTGAACTTGAGCATCATCGCAGTAATTTTTAGCGACTGAAACTTAGATATTTAATAGGACACACACTGTACACAAGATTCAAAGCGTTTAAATAAAAGCTTATTTATTGCCGAAATTATTGCCTTGCGTTTTTGAGAATATAGAATCGTACGGTAATTGCATATGCGGCATCGTTACCTTTGTAATCTTTGAAATTCTGTTTTTTATTCTCTTTGAAAATTTCGCGAGAACAATTTAAGGAAAAAAAAATTACTCCAAAACAATTGCAAAATTAACACTGAACACTTCAAGAATCCGATTCAAACTGTAAGTTTCGAGAGTGCAAATACGTAACGCAGTTTCGCTCTTTTTCCAAGGCTTTACGATATGTGAATTCTTTACATGTGAATTTGAGTCTTACATTTAAAGTAGCTGTATACATTGATTACATTATATATATTTTTTTAACGTTTGGTTAAATTAACGTGACAATAAACGAATCAAACACGTCTTGTTCAACCAAGAATTTTTCCGCGTGTTTTCTTAAGATACGATTGTGATATAATATGTACATTTGGTTTTAAAGCGATTTGAACAATTTTTGTTTTTCAAATTTGTAACGTAACTGAAATGACACGCTTTCATTAGACTATCGGCTACATTCTGACTTCTTTGGAAAAGCTGTATTTGAATCATCTTGAAATCGATACATATGTATTTCTCGCATTTTCTCATTGGATACGTAACAATATTAACCTTGATAATCGCTCGCATTCGCTATGATAGTATCATTGTTTACGAAATGTAATGTCATCATCCAGCCCTCCCACGTAACATTTACGGTAAAGCCTTATCTACTACAGCGAATTACCAAGTCACATAACGTCGACTACTTAGTAGTACGTGCGGTAGTGCACACGGTGCACAGTTCGTCTTGCGGCCAATTGGCGGATTGACGTTGCCAATTTTTGAAATTATTTCGTCGAAATGGATAATCAAGATAAAGATTTCGATAACAAACTTTATTTCAAGTGCGTGAATGTGCGTGATACCGAGGCGACGGACGATGTGATTTGCGCGAATAAAATGGATACCTGTCGCAGCGGTAACGTCACGGCAAACATGAAAGGAACGAGTGAGTTTTTTGTCAAGTATCGTGGCCGCGTTTATGATGTTAATTCTTTCTTGAATAATCATCCTGGCGGAAAGAACACACTCGGACGTTTTAAGGACCAAGTTTTAGACGGAGCATTAGTGAGACATCCGCATTCTAAATCAGCTTATTACCTTCTCGAAGAGTTTGCTGTGCACCGCCAAGAGAGATATAACGAATGTGAAGTGAGTAATTCACTTATAATAGAAATATATTGACTATTTCACTTCAACAAGCACTTCACTCACTATAATAGTAATTCACGTATGAAAGAAAAACAGGAAAAACCGATGACGAATTGCTCGTATATTATGAGAAAGAAAAATCTATGTTGAAACACTTATTTATTCACTTAAACAATTTTTATAAAGTTGAACAACGAACAAGTCTACACTTCTACACGGTACAAAATGTTAATTCATTTAATTTATTTCATTAAATTTTGTTGAAAATGCTCCATTGAAATTTTATATTACTTTAGCATAGAAAATGAGTTAATTTAACATTATATTCGTGTACTCTTTAACACATTCCCTAAGTTAAAATAACACAAAATTTCCGTAAATAGTTTTTAACACAAAGTTTTTTACTGTGTAATTTTTAAAAACCATGTATGTTGATGTAAAAAATCTGTAGTAATTACTAAATCGTATGCAGATTTCGACGAAGTCGTTTTGATAGTTATCCAATTTAATATTTTACTTTATTGAATATTGAGAAATTCACGTATAGCTTTCATAGATAACTTTATCCTGTCTACGGATGGATCGATTCGCTTACACCGCTCCTATAACAGCTTTATCTCAACGTTTATCTCGCTTCACACTTCCACGTTGTAAAAGTCGCGATAAACCGATAAAGGCTGGAGATCTTATTTTATCAGCGCCTTCGAGCCTTACTGGCGTTTATGATAAGAAGTACAAAAATTGACGATATTAAGTTTCTCATTTTCTAGTTAACTTGTGGGTTAGGCTTAAATTCCTATATGTTTAAATTGATAATGCAAAAATTGTGTTTTTCTATTTATGGTTAACCATTAAACCGATAGTTTTGTAGTGATAACTTTAAAAATTTAATGATTAACCATGAATAGAAAAATATATTTCAAGGCTTAAGGCTCCCAAGTAATCATTATGACTGTCCTTGTTTAATGATGTCAGAAGCGAGAAACTGCATTTCAAGATTTCTTACATTATACTTTCAAATAAAGAGATATATTCATAAAATGACATTTGTCAGCGATTCATCACTTATAAAAATAGATGAACAAGTAAAAGAAAAGTGTTCGTTCATTTCTACAAATGTGCTAAATCGTTCACAAATATCATTTTATGAATATATCTTTTTATTTGAAAGTATAACGCAAGAAATCTAAGCATACAGTTTCTCGCTTCTGACGTCATTAAACAAGGACGTGAGTCATAACGATTACTCGGGAACCTTAAGCTTAAATCACAAGTTAACTAGAAAATTAAACTCCTCTTTAAGAAAATTTGTGATATTCCCGCGCTTCATCAAATCGCGCGCGCGCGTGCGATGTACAATTTGAGAATGATTTAATAGTCATTATCAATATTTTACATAACCAATAAAGAAATCAAAGATTCGTGCATGACGATTGCAGAAAGTCAACAAAGTTACAATATCAATGTTATGAACAAAAATAGTAATTATTTTCTTACGATTTTTGTATAGGTGATGAAAGTGAATACGATTATATTAGATGCTAAAGGAATAATGAGGCATTTTATATTTAGAAAAAAAAATTAAACAAATCGATAACGAGACAGTATTTTATTCTAGGATTTGGTGAATTGGGATGCGCCGATTTTACGACAAGTAGGCCTTATGGGCGACCGATATTGGGAATGGGTGAACTTGCCGGTGAACCGACCCATCCGATTTTTTCAATCGGATATTTTAGAAATATTATCGATCACGCCGTGGTATTTGGTGCCGATCGTGTGGATTCCCATAGTTACGTATTTTATTTACGTGGGATGTGTCCTGAACATTTCGACGAACCTCGGTAATTTGTACTCTCATATATAAAATGTACGAAATAAAAATTCTCTTTAAAACGCTTGAAGCATATCCTAGTATCGTCGTAAGGTTATAACAGGGAGTTCCTTGTTTTAGTCGTTTCATCACAGAGGATCTTAATGTCGTTCACTCTGGGGATTCTTATATGGACCATCATGGAATATTTCGTGCATCGAAAAATATTTCATCTCAAACCACCGCATAATTCAAAATTATTAATTACTTTACACTTCTTATTTCATGGAAACCATCACAAGGTAATATGTGTATTTTAACTTGACATTTTACGTAATTTTAGATAATTTTAATTACCAGTTAATTATCACGTTAATAGGCACCGTTGGATGGACGGAGATTAGTGTTTCCACCGGTATTTAGTGTCATTGTGGCGGGGATACTTTGGTATATTTATAAAGCCATATTTCCTGTAACGATGGCCCATCTCATCGCAGCTGGTAACATAATGGGTAAACTTTATGGGTATCCATAGATTTTTGAATATTTTTCATCAATCCAAGCAACAAAATGTCTAATATCGAAACATAAGACGTATTAATATCGTATTTAAGACGTGTTTAATACATAACGTCTGAAAGACGTCTTTAAAACAAACAACGAAACACCTTATGTCTCGATTTTAAGCATTCTATTGTTTGGGAAGTATCAGTTCGATTTGGCCCGCATAATCGAACATCACGATTTTATAATTGCAATTTTAATATCTGTTTTACAGGATATCTCTGTTATGACTTGACGCATTATTACTTGCATTATGGAGCTCCGAAAATTGATTCATATTTATACACGATGAAAAGAAGACACAACTATCATCATTTTATATATCATGAACAAGGTAATTACTGAGAATTATCACATTGATGATTTATTACACAGTAAAAAATGTTGTACTAAATTTAACATGTCACATGTCCTAAACGGTCTATATAAATTTTTATATTAATTTAATATAAAATTAATACAATTAATACATTTTAATATAAATATTAACACAAGATGAATATGTTGAAAAGTAATACAAATATCACGTCAGAAATTAATACAAAATTAATACGTTAATTTACACCGAAATACAAAATGTGTTATTTTAACACTTATACATGTTGAATATCGACACAAAATATATTAAGATAACATAAACATAACATGTAAATTTAACATATAAGTATATTAAAAATTTTAACAAGAATCGATTTTAATATATACGAAATATTTCTTACTGATGATGAGAAATAAGAAATGATTATTGTCTATTGCAGGATTTGGCGTTACCAGTGAATTGTGGGATCGGTTGCTCAACACGGATCTAATTTTGCGAAAATTAGATAAGCCTTTACTGTGGTGAAGCAAAACAATGTATCAACGTTTACATATTTATTAATATTTAGGTTAACATTTTTGTAAGATAAATTATTCATCATTGTTATAATCACAATCGTAATTATAATAAGTACTAAGCATATTATAACAAATAAATATATGTTACTTTTTATGATAATTACGCGTAAAGTTTTGTACGCAAATTCAATTAGAGTTCAGTTCTATAGGGCGATTTAAGTACAGATAATTCTTAAGGGAGATTCAGTAGTTTCATACTAATTAACGATCAAGACTCGGTAGCGCTACAAAGAGAGGCTTTCGAATGACGATATAACATTGCAATCTCGCAGCAAAATATCGAGGAATTTGCATTTGAATTCTGCTCGCGATTCAATAAATGTTATATTAGACAGTTTCTCGCAAGAAACTTGATATCTTAAGTACACAATATATAGCGCTACAAGCCTGTTTATCTCGTTTCAAGCCTAATATCACACATACGTTCGAAGTAAATAAAGAAGTACGTACTGCGCACATATACACGGTTGTTGAGATCTCGGAGCACGTCTTCATCGACGCGGACTGCGTCGACCATTATCAAATAAATTATACCTGAGTACAAGATTCATGTAGGCGGTCTCGTATTGCAACTACCACGATTCAGGCTTTCGCGTAATTCCACTGAATTTTTGGGAATGATCATCACTGTGCTTCAGCCTTGACGGTTTTCCTACCCATACTCAATTGCGGAAATGTGCTTTTGTTGGTTGGCGGATTCAGCTTGGACGACAAATGCACAAACGCCTCGTATAAACTGGCTCTGTCCATAACATTTACTTCATAATGTTTAACCTTTTCTCTGGTGCACCAATTGGTGGCCTTGCTGGCGGTATTCTCTAAGTTATTTAATACAGCATCGGTTTTCGACCGATTACCTATCACTATCACAGTTATTTCTTTCTTATCCTTATTCTTATCGATATCCTTCTTCAATGGAAAAAGTACGTCGAGAGATTCGGGTTTGCCAGTGTCGTATACTAAAACGTAGCCATCTGCGAAACCCAGGTAGTGTCGTGGAAGCTGCTGATTGTTTACGTTGCTCTGCAGAGATTCCAGTCCAGCTGTGTCGTAAAATCTGACTTTCTCCTTTGTGCCTCGATCAGTCTCAATGTTGGCGACGTAAATGTCCTCGATTGTGGGATGGATCTCCTGCTAATTCAATATAATCATATATTGTTACATTGCTGATACTTCTTACATTATGATACTATAGAATAGGTAAGACCAAATATTAGCTAATTTTCATTGATTGAAATATAGATACCATATAAAGTGACATTATAGAGTAAGTGAGACCAAGTACAAATTAATTTTGACTGATTGAAATACAGATACTAAGTAAAATAACTAAAACAAAGGAATTTCATCAATTAATTTCCTCTATGCAATGAGTGTGCATGCATTATGAAATGCGTGTGCATGAGTGTGAAAGAATCTTTAGCAAGTATATCTGCAAATTGAGGGCTGCATCAAGTTCATGTATATTAAGTAGGTAACCTAAATCCATACCGTTTTCACATCAATGTTTCCGTATACAAGTTGCTCCAGCAAGGCGGTCTTCCCGACTCCTTTCATCCCGCAAACGACTACCCTTGTGGTCTTCCCCATACCTAGGATCCAATTTATTCGCTAGGTATGGACTCTCTCGCGTAATGACATGAGAAAACCGTGAAACACTTGTTTATGTCGTTCTATCCGCTGGTCGTGTGGAAATGCGTGGGATAGGAACGCAATGCCGCAAAGTGCTACTTTTTTCTTTTGTTAAAAAGATCGATTATTTTCCCCACTGTTCTCACGTTCAAACACATGTGTCGACAGTTTAATTTAATTCGAAGTAACAAGTTTCACGAGGAAATTTTAGAAAAATTTATCCTACTAATGAAAAAGATATCGTCTGACCGACCGTTGAGTCGTATTTCTTAAAAATGACAGGTCCGCCTGACTTACCATAAAATTATACTACGACCTCAATTTTAAGACGGTGGCGGCTCGTAGCGGATACCTTGGAACTATTTTGGAACAGTGCCGATTCGTTCGAACCAGTTCAAACATGTTTAACGCATCATCCAGTACGACTCAACGACAAGGTAAAAAATCTTGTTTTCGAATAGCAAGCGTCCTATTAAGCATTATTACTAATAATTCATTCGACAATTACGAAAGAATGAAAAGGTCATTGCTCGTTTCCAGAGGTTGTGAGACATAACATGAAACGTAATGACACATTGTGTATTGTGATTTCGAATTTTCACTTCTCAGTAACATTTTTCGTAATGACGAACGTCGAAATACTCATCCTTTATAAAAAAAGTAATATCAGCAGTCAATACTCGGTATTGAGTAATCAATACTACGCTTACTGATCACTCTCTGGAAACAATCTTTCATTTGTAATTATATATATAATAATATATAATTAGATATATATAATTATATATAAATATGAATAAATATATATAATTACATATATGGCATTATATGTAAAATACATATAAGGCATTATATGTAAAATATGTCCATATATAAAAATATTGTATATAATTATATACGAAGTAATGATATAAATACAAACAACACGATATCCTGTAAGTGTTTTGTAAAATCCTATGGATGCCTTGTGGATGTCCTTAGGACATCAGGATGTCTCTAGGAGATTTGTGCTGTCTGGGGAAATGTATATGATTATATATAAATGTTTTAATTTATTTATATATAATTATATATAATCATATATAATTTTATGAGAAATTTTTTTCCCCCGAGTCAGTACTGAGTACTGATTGCTAGTGCTACTTTTTCGTGAGAGATGTTACCTTTAATCTAAGTGTAAGAGTGAGTGTATCTGCGTTCGCGTTTAAATATACAAAGGATTTTTATTAAACACAACCGGTATCTCTTACAAGAGTCAACGTCCTATTTACATTCTTATTTATTGATCCATGACAATCTGGTATAAATTAACACAAACGGATAAATAAATAAATAAATATCGGTAACGGGTTGTAACAACAATGACAATATCACGATCGGTGTCTTCCTCTTGAAGTCTCCGCTCCAGAGAAATGAAAATTCATGGATTAAGTGTATGGTACAAATAGGCACACACTTTCTAGTCACCGTGGACGTTATAGTATCTACGACTGTCCTCCCCAGTCGCATCTTCTCGCGATCTTCTCCTTCGAAGCTTGCGTACGCTCGTTTTTCGTGTAAAACGATAAGCAAGCGAGTAGAAAATAAGCAGTAGGAGAAGAAAGTGACAAAGCGCGACTGAGATGAGAACAGAGCTTAATTATATGATTCTCTTCTACCAAACAAGTCTCCAATCTTCCGTAATTATCGAGTTGTACTGACTCTGTCAGTACAACACACGGAGATTGAAATGTGTTTTGCAACTTGTTTGCAAGCGATACCCGTAAAGCTGCCGCCAGACTACTACTCTTTACTCGATATTAGTGAACTTTTCTGAAAACGCGTCTAACAATAAGTGTATACATTATATCTTTCAGTGCATCATTAACATTTCAGTCTGTATAACAGCTATAATTCGCATATCGTAGCTCATCGCATCTCATCGACTGATTGCCTAAGGAAAATTCGTGATCGTACTGCATCCGGGCCGAAATTCATCGTACTTCGTTGCGCATGCTTGAAATATCCTCAACGTTACCGTATCATTGATTGATTGGTGTTCAAACGAATCGAATCGCCTCATTTTCTATTTGTTTTCTTGAGCAGTTCGAGATAACGCGCATACGTTTGCAGTAGAGATTTATAAAAAAAGTAGATAAATAAATTTTCCGAGGTCGCCGCTTCCGCAGCGACGAATACAACGTCTCGCGCTTTCGGATTTCTTATTTTCGATTTGATCGGGAAGGAAGGAGAACGAATGTGCGAATTAAAAATTAATATATACAATTAAATCCTCTATCAGCGCCCGCGCGGCTGTAGAGTTCAATGGGTGAAATGAGCGTGATTTGTAATTCTGCGGTAAGCGCGCGTGAATTGTTCGCGATCCAAAATCCGAGGAGCGCCTATCGGTTTGCGCCTGTCTCGACGGGACTATCTGTGAGCCTGTTTCTTGTTCGTTAATTTCTGCAGTCGCGCTTTCAATCCGTGAGGACTTAACTTCACCCTCACTACATCGGGCTTGCTCTCGAGCTTCCTCCGAACTTCCTCCAGCCTTTCCTTGCATATTCGCTGCTGCTCCTTCTTCCAGATATCCTACGAAAAGGAAAAGAAACGATCTGCGACCTGTCGTAACTTCCTCAGATTTTTTTATAGTTTTGAAAGCTCGGAGAAGAACCGGGGTTTGTCAATTTTTCACGGATTTTCTCAATTTTTTCCAAAGATAGAAAAATTCGTTTAGAAAAGTATAATGTTATCAGTGTAATTTTAAATTTTTAATTCGTGTTAATAAGAAATAACTATTGGGTGATCTACGAGTATATAAAGTGTTACAAACTAATGTTTCGGAAGAAATTCATTATTCGAAAGAAGTTTCAGACAAAAGGTGTAAGATTTCATATATATAGGAGGCATAAAATGATCAAATTATTACATTGTTAAGGTACTTTTTAAAACATTATATCAAGATCAACTTTAATTTTTTAATGGAATCATGTTTTCTTTTAATTAGCAGAAAAAGTAATTTTTCACAAAGAAAAACCGTTCTTCTTAGTTTTTTTTTAAAGAAAATCTGATTTTTTAAAATAGATTTTCTCAATCTGATTCTCTCTTAACGTTGCCTCGAACTATACCTTAAAGTCTCGGCAGAAGCCGAGCCATAGATTGAAAAAGTCATGCGGTTCTGCGGTCTCCATAGTGGCGCCTTTCGGGATGAACTGATAAAACCGCATGACTTCCTTGAACTTGTTCTTAGCCTCCAGCAACTGCTCCTGCCCGTTCTTCAATTCGGCATTCGCTCTCGTCATGAACGAGTCCACCTTCTCCTTGAATATCTTCGACGTGGCTGGATCCGTCTTCACGACCGTATCGCATTTCTGCTCGCACGCTAAACAAATCGATTTCACCCGTATAAGATATCCATAGACCATCGTATCTTCCGCCATTTCTCGCATCACTCACCTTGCAGCTCCTTCTCCAATTTATCGAGCTCCTTGGCTAGCTCCTCGAACTTGATCGCCGAGGCGGCTTCCACGTCGGCCGGCTCGGGCACAGGTAGGGGCAACGGCTCATCGAAGTTATGCTCCTTCTCTTGGGACAGCTTCGTTCTCACGACGTAGTGCAACAGAGTGACCCCCTGCGCATTGGACTTCACGTCCTTCAGTTTGCCGAGGATCTCCAGGCCGAAACCGTCCGCCTGGCCGCGCATCATGTTGCCACCGTTCATATAATTGCCCAAGGTCAATATGATGGCAATCACCTTCTTCAAGGGCTCGGATTTGATCAGAAACTCGCAAGTCGTTTGCACATTGTTCAGTTTGTACGAGACAGACGAAATCGCGTCTTGAAAGTCCGATTGCAGCATCAGACTGGCTATTCTCTCGGAGAAGTGCTTGATGCCGGATAATCGTTTGAGGAAGAGCTCCGGCTGATCGAGAGGAATATCCGGATGCATCTCCTCGTGAGCCGTGATCTCCGCTATTTCCTTATCCGTTGGTTTCTACAGAGTAAAAAGCGTCGAGGTAGTTTACAGGCGCGATTGAAAAGAATTTCTGTTTCAACACTAAGATAAGATATATAAATATTATTTTCATAGCAAGCATTACATATATAATTGCAATGTTCTGGACAAGTCCAATTTGTGTATCTTTGACATGATATTCTGGTAATCCTATTGCAAGCTCTCCCGCAGAGAAAACAACGACTTCGCACTCCTGGGCATGAGTTGTTTTCAATTTTCCGCAATGGTTGAAAGCACAGTTCCTAGCTGACAGATACACGGAGGCGCAAGGTAGATGCTTGTTAATATTTTTCGGAAAATGCATTTTAGTGCGCACGGATGACATTTGTTTTTCGCATCACCACTGCAGGGTTATCCTTACAAAAATATTCCGCCGTTTTTAGCCCATGAAAACTTTTAGTTGGAATAATGAAAACATGCTTTCGGCTGAATATGTTTTCAGCCCAGAAAGGGACTATTTTCCATAAAAACAGATGGCGAATTCAAAGTTCAAACTAGCTAATGAAATTTAGCTGCGAATATTAAAGTCCATATTCTGAACTCACTTTTGCCGATAAAGATACTTTAAATGTGGCTTTTCATCTAATCAGGTTTTTAAGCAGCTATTAGAGACATTTTTATCGAGAAAAGTGAGTTCAGAATATGGACTGTGTCATTTCTCTGAGTGCGCATTGTTATTTACTCACGATTTCATAGATCTGCTGCAACGCCTCGAGGCTAATCACGCTCGTGTCCAAGTTGTACGCCGCGTTCTCGATCTCGCTAAAGTCGATGTGTAAGCTCTTCTCCAGAATCCCTACCATTTTCGAGCGCTTCGAATCTAGTATCTTCGCCGGTTGCACCTTGGATTTCCTAGGTGTCTCGTCGTCGTTCTTTTTGCTAAGATTCTTCTGTCTCACTTGCCGCGAAAATAAATCTGCGAATTCCTTTATATTTATGTCCTCTTCCTCAGCGAGCTCTAACCATAGAGGCGGCTGAAAAATCAAATGAGAACGAGGCGAAAATTACATACCACGAGGAAGAATGATTTTGCTGGCTTAACTAATTATGGTTTGGCTGAAGATGTTTTGTTGCTGGAAATTTGCTGTTGTAACTAGAACTTTGGTTACCGTTGCTGGACGTTTGGACGCTATGCCTGATATATGTCTACTGTAGCTAAACTTGCAGTAAGTATCCATACATTATATATAAATTTTTGGCTACAGCGGCAAAACATTTTCAGCTAAAGGCTATCACGTCGCTCACAGGCTTTTTATCGTATACTTTTCATCGTAATCATGGTTGCCCATTTACCTGACGGTGTGGCAATGATTCTGGAACATCTACGGGATCTGGACTACTCGCAGCAACGGGCACTAAGATCCTCGTCCAATAAAGCGGCTTCATAGGCACGTCAGGATTTAAAGGTTGCTTCCTCATAACTACGAAAGCGAAAAACTGCGTTAGACGGTACAAATACTAGCATCCCGCGCCGGGGGGAAGAATTATACGGTATACTCTCGATTATACTCTCGATTATCCGGAGCAACTGGGTTCGACCGGGGAACACGAGGGAATCCGCTTGCGCGGGAAATGCGTGGCATCACGCCGCATCGAGGCACGAGCAAGTATGAAGATTTGTACAGATAAACGTGTGCACAGTCGCATAATGCAAATGCAGAAGGGAATCGACCAGTCACGTGTCTAATATAGAAAACATCCTTTTTTGCACGGGTCATGATTGCTTGATTTCCTCGTACACATTCAACATGCGATAACGCAAAGTTTGTCTGGACGAGCTTTTACTGCGCGTCGTGCGTTAATCGAGAGTACACGTCAGCCTCAGAAATTTCGAAACTCACTGGCCCTGCTGGGCGGATTCCACCCTCCAACCGGCGGAGCAGGTAGAGGACAGGGTCCAGTCGCACCTGGTGTCATGGGCGGTGGTGGAGGTGGACCCACGGCTGGTGCTCCGATGAAAGGTGGCGGCGGAGGAGGTATACCGCCCATGGACGCGATACCTGGCAGTGCTGGTGGTGGAGGTGGTCCGCTCATAGAGCCTGGCATCGCTCCGGGTAACGGTGGTGGCGGCGGCGGCGGTGGCGGCGAAGGTACCTCGCCGTCCATCGTGAACGACGACAACGACAGAGGAGGAGGAGGGGGTGGTGGTGGAGGAGGCGGTGGTGGAATCCCGCACATGTTCATCGGTGTGGGTGGCGGCGAGATCGCGCTCATGGCGACGACGGACATAGGTGGAGGCGGAGGCGGCGGAGGTGGCGGCGGCGGCGGCGGTAGAGGCATGCCGCTCGCACTCTGTGCCAGCGTAGACGTGCATAGGGGTGGAGGTGGCGGTGGCGGCGGCACCGCGTTTATAATACTCTGCAGAGAAGGAGGCGTGCTGATGACACTTTGCCCGCATACGGACGACGAGGGAGAAGGTACCGTGTTTGTACTTGGCATCGGTGTGGGTGGCGGCGGGGGTGGCGGTGNGTCGGTATCCTGTTGGAAAAGTCGGACAGCCCCGACGAGATCGACGGAATCGTCTTCTCGGTGCCCGGTACCACCGGCATTGTTGCCTGTGCGAACGGTGACGGCGGCGGCGGTGGCGGAGGCGGCGGGATGAAGGACTTATCTGACATGGGTCTGCTCTTCGGGGTCGATTCCGGCGGCGAGGGCGGCTGCAACGACGCGATATCTTTGTCGTGTGTCTTGCTCGCGCAGGAAGGCGCGGGGGTCACTCTGTCTTCGAGATCCGCGACGTCTTTCTCCGTCAAGGACGATTGTCGGGCGACGTTCAGGTTGTCCGTTTCATCGACGTGTGCGTCGATCGGCGACAAGTTCCTCGGCGAAGTTTGAGTAGACTGGCATTTGGTGCTTATCTCCCCCTTCGTGGTCACCTCGCGCAGTCGTTTGATCTCGTCTCTCAGTTTCTTCACCTCCTCCTCGCAGAATCCGTGGCAAGTCTGACTCGAGTGGATTCGAGCCGGAAACAGCCCATCCGACCGATCCACCTAATCGAGAGAAGGCGTTTCACGTGTAAGCAATCGCGACGGATACGTTGACCGTTGTGAAATTAATTGATGGGAATTTTACCGTGGATAAGGTATCATGCTTCATATTTCGGCCCGATAGCACAGAGGTCAGACGAGGCGGTTGCTCTGAAAGAAACAAATCCATTAATTGAAATAATATCGACACGTGTATCTCGCAAACTAATCTTATATCAGCGAGATCGTGAGAAGCTGCGTGATCATTTTTATTCGTACATCAAGTGTTCCATACTGCACTATCGTTTATCTATCATCTCTGATCAATGTGCGATTATTTTTTCCGCAACGTAAATATTAAAGAACCGATCTGCTTCCGAAAATAGGCGAAATTGCGAACGGAGGTGGCCAATAAATCTGTTTGTCCAATATTGAATAGAATTTTCGTGTTGGTTTCTTAACGGTAAACCTTCAATTGGGATATCAAGCAATTTGAATATGACAAATTATCTCCGTTTTATCCCGACCTTAGCTCTGTTTCTGGTTCAGTACTATTATTAGCCTTCCCATTATTTATCAAAATTAACGACAATTGTATATTTACGGACTCAGAATTCCTGCTAATCAACGATGTTTATTGCGCAAGCGAGGCAAGCGTTTATCGTATCTTTTATCTCGCTTCACTCCCGAGATGAGCGATTCTTGTAGATACACCTCACCTTTTCCCGGTTGTTTTATCGCGCGATCTTCGGCGAGTACTACATAGAAATGATATCAGATCATACACGAGATATATAATTAACTCTGACCGTTTGCACAATCACGGTAACGCGTATTTGCGGCGCGAAAACAGAACCTACTCTTCGAAGAAGAAGGCCACTGCGATACCGTCAGTATCATTTCCGCCGTTTGCCGATCACGCTCGAAGAGATCAATGACTGACTTCAAATCTTTTATAATATACGCGCGATATGAACGCGCGTGCACACTTTGTACACACGCACTGTGTCGCTCTTCTCTCTCGTGGTCACCCTTAAATTTCGAGTCGATCAGTCACTTAGGATGCATCATCTCGCGTAACGTCGCGCAGCTCGCGGATGTCTATTTTGCCGCGCTGCCTCGCGAGAAACTGGCGCATCTTGTTGGCGGGCAACGGCGAGGAAGGCATTACGATCCGAACGTAAACCCGCGAACGCCCCATTGATAAGACTTATCAAACAAACGCGGCTGACGTATCATTCGCGCTAACCTCGGCTACGATTGTGATACGGATTATTCGGCCGTTCAAAACATTTCTACGACGCGGCTTCGGAGGAAGAAGCTATCCTTATCGCCGTCCAATGGATTACTTAGTAGCGATTGCGGGCGATTAGTATTTACTGATCTCGCGGCGGTCCGCGATTTTTCTGGGAGCGAGAATGCGTCGGGAATCTCCAGTCGTAAATTATGTCATAACACGCGAGAGAAACAAACGACCGCGTGTTTATCCCTCTGCAACGTTATCGCGCGCCTTTTCTTCCGTATCGCGAGATAAGATTCGCCTTAAGGCCGTAATCGATCTATCGCTACAATGGTTTCTAGGTCGTACGCTGACCTGTTCGAGCACATGTCTCATTTCGCGTAAGCCGTCTTTATGAGCACGGATCTACGGGGTAGAGACGCGGACTTTGGAAGTTCCATTTAATCAGATAGCGACCACTCGATCACTACCGATCACTGGATCCACGGAGAAAAAATTGTCCGCTGGCACAGGAAATTGTTTGTTATTATAGTGATAGCAGGAAGATTTGTCACGCGAAAAAAATTATTTTGCTGTTGTAATAAAACGTCGTTGCGACAGCAATAAAATTAAATTGGCACAATCAACAATTAATATTCTTAACGAATCTTTTTGCTGTCCAAACAAATATTTTTGCTGCCATTATAGTAACGAGTAATTTGCTGTGCCAGCCAAAAACTTCGAACGAAACGAATTCACCAAAAAATATTGCCTAAATCTCGATGCCGTGATAAAAATTAAGTTATGAAGTTGAACAATTTTTACAATCGGTAATCAGAAACTGTGAGAAACTAAAAAATGTCTCTGCCGTTCGCCGGTGAATAATTTGAAATATATTCAATTTTGAGAAAAAATTATTATTAAGCAAAAAATATTGTACTACTATTCTATGTTACAAAATTCCAATTACGAGGATCGTAGAAATGAATAGCTTTTGTTCCAACCTTCCTGCCCTTACCTTTTTTACAACGAACCATCTTTGGAGGAACGATATTCTTGAGAGCCTTTTTCTTCGTAGTTCGGTCGAGAGTCAAACTGGCCACTCTTCTTAACACGATACCTTCGCTTACGGAAGATTCGGTGATGCTGTGTCGTCTTTGAAGATTAATGCTCGCTTCCGACGTCGGACTCGACGCCTCCGTATTCTCATTCAGTACTATATCCAAAAATACGTTCATTAACAAATATTCCAAACAGAGTTGTTGATTCGTACAGTAAAAGAAAGTTGTCGAAAAATGTGATTGATTCGTCATTTCTTCGAAATGATACTTTGATAAACAAGATACATTATGAAGCAGAAAATTGGGAAAGTCAGATATATGCAAATATAATTCGCAAGAATTACAGAAGATAATACTTTCTACTTTTATAGTCTAGGACGCTGAAAAGATATAAGTAGTCCTTTAGGGGAAGAATCGATGGAAAGTTTGAAATTTTCGAAATTTTGAGCGCCGTAAAAAACGTTAAAACATCACGACATGCTATTCACATGCAAAAGACATCACAAATTAAAAAGTTTTCGTATCTCTGTTAAAATACTAATTAAATATGTATAAAAAATATATACAGGGTGTCTGAAACTTTTCTTGGTACCCGTGATGTGCGGATAGAACGGGTGAAATTGAGTAGAAAAGTCATTTACCATTTTGTAAGATTCATAATAGTTAATCCTTTAATCATAAGATGGGGTCTGATAGATTTAAAAAATGAAAAAAACAGCATGGGGTTGGATGCAATCTCACTTTCCTAAATATATTGAAAATCCATCTTGCCATTAGAGGATTAATGAAGAATTAATTAATCTGTATGAATTTCCCGTGCGCTCATTGGCTTGTACAGATTAATTAATTCCTCATTAATTATTGCAAATTTTGTAAAATGGTACATAACCTTCCTGTTCAGTTTCACCCGTTCTACCTGCACATCACGGATACCATTAAAAGTTTCAGACACTCTGTGCGTATAAAATATATATGTATATAAATATATATAATACATAAACTATACTAATCCCTCTGAAAATTTGCATAAAAACGAAAAGATCAGCGAAACGACGCTTACTTATTCGAGGACTCAACATTGCGAGGTGAATTTTCTTGTGCCTCGAGATCGTAAAGGCCGATTTCTCCTCCTTGTTGCAGGTCTTCTCGGGAGCTGATTTCCGTTCGGATGGCAGTTTTGCCGCTTCCGCCGCCGCCGGTACCGTCGCGCCGGGAATCGAGGCGAGCTCCTCGGGATCCGTGAACACGCTGTCGCTCGATGACTCCTGGCTGGGCGGCGTCGGCATCTCAGTAACGACCAGGCCCTTGTTGGCCAAACGCCATGAATCGGTCACTAACAACGGTGGTAATTGTTGGGCCTGCGGCATCGTCGGGGTCTGTGCCGGTGTCGTCGTCGGCGTCGTAATGCTTGGGCGGTAAGTCTCCGTCATGGTTACACTAGGTTTCGTCATGGCTATCGCGGTGTTATCCTGTTGATACTCAGTCTCCGCATCCTTCTGCGTGTCCTACATAGTAAAAAAATTGTATTTGTGTTAAAATCAATTATCGTAAAATTTTTGTGTTAAACTTTTAACGTACCCGTGTGTTAATTTAATATATTATGTTTATGTTATCTCAACATTTTGTGTTGTGCCGATATTCAACATGTGCAAATGTTAAAATAACACATTTATATTTCAGTATCGATTAATGTATTAATTTTGTGTTAATTTTTAACATAATATTTGTGTTACTTTTTAACATATTTACTTTGTGTTAAATTAACACAAAAGTTTGAGTGGATCATTTGGGACACGTGAAATTTTGTGTTAAATTTAACATAAAATTTTTTACTGTGTAATTACAAAACTACTTGAATTCCGCGCGATTGCGAGCGAGGGATCGATAAAGCGCGTTAGAAAAGACCTCGGGCTCTTTCGTTTTTGCATATAATTATCCAACATGCGATTAACACGCTCGCTACGCCGTAAAGAATATTTTGTTCTTGTGTTAAAATTAGTGTTAAATTAAAACTTTTGCGTTAAATCGTTAACATACCTATTAATTTAACGTATTGTGTTTATTTTATTTGAATATGTTATGTTGAATAGATATTTAACATGTGGAAATGTTAAAACAACACATTTTATACTTCAATGTCGATTAACATATTAATTTTATGCTAATTTTCGACATAATATTTATGTTATTGTTCAACATACTCATCTTATGTTAAATTAAAAATTTGCGTGAACCATTTGGGACATGTGAAATATGTTAAATTTAACACAAAATTTCTTACCGTGCACCACGGTTTATTAAAAAAAAAATATCGTATTGTTTTTCTTTGCGTAATTGTGCAGAACAGACTCGCTTTGACAATATAGACATAAAAAGATTCTTCCGTCGTCACATATATGCGACGCTGATTTCTCGCGTGTGACGCAGCTCGCGAATGTTAATAACGCTGAGAGTTTTTTGGTAACTCAAGAGAGAAAGCGAGATGAGATACTGCGCACCTGAGATAATACGATCTTCGGTGGTTGCGGCGCCTGCCTCTTGGCATGCCCGGGCGGCTGCATCTTCTCGAAGCTGATCTTGATCGTGTCGCGAACTCCGTCGCGCCCATCGGCCGCCCTGGGCGTCTGGTCCCTCTTGTTATCCTTCCTCTGGTCCTCGACTGTCGCATCCAGCTCTCCCGTGGACGTTGACGCCTGCAGGGCCATACTCTCCTTCTTCTTCTGTTTCTTCTTGCCGTCGCTTTGCAGATTACCCATCGCACCGGGCGATAGTTGTGGCGGACCCGGGTTGTTCAAGTTGCTCCAGGAGTAGAGCAGTCGGATGTTGTTGACCCAGAGATGGAGGAAGTCGGACAGCTTTGATCGAGGCAGCCGCGCCTGGGCCGCGGCTGCGCCTTGACCGTGGCGGGCGTGCATCCGTGGTCGATAATCGAGAAGAGCTGCGGTACCTGCGATTTCGGCGCCGACGTCTGAACGCCGGTCGGTCGCCGCTGCGAAAGCGAACACGTGGACGAGTTTTGCGACGGTAGTTGGCTAGGTGTGATTATGCGACACTCGAGTCTGAGTTAGAATTCGCACCGAGACGGGTCAGCAGGTTCACAATCATGCAGGCGTAGCTCCCCGCTTTTTTATTGCAGAAGTGTATCGTGTAAAACGTCAAGCAAAGTCATAAAACTTGGCAACGGTAGGAGCGGCATCCGCAGAATTCCCGTAACTTGGAAATGACGTGCGAAAGAACGTAGGGACAAGCTCAAGGGTTGGCAATATTTAATTAATATTTCTATGAACAATATAAGGGAACAGAATGAGAGGGAAACCCGCGGAAGGCGGATTAACTGAAAATTAAGAAAATTAATTGGACTCTATCCCGAATATCGATGAGAGATCTTAATTCTAATCGCGCACACTGGGGTCGTCATGGATCCTAGCCGACTCATTTTCATCGCGTTTTCTCTTCATGTATTTTCAATAAAATAAAATAAAATATTTAGGTGAACATTTATGATAACTCCTTCACATAAATACATTCAACAGACTTCAATGTATATTCATGATTTTTACAGATTTCTATTAATACTTTTACAAACTTGAAATAAACGAAGACACAAATGACCCCAGTATGCCAGATTAAGTTGCCAAAAAGATGTATGCACGATTAGGGTTAAATATGGTGTATTTTTCGCGTGACATCGATATTAATTTCGCGGTATTTATTCCGGTGGAACGAAATTCCAGCAGCAGACCGTCGCATTTGACGTTAAATTGTGCAGTGAGAATACACGGATGCCAAGTTGATATTGGAAACGCACCGCCGGTAAGTGCGGAAAGGCGTGAAAAATATGAATGGAAGTGTCAGCTGGGTCCAATTAAGCATATGTTACCTCGATAATGTGCACGCTTCTCGGATATCAGCGGATATAATCGGATATTAACGGCAGCACCAATATTAATAACAACCTTATGTCACACGGTAAACCGAGCAATGCCGCATACCGTTGCCTGAACGTCGCCGCAACTGAATATGCCTATATACGGCACATCGATTTGTTATTACTAGGGCACATATACATCTCGGTGTCATTGGCAACTATTCATATCTTGAGCTCCTGGTCGCGTAAATTTTTCACACCGGAGAAAAAACGAGAGTGAGAATTTTCACGCGCCGAACTGTGACGCGATACGGCATATCGCGACAACGATGATCTCATCGGGGTTCGGTCACGTGGAAGATCAAAACGAGATTCATTAGCGATGTATTAGTGATTACACGATATATAGCGATCGTGTAATGTATTTGGAAACTGCGCGATCACAGCGTTTTGAACGTGACCGGCTTTCCCGAGCGAAGTAAGTCCACGTCGCTTACGTCGGTGTGTAAAAGCGTAATACACAGACAAGGCTTTGATTATAAGCAACGACTGTGAGTCGTGGACGTTTATAGACGTTTTTTTTCCTCGCGGAAAACACGAGAGCCTGCGAATCTAATGAATGAGCATTTTTAACACAGATATATGTCGACGCGCGGCGTAAAAGATATCATCACGAGACTGAAAGTGCGGCTGAATGTTGAATGTCGAAAGTTGAATGTTCCTTCAATTGGCATTCGCGTGGAAATCAACGTAAGCCGGACGTACGAATATTCTCCTCGATACGGGACACCAACACACAGCATTCATCGTGGTTAATAAGCGTGATACTGCTGTGTGTCTGTTGCGTTTCACTCTCGCTTTTTCATCACTGTTACTTCTGCACTTCTCTCCGCTTGGCAGTCGCGTCTCTCGTTCGTCGAGTCGCATTCAATTAGCCCCACGTCTCGGTAGCGGAGTACCGAATACACGTGCAATCTTCCCCGAAAATACGCGCGACGTCTTCGAGCCACCAAACATCGCGATCGCGACTCCCGAGCGATCCATCGCGGCCACGTGACGTCGATCACGTAACCAGAATGCGGTACCGTCGATGCCTACCGCCGCACTGTTATCTCCCTGTGTTATGTTTCGGAAAATCGGCCTCGAAGGATACCTCAAAGGCAAGAAATGCCTTTGAGCGGGCGTTCTTCAGGTATGACGTACCGAGGACAATTTTCTTCAAGAGTCGCGAATTGGCGCCCGCGGTGAACCACGCTAAATCGAATCGCCCGGTCCATTTTACGGATATTATTAATCCACTAATCGTACTCGGACACCTGTTACAATTTTTCACCGCGATCCTCGTTTTATTCTATTTATTATAGACTCGTACGGAATCGATCCCGTTCGGAATCGTTTAATTATTCCCTACAAAATCCAAGAGGAAATCTAGAGAATCAATGAATGAGTTCCGAACGGTTCCATAACAGGTGTCCGAGTGAAACACATGAAATCTCGTTTGGGTATCAAATTTGAAACTGGACACAGAGAGCATCCGGACGATCGAGAAAATCAGTAGCATACCATCGGGAGGATCCATCGCGCAGTTGCTCGGTGGTTGAATTTTATCTACCGCCATTACGCGTATCGTGATAATCGGCGTTCGCGGTTTCGTCGAGGAATGCGAGGAGGCGCGATGCGTTCAGACATGACATTAGCTTCGTAACGTCATTAGCGTCACAACGAATTAGAGTCAGCGCGCGGCAGCTTGGAGGCGAGGATCGCGAGCGTAATTCGGCGCGACGCGTATGCAGCGCGAGCGATTCCTCTTACCTGGCTCTTTCTCGCGTCTCGACACCGCCGACGGGCATATTACACGTTGCACCGTGCGGCACGAGCGTGCCACTGAAAACTCGCATTTCGCCGATTATTGATTGTCACCCGCGGCGATGCGGTCCCCCGCGCATTTTTCACCGGTCGCCCCGCGCCGACCGCGACTCTGAAATATCGCTTCGCGGCTCCCCAGGAAAACGCGGCTGCCGTCGCACGGCAAAAAGTCCACGCGAGCGTTTTATTGAACACACACGCGCGCGCGTGGTGGGAGAAAACCCTTGACGACGACGGCGATGTCGACGGCGCAAGCTCGCGCCGTCGAGCCCTCGAGATCGATGTCTCGACGTCGAGCTCGAGGGGAGGATTGATACCACCGTCGTCTCTCGATTGTTTATCTTCCGCGCGATACGATTCGCAGGCGGGAATCTCGGATTCTACGCGTCCATGATAAATTTCAATTGCTCGCGGCTGAATTTCCACCCCCTGCGCAGAAACATTGATACGCTTTTCACGAATAGTTATAACAGAGAATACCGCGGTATAACGAGGGAAATAAACTGTTCGCGCATCTCGTGGTTTGTTAAACTTATCAGCTTCTCCACGTCGATATATCCTGGGGGTAATTTTTTATCCCGACGTCCTCCCTTCCCTTTCTGAGGCTCGTATTAATAGTTGCTGCTCAAAACTTGTCTCAAATGAGATAATGAGGTTTAAATTCAGAGTTAGATCTGAATTTTTCAGTTGAATCGCATTTACAAGTAGAAAATGTGCATCGTAAGGTTTAACTAAAAAACTCAGATCTAACTCAAGCTCAGATCTGAATATCTCATGTGGAGCAAATTTCAACGGCCGTTAATACGATTCGCAAGCGGGAATCTCGGATACGTATCTTGATAAATTTCAATTGCTCGCGGCTGTTTCATTTCGTGTGCAGAAATATTGATACGCTTTTTAAGAATAGTTCGTACACGAGATATCATGGTATAATAAGAGAAATAAACTACTCATATATCTCGTGGTTTATTAAACTTCTCAATTTCTCGATATATCCCAAGAATAATTTCTTTATCCCGATATCACCTCCCCTCCTTTTTTCTTTCTAAGGCTTGAATTACTCAAAAATTGTCGAAGTGAGATAATTAGATTTGAATTTAGAATTAGATCTAAATTTTTCAATCGAATTGTAATTACAATCGTAATTACAAATAGAATGTCACGTGCATTTAGAAAATTTAATTACAAAACTCGTTTAACTCTAAATTTAGATCTGAGTACCTCGCGTGGGGCAAGTTTCAAGCAACGATTATTAATACGAGCTCTACACAGTAAAAAACATTTTGGACTTATGTTGTTCCAATATTTTGCATCGTATCGATATTCAACACGTATAAATGTTAAAATAACACATTTTACGCTTTAGTATCTCGATTAACATACTATGAATAATTATATAATTTTGTGTTAATTTTTTACGTAATATTTGTATTACATTTTAACATATTCATCTAATGTTAAACTAACACAAAGATTTGTGCGGACCGTTTGGAACATGTGAAACGCGTTAAAATTTAACACAAAATTTTTTACTGCGTAGCCTCGTATTCCGTATTCGTGACGAGAAGAATCGAAAATGCCAGATCGTCGCTTCATCGTTTATTTTATATTGCAACATAAAATTTGTACAAATAATAATTCATCATAATATTATAACTATAATGGATAATAATTAATATATACATACATACATATACATATATATATATATATATATATATATATATATATATATATNATATATGTACGAATTTCGTGGTGGTGCACGCGAGCACGCACGTGCGCGTGACGCGGACAATGTACATACGCGCTAATTAATATTGCGAGCAGCCGCGCACAGGCCCGCGGCACGCGCTGCATACTAGATTATCGCGAAAGTTCGGCGATTTTTGCGAAAATAATCGCGTAGAAAAAAAACCGGCGAGACCCTCGTGAGGATCTAATATCGTCGTCCAGCCGGCATCCCGGCATTCTGTAGGCATTCGTTTTTCGCTCGAGATTCCTCCCTTGTTCGTTCTTTCTCGGACATGTATATTAATATTTATTTATATATATATATATATATTTATATTTATATTTATTTATATTCGTAGAGTGGACGACTCTAGAATGATAAATCGGTCGTCTCTCTCATTTATCAGAGGGAGGGGCTGCGCTATTTAATGGTTCAGAGAAACGTATATTCCCGTCTTGTATTTACAACTACTTCGACGAGCGACGTTATCCGAGGAAAAACTCTACAACTTAGCTGCTCGCCTTTGTTGTTACAGTTACTTCCTTACGCCTTATAACGTAACATTTTCATTTCTTTTTCTCTCTCTTTTTTTTTTTAACATGACACGCACGCGCGCACACACTCACACAGTCATACACGCTCGTTTGCACAATGGTCCGCACACGTTTCCTCCCGATGAAGTCTGGAGCGCATCAAATGGTCCCGATTGCGCGTCATTGCTCGTGAACTTTTGCACAGTAATCGGTTATGACAGGTGCCGAAGTGATAGCGTACGAGACATCCGACGTTATAACTGCAACGGAGGATTCAGGAAAAGTATAGAGGAAAAAGTGATATGGCTCCCATTTACATTTTGTATCATAACTTTGTCCACAATCAATATTTTAAATTGAAAACTGAACGATTATATTCGTCAAGTTGTTTAATCAATTCTAGACGTAAAGTTATGAAATATTTATTATTTAGGACGTTATTTGTATAAAAATGTGGCGACACTACATAACGGGTTGAAGAGGAACAGAATAATTGTAGTCCTGGAACTAAAATAGGTTTAAAAAATTGGTCTTTAAAATAACACTGCGTTTTATTATAAAATTATATATTCGAAATAAATTCATAGAAGGAATAACAATGAATATAACCGTGAATTTTTAATGTGGATATTGACTTACTCGTGAGAAGATATAATCTGTCAGAAGGGGGAACAGCAGTGCGGTGCAAATAGAAATGCAGCAGTGAACTATAGATTAGAATCGACTTGTCGAAAAGCTATTTCGATATGAAAAAACAATATGAAAAACTTTCGAAATGGAGGTCGTATTATCAGCACTCTTAGGAGGCCACATTAGCAAAATACGATAGTATTGCTTAACTTTGCATAACTCGAAATGTGTACATGTCGAATGAAATGATAAATAACAAACAAAATATTCAAATGTACATATATTCGTGTGATAATACGCTCAAGTTTAAGAAGAATCAGGAAACATGTATAATTAAATGCTAAAATATACGTATTGAAAACGTATCGAAATGCTCCAAAGTAAAAATGCGTTGTAACAAATGCCGGCTATTGACAAGTTAGAGCCGCTATATAACGGCGGATTATTAAATAAATGGTTCCATAGGTATTCACTAAAATTCGCCACTAAATAGTGGAAATATATAATACCTACCCACAAGGGCCATAATATCTTCTCCTCTAAATCTTTATTATATTTTTTATACCAGGTAAAAGAGAGTATAATAAAAGGTTACTCTTTACATCGTGCATCGTTATTCGATTTTTCTCTTAACCGATTACCATTCGCAAGTCCGCGATCAGTGGCTTACAATTATGATCAATTGTTGCGTTTTTGGCTTGCACGAAAAGAATGTGTGCGAACCGTTATGCAATCCTCTTTCTCTCCTTTGTTCATCCTCTGTCTCGCCTCGCTATGCATATGTACATAAGTTTAGCAAGTAAATCTCGCTCACTTCGCGCGTAAGGTAGCGAAAATCGATCGAGCACGGTCTTGTTGGCGCGTTCCGAATTTATTAACCCTACATACACGCATTTATTAACGTACACACGTAACCGCTATAATTTCGTTGTCCAAAAATATGTCGACTACTTTTCCCGCCTTCTCTTTCCGTTCGTCCGTTTCCGCTTCGCTCGTTTGTTTTCTTTTTCTTCTTTTTTTCTCGCCGTATTTCGCAGCCCGCTTCTCTCCTCGTTACATATCCCGGCTAGAATTCGTGCAGCTTCTAAACGCCGCACACGCGTCACGTCTAGCGTCAGTCACGCTCAACTTTCGCTCTTTGAAAGACATGGAAGTAGGAGATTCTCATCGGTTTTTCATACATCGGTATCGGTGAACAGTCTCATGCCGAAGGGCGCATTCATGTCACCGATTGAAAATTGAATACAGCAAGAGGGAGCGAAAATGACACCTCTACATGCGAGTCCGGCGATAAAGGAAAGAATAAAACTCAATCGAACCAAAAGAATCAAGGCGAAAAGGGAGTAGAAAAGCGACGGTAAAAAATGGAGCACGGGAAGGAGAGAGAGAGAGAGAGAGAAAGAGAGATTGAACACGTCATCAATAAAACGCGCTTTGATACAAGATTGAACGGTCGATAAAATATTTCTTTTTTCTAACACAAAGCATTCCACAACCCGCGATCGCAATTATAATCGTGTAACAATGGGAAAGAAGGAACGTTGCCTTAGGTGGGGGAGGGGGTTCAGGGATTAACAGTTCGACCACTGTCACACTCGGTAAGTCCGACCGTGCTTCAAGTAGCGAAGTAATCAGCGAAGAAGAAGATTATACGTCCAACAAGACTCGTTACGATCGCGTTGTACGTGCGGCACGACATCGTTCGGTGGATATACTTAAAAGTATTTGTGTTCCTAATTGCGCCTACACGTCGTGATACACGAGACTAATGGCCACACGGAGAGCCGCAATCGCGGCGTACGTACGACGATTCGCACGCGCGGAACTCGCGAGATGCGATCGCCGACTCGCGATGTCTCTCCGAGATTACATTACGAGCAAATGAGATCACAAACGACGTGCGAGCGAACGCGCGGCCGGGCGCCGCGTTTGCCGCCGCGCGAGCGGACGCGAAAATACTGACGCGGAACGGCGAATTTCCGACCGAGATAAAGAGAGAAAGAGAGAGAGAGAGATGATGATGAATCTCGTCGTTTCGACGAGAGACTTTTGGTACAACGGAAAGTGCAACTGTCGCAGTATCGTATGATGTGAAATAACAATAATATTCATATTAATAATAATAATAATAATCATCATATTAATAATATTAATACTAATAATAATAATTATAGTAATAAATACAAATGCAGTAAGCCTAGTGAACGAGATAACTTTATTAGCGCCAATTGCGTCTCCTGCGCTCCGTTGTAATATTTTCGCGTCCGTTGTGGGCGGAAAAACAGCACTCCGGCGGCGTTCGATCGACGGGACGAAAGTAGAGAGAAAAAAAAGAAGAAAAAAAATAAAAGAGGGGAGTGGGAAAGAGTAAATGGGAGTAAAATTCAACAAAAGGACGCCGCGTACAATAATCTGTACACGTCGCGTACACAAGTACAAAAACGGAGTGACGCGCGGGACTCGCGTCCAACGCAAAAGGCTTTCTATACATTTAGAGGGTTATCTCTATCGTTAGTTCGAAGTATCGCGGGCTAAAACAGCGAAGTTCGTTGTCGCTGACGTTTTCCTTTTGATTCGGCGGAGCATCGGTGGGCGGACCGTCCGAAATCGTGAACGGGGAAAGGCGGAACGATCGTTGCTCGCGTCCGGGTGGCGTTGTTGTCGTCGTTGTTCGGAAAACTCATCGAGCGACCGTTGTGTTTTCCAAGTGCGCATCCGCCACTCCAACGCATTCCCGTCGCTGCGCCATTCCCCGTGACTGCGGAACGGCGACCACGAATGCTCGAGAGAAAAAAAACGTCGTCATCGCGTCCTAACATCACGCGCACGCTTACATGTCGTTAAGTACTTCAACGGAGCGATTTACTCCGCGATTATTTACAATTGCACTACGAACGCGTTCCGTCGTCTCCCGGGACAACGAAAGGAGTCCGAGTGGTGCGCCTATGGGAAGCGTCTACGGGGATAACCCGATCGTTCCTCGGCCACCTCTCGGCCACCTCCGCGTCGTCCTGGTTCTGTCGCGAGGCGGAAACGTCGAGATCACCGTCTCGCCGTGTCCGACCTCGACGGCACTCGCGACAAGCCTCGCGCCGATCGTGCTCGTTCATTCCCCGCGACGGAGAATACATTTCTTATTTATAAATGCTACCTACTATCTAATACACATACTTACAAAACCGACGGCGTTAATCGCCCCCGGCCGATATACATGTACACTCGTTCGCGGAACGGTTCGCGCCCGATTTCCCCGATCTGGTTAGGAGAGCATCAATCGGCCACGACTCGAGTATCTCGATAATAAAAGTATGGACACCGTCGTATTTTAGCCGTCATATTTATGGGTTAGAACCGGAAGTTCACAGCCCTAATACGTGAATGTTTCGATATCATTAAAATAGTATAAAGCAAAATTATAAATATAAGATATAAAATAGTATAAACAAAATTAATAATTAATTTACAGTATTAATTACAGTATGAAACTCACAAGCTCGTTTTTCTTTTAACACGCTTCGTAGACTTCGTAGACACGGCGAATCTCTGCCTACGTTGTCACTCAGCTGATAACTAGTCGATTTCCAGCAAGAGATGCAAATCGACGCAAGTCTAGTTAATACAGCAAACACCAACTAGCAGTGACACAACATCAATGTTATAATTTACTCAACAATATAAATGCAACATAACTCGCATGTTACGTAATAGTTATATTGTTGAATGGAATATTGATGTTATGTTATCGTTAATTAGTGTTTACTGGATTATGTCGATTTTCGTCTCTTGCTGGAAAGCAACCTTTGACACATCCCAAACGGAAGCTAGCCCAAACATGACGGAGTCAATCAGAAATGAAATATGTGGTATTCCTACTCTTATTACTAGATACTTTAGTCACGATGATTGCGAGTAGCTAGTCATGAACTCTCGCGCGGTAATCGACTTCGACAAGAGCCGGGGTGACAGCGTACGAGACGTCACAACTGTAACGGAGGATTCGGGAGAAATGTCAGTATTTTTTCATACTTTTATCTCTATCGGGTAAGAGTATAACAAAGGGCCACTATTTACACCGTCTGTTGTCATTCGACTGCTGTCACGACCGATAACCGCGTAGGTTCGTGAGCCGTGGCTCGCGATGATGACCGTTTGATGTGCAGCCGGCTTGATCGGGGAAAAAAAAAAGAACGCGTACGAGCCGTTAAACAAACGAGTGCACGCAATATCTCCGATCGCGCGACCTCACGCGGGAAATCGCCGATCGCACGCTGGTCATACGAAGAGACGGCGTCGCCCACACACACACACACAATGTCGTGTATATAAAAGTATAAAATGCATCCAATCTGGAGTCGTCGTATATCTGGAGTCGTCGTCGTCGTTGGACGCGATCGGACGACTCGGACACGCCGCGCGCGCCATTGACTCGCGAGAGACTTCACCGACTTTCCTGAAACAACCTCCCGCCTACTCGAAACGTACAGCATCCTTTCTTGCGTGAGCCGCCGGAAATTGAAATGTCCCTGGTGCATTAACACTGTACTTCGGTACAATGACAACGCTTGCGGATACGGGTCTCACGAGAGAGAGAGAGAGAGAGAGAGAGTGTGTGAGAAGTGTATCGAGCGCGTGTCTCCCGCTCAATGGAAGGGAATGTGATTATGCATGTGAAACACAAGTAAATGAGATTAAATTAGCGGCGTCACTCGTCGGTGAGGTTCAACGGCGTATATCACACGTCATACGTGAGAGCACGCAGAAAATTTTGTCGCGCGAGCTACGTCAAGGCTGAGTAATTATATATAACAATCGTTAACGCGTTAAATCCGACGTGGCAGTTGGTCGTCTCAAAAAAGCGACGGTATTAAATATCGATTGCCGGATTCAAGGCGGTAATAATAACAATATTTGATCAGTCTTGAAGCGGCGTAAAATTAGACAGATCCGAGCAATGAGATTCATTCGTTGCGGTCCCAGATGGTGCGTGCATTATTTATAAAATGTTTTAACACATATTTAAAAATATAGATATTAAATATCTTATAAATACCCGAATGTCCAGGAAAGTCAGGTCATGAGGAAGATTTATGATAAATATTCAAAAATATTCATGATAAATATTTATGATAAATATTTTTCGCAAATAATTAAAACACGGTTTTACTTAAGTGAAATCATGCTTTCATTATGTGAAAAATATGCTCCATAAATATTTTTGAATATTTATCATAATCTTTCTCATACCTGATTTTCCCGGACATTTAAATATTTACGAAACGTTTAGTATCTATATTTTTGAAACATTATACGCTAGCTGGGGGAATCTAATCTTCTCGAGGATTCTCTTTGAAATAACAATCGACGTGAGTCGTCTCGACTCGCTAAACGTATACGTTTTTACACGATAGTTCCTAACATGAAATGGGGCAAAAGAAAAAGGAGAGAGAAAGACCGCCCGGTCCTTCTCCGTTAAATGTTAGCGAGGGGGGACGAGTGAAATGGGCACGAGAGAGAGCGATATCTCGCGCAAGGCATCCATCGTTCTCGCTGGTAACCTCTCCCTCCCGCTCGGGAGAGACCGTATCATCGATGGATATTCGTTCATTCACCGGCACGCGCACACACAGGCACGCAAAACACACACACTTTGATATCACTGCCTGGAATCATTACACTCGGATGGTGGTGGTCGTGGTGGTAGTGGTGGTGGTGGTGGTACTTTCACAACTGTTCCGACAGAATGATCACTCTGAGCGTCTGGACATTGTCGTTGTCGAGAAGTTTGTTGGACCCTTTGAACGATACCTCGTCCTCCTCGAGACCCTCGACTGCCGTGTGCTCGCATCCTTCCGCCTCGGCCCTTTCCTCCCCCGGCAGAGCGTCCTCGTCGTCGTCGTCTTCTTGTTCCGTGCTTCCTTTCGCGAGCAGCGAGTCGCGAGACGCCTTAATTGGGCCGGTCATCACATCGACCGGCGAGTCGAGCGGCGCCGCCGGATGCTCCAGGATCTCCTTCGAGCGCCTCGCCTGCGGTTGTCCTCGCATAATCGGGCTCCCGGTCGTCGTGCTCAACGACGACGACGACGTTAGCGCGTCGAGCAGGTTCATGGCGGTGGGGTTGGCGGGGGTGTACTTGGCGGTGAATTCCGGGGACCTCCGCAGCCGGACGGCGAACGAGTCCGTGTCCGCGCAACGGCTCGGTAACAAGGACGGTCCCCTGGAGGAATCGTTCCGAGGACGGCGCAGAGAGGGTCCGGGCGAGAAGGACGACAGATGCGGTAGCCTCTCCGTGGCTTTCGCGGAACCGTCGAACTGCGTCCGCGGACTGCCGCCGGGCACCTGGAGCTCCACGGGGTGGCCTCTCACGATCTCATCCGCTGGCCCTTCCGAGGACGACGACGGCTGTGACAGCGGACGACACGCTCCGTCGAACACATTCCGAGGATTCGCGTCGGCGTCCACTTGGAAACCTTCGCCTCGCGGCGTCGCCTGCTCGCTCTTCCCGACGTCGAATGCACTCGTCATCGCGGCCACCGCGTCATGCTCCTCCGAGACGCCGGCGTTGCCCTCCTCCTCCAGCTGGTCGACGGCCTCCGGGACCGCCTCGAGGAGTCCCGCGCGATCGAGTCGCAGGGACACGACGGTGCGCGCGGCGACGTCCTCCGCGCCGACGAAGGACGCGCGAGGACGCTGGCACATCGCCGCCGCCTCGGTCTCGGCGATCTCCAGCAGGCCGGACTTGCCGACTCGCCGAACCGTCATCGGCTCCGGCGCGCCGTCCAGGTCGCGGTCGTACGTCAGCTCGTGGCGAGCGTAATAATCGTCCGCGGGTAACAACGGCGCGTCGACGTCGTAGAGCATCTTGCGTTGCGCGAAGTGGTGCGACGAGAGCAGCGGGGGTGGCGGCGGCGGCGGATGCATAGGAAGACCCAGTTGCGAGATCGCAGCCGACGGCGACGTGGGCGTCCGCGTCTGGAGCGGCGCGACGGAGAGGTTCTCGAGGACGATCTCCATACGATGGTGATGCCGATGGCGATGATAATGGTGTTGGCGATGCTGCGGCGTCAACGTATGACAAACGGGGGCCTGCTGCTATAGCCAAGTAGTGCGCGTGTTTCCGGCTCGTGAGCCGGTAGGCAGATCTCAAACGATTATCTCCCTGATGATTCTACGGCCGCGGCTGTTGGGCGTGGAGTAGCCCGACTCGAGGCTCTCGTCGTACGACAGGCTTACCTGTTGCGGCGGCTTAGTGTCCTCGTCGTAATTTTCCTGATACGGCAAGCCGGACACGTCGTAAGGCGAGTCTGTCGAACACACAGCGGACGATTAGTATGATAATGCCGAGCGGGAGTGGCTCGGAAGAGCGAGAGAGAGCCAGGGGAATTGTTATGTTCCAGCAGGGAACGGGAGATAAATCGCTGGGAAATTATAAAGCTAGATGGAAGAACAAAGTGTCGAGGGGATGTGGAATCGGCAAAAACCGAGAGGGAGACGCGAGAGGCGCGGAAACGTCGGCACGAGCGGCTAATCCGAGCGGGACTCTCTCGCAGTTGGCCGGGAAGGAACAATAGAAGGGTGGCAGGGGGATGTTTTCCGGGGAAACGAGCCTCCAAGGGTAGAGAGAAAGGAGGTGTATCGGCGGGAGCGGCACGCGGTGGTGGTCGCGCGGAAGATCGATGTAACCGTGCGATATAATCTATAACGCTGCAGCGGAGAGACTGGCACGCACGGCGGCGGTAATATAGGGACTGTCATTAGAAGGCCAGCTCTGCTCCGGAGGACGGGAGGAGTCACGTGAAACGATCGTAAGGGTAATACTGACCAACGTGTTTCTGAGACTTGACGACGGTGGCGAAGGGCTCCGTGCAGAACTGCTGCCGGCTCAGATTATGGCTCTCCCTGTAATCCTCCCGCTGCGGCAGATAATGAGGGTGCGTGGGGTAATCGGACTCCGTCGTGCCGTAGCCGGTGAGATCGTACGGCTGGCTCACGCCGTTCGCCGCCGCCGATTTCATTTGCCATATGGAGTCCTGCGAGTTGACGGAACCGCCGTTGTTCGAGTTCGAGTAACTGTTGTCCATGTAGCCCATGTTCACGCCTGCAACGCGGACAATACCAACGAGATTCGTGCGCATTGATTCTTTCCTTTCACGCGCAGCGTTCACGCGCGGCGATTTCGCCTCGGCGAGTTTATTTACCGTTGATGTTGTGATTCGGCTGGTGATAGCCGTATCCCGGCTGTGAGTAGGCGGGAGTCTTCGAGTCCTCCATGGCCAAGGCGTGATCCAAGCTGTGCTCCAAAGCCTTGTTCTCGGCGTAGTACGGCGGTGGTGGCTGAGTTTGTTGACCGTTACCCGCCACGAGGCTCGGTCGGACGCTGCCCAAAGCAAACGAGGCGTTTCAACGGTGCCAATTGGAGTTCGAACGACACGACGCGAGGCAACGTGTCGCCCGATCGCGTAATGTGCGGTATGATATGTAATTTCGTAGCGTGCGACAGCGGTAGATTCACTCACGTGTTCGAGTCCATCTCGTAATCCTTCGCTTTCGTCGCGTGCTTCCGCCGGCATCGGCAGAACAGCAGTAGCAGAGCCGCGAACAGCAGGAACACCGCTCCGCTTACTATCAGCGCGATTAAAGTCGGCATCGTGAGAGCGCCGGATTGCGCGATATACGACGGCCCAACTGCGAAGAGAAATTGAGGACGTTGAACTCGCAAAAGTGCACGGAAAAAAAAATTATATCAATTCAAGACTCATATTCTTTCACATATAAGCAAGAATATGTAATCTTATATGAAGATAAAACTTGATTTCACACACACGTGAAGAAATTCTATATAGTTCCGCTAAAAATATCATGTTCTTATTATCGAGGACAAATTTGCATGAATTATGAGAAAAAATATCGGACAGAAAGAACGATATTTTCAAACTGATACTATTCTTAATTTGGCGATATCGTATTTTCTATTCTCAATAAAGTGAATGTTCCAGTTAGTGACATCAGTCGCATGCGTCCTTCTTAATAAATCCAATAATAAAGTTCCACATTTATTCGAAAAAAATGTGTCTCTACTCTAAATTTCATATATTATTTGTTATAACAAATTTCGAATAAAATATATAGTATATTGGCTCACTGACAAATATCCTATATATGGTGACAAGAAAACGTCAAAATACAAAATAAAATGTCTATTGTTTGCATAAATATATCATATATTCACGTGAATTGCAAAATATGCTTCATTTGTACATATATTTGTACGAAATAAGTATATTTGTGCATTTTTTAAATTTTTTAAGCTTCTTACTTACGAAGTCGCAACACTTACATTATTTTTACTATTTTATGCCAATAATAAGTCGAATATTTAATAAGAATTGTTGTTATATTTAACAAAATTGTTGCCGCGCCACTATAGAGCTTCCCCGTTTATAAAGGTTATATATAACACGTGTATTATTATTATAATTTATTAATTTATTTTCACGATGAGGTTACTTTGTTACTAATTGGGACGAAGTCTAATTCACTTATTCTCCTCTCAATTCATGAAAATTATTCTCGGATAACATGAATATATTTGTAATATTTCCTATACAGATATTTCCTGATAGAAACATAGTCGCTACGACATATTTCACTTCTAACTTCATATATTTAACATCTGTCATTATTTTAAGATATAGAATTGAAGTAAAATTATAATAGTCAAATTAATTTTATCCGGCAAAGACGTTCGCTAGATTGACATCGCTGCTTTTGAATTACAGCTTATTAATGAATTATTATGAAATTTCGCGTCATTCGTAAGCTATGAAAGAGGTGTCCGTTTGCGAAGCAGAAACGACCATCGGTTTAAATAGTTCACTGCCTGGAGTCACTTCTTCGATTGTTAAGAGATTTTCCGTTATTATATAATACAAGTCACGTTAGAAAATCTCGCGAATGATTCACGAGTCGTTCGCGCGGTGTTACCACGGCCGGGAATATAAGCGACCTCACTTCGTGACGAAAGGAGCAAAAAGCGCCGCGGCGTCGAACTTACTCTCGGCTTCCGTGTAATCGCCGCACTTCTGCCGGTCGGCCTTGAGACACAGCCTGACTCTGAGCCGGGGCTCGGTGTCGGGCGCTTCAGGATCGTCCAATATTCCCTCCCTCTGAGTCGGCGCGCTCCCGAGGACCTCGAGAGGCCACTCGTCGACGATTCGCCAGGCGGTGTCCGCGCCTCCGTCGAATTTCTCGATGGACGCCACCAAGGCCAAGCACGTGGGGCCCACGTTGATGGCGAGGGTGCTGCTCTCGGGGTCGTAGCTCACCCTCAACGGCGCGGGTATCTTGGCGACCGCAGTGGTGGCGGTCACCTCCTCGGAATAGTCCGAGTGATTCTTCGTGTTGTAGACCTTCACCTTGAAGGTGTAGGTTTGATGTTGCTCGAGATTGGTCACGTTGCATGGATTCGATCGGTGACAATCGAGCTCGAGCCATTGGCCGGCCGGTCCGCGCGGTGGCGCGCAGTCCGGCGCGACCACCTCGTCGGCGGCCGCGACTCTTCTGTAAGAGACGAAGTACTTGGTGATGGGTAGGCCACCGTCGAAGCCCAATTGCCACAATAAGGCGACATGTGTGGGTCCAATGTCCATGGCAGTGATGTTGGTTGGTCTCTCTGGCGCGCCCTTCGGCTGCAGTCTGATGTGGGAGGTGACGCTACCTTGAGCGTTCACCACGCGGCAGTTGTAGTCGCCGTAATCGGCCTCGCGGATATTGTTGATCTTGAGCAGGGACATGTACACGTCGTAGTTGTCGTTGGTGGTGATGATCTCGTAGTGGCTGTCGCTGGAGGAGCCCTGAAGCGTCGCTGCGTTGTTACCGTAGCTCCATTGGAACTCGGGCTTCGGCCACGCCTGGACCTTGCAGACCACCTCGGCGGTCTCGCGGAGGTTGTACGCCACTTTGCCGTGTTCGTGGAGTATTATCGGCTCGTGCTCCACCTTGAGCATCATCGTGGATTCGACTTTCTTCACCTCGTTCACGAAGACACAGGTGTACTTGCCGCGATCGCCCGCCACGATCTCGTCGGTCTGCGGACGAGCGTGACCCAAAAAGCTCAGCGTGGAATTTACGGTTATTACGTTACCGTGGCCCTCCGACAACGACGTAGTTACTTTGTAGAGCCTCTCGTCGGCCGTTAATTCTTGATCGTCCTTCAGCCAGCGCACGCTAGGCCGTGGTTTGCCCTGCGCTACGCAGGATACCTGGAACGACGACTCGCCGACTCTGCGATAAAGCGGGAAGACGTAACATTATTAGGAGCTTACCCGCCGAAGATAAATCTTATTCTAGTCGACGGAGACACTTTATTCGACGGTAAAAGTCGCGACGCTTCGGCGGGAATAATAATTGAGGAATAATCATTATTATCTCTCATAAAGTAATTTAATAAGAACAATAATAATAATATTGAGGGATGCTACAGGCATTAACGAACAATTGACAAGCATCGATAACGTGGACTATCCATTTTATCATTTTATTTGGATCCAATATTATTTGAACGGTAAAATTTTTTTTTTCAATGCAGAACAATACTTGTGATCGATTGAGCGCATTCGTAAAGTCTTCCGCAAACTTTTCTTTTATTTGAACAATCAATAAATAGCCGTAACGTGAACAAAATCGAGAGAAAGGATAAGTTAAAAAGGAAGGTTACGTGTTATGTTAATTTCACGATTATTTATTGACTGTTAGAACAAAAGGAAAGTTTCCGAAATATTTTCCAAACGTACGCGCGCGCGCACACACACACAATGGACCGCAAGTGTCGTTTGATGGACACATCCCTTTGCCTCACCGTACTTCGCGAGAATTTTGGGTATGCGTTTTCTCGCTTCTGACGTCATCAAGCAAGACGACTGCAGCGAGAGACCAGGAGAGCCTTAAGTGGAAATTCCAGCGAACGCAACGACCGAAATCGGCGAAGTTTCACGGCACGGTCTCTTCCTTCTAGACACTCGTGAGTAAAGCGATTCCCCAACACGAAAAAAACAATTCCGTCGATGTAACTGAATTTTCCGTTGCCTGGGGACGAAAATACGGTTGTGACGACAGAAAGATTGCCGTAGGGGGTTTCTATTCAGTCAATCGCTCTCAGTTGTCTCAACCGAGTTTTGCAACGCAGCTGCAAAACGAACGTTCGTGCAGTCGCGATAACGGAAACATCATTCCTCGTCATCGAGTCTTCGTCTGGCCGCTGTTCAGTCGCAGGAGAACCGAAGAATATTTCTCATGTACTCACTTCCTCGTGATGTGGGGCTGCAGCTTGGTGAGTATCTTTGGCGGTTGGTGAACGGTGAGATTCACCGAGGCTGCCTCGCCGATACCGATCTCGTTGATGGCGTAGCACTTGTAGGTGCCCTCACTGCCGAGATGCACCGAGTCGATCTCGTACCTCGATCCGGAAGGTACCGGCGTGCTTGCGCCGCCCTCGCCTTCCTTCCACCACGTGTACTGCGGCTCCGGATAGCCGGCCGGGTTGGCCATGCACGTGAGAGTAACCCGCGAGCCTTCGACGGCGACCGGCGAGTCCGGCGTCACCCTGGCCGGGCCGGGTTTGTGTCGCACCCTCACGGTCACGGTGGCGGAGGCCGAGTGATTCCTGCGCTCCCCGCCGCTCGGGTGGATCGTGTTGACGGCGCGGCACGTGTAATTGCCGGTGTGATCCGCCGTGACTCGGCTCAGTCGCAGGATCAGGCCCGATTGTCGGAACTCCGGCCGGCCGTCGCGCAGCCACTCGACCACCGACGGCTGAGGATTGGCGGACACGTTGCAGTGAACGGTCACGCTGTCCTCGACGTCGGTCACTCTGACGGGGTCGCCTTCGATCGATACCGTGGGCGGGTAGAGCACGTCCAGCAACAAGGACGATTCGCCGACCTTTTCGAGGTTGTTGTTCGCCTGGCACGTGTACCGGCCGGCGTCCTGCAGCGTGACCTTGGATATCATGTACTGGAAGTTGGTGTCGATGAACGTGCCGTCCCGTGTCCAACGCACCTCCTGCACCGCCGGCTTCGAGTCCACGTGGCACACGATGTTCGCGGTGCCGTTCACCTCGACCTTCATCGGATTCTCCGGGCCGACGGTGACGCGGGGGAAGTACTCGACGTCGAGGGTCACCGACGCGTCCAACGTCTCACCCTCGCGCATCGCCCGGTTCCTCACCACGCAACGGAAGGTCGTACCGTCGTCCTCCTGCGTCGGCAGCATCTTCAGCTCCATGCCTTTGCTCAAGAAGGTGTTGTTGTTGCCGCGGTACCACCACACCTCCGGCTCCGGGCTGCCGCCGGTGGTGTTGCACGTCAGCACGAGCTCCTTGCCCTCGACGACGCGGTTCCGGGAGAGCCGTATCGTCGGCGGGCCCGGCACCCGCAGCACCGTCAGTATTATGAACTTCCGGTACAGGTCGTCGCCGGAGATTGCCTTCACCCGGCACTCGTATCTGCCGTTGTTGCTCTCGTACGACACGTTCTTGATCTGCAGGTCGTAACGGCCCTGCGCCAGGTTCATGAACACCTTGTAGTTCGTCGGCGACAACGACTTGTCGTCGATCGCCGCGTTGTCCACGTTGTTCGACGTGCGGACGAGCCAATAGCACGTGACGTTCTGCCGCGGCGACGGGAACCGGCACTGCAGCTGCAGCTTCGAGCCCTCGTGCGTGTCTATGTTCTGGAATTCCTCGGACGGCTCGGCTGCGGCTCTCACGGGGGCTGAAACAGAATGAACGAGCTCGTTAAAGCCACAATCGCTCACGATAACGCGGTTATTATCGGCGGTTGTAAATGACACGTCGGCTGGAAAAGACGGCCGACGACAATCGCGAGGGAAGAGATAACCGGCCGCAAGCAGCGATGGCGTATCTTCAGCGCTTTAATATCCATGTTACGCTTCCGTGTGCCTTATTATTTTCCCCTCGGGCCGCATCGAGTGACCATAGTCAGTGACATCGCGCGATCGAACGCGGTCACGGTGACCCGATAACCCGATGACCCTACGAGGAAATCGACCGCGAGGGAAACGCTCGATGGCTAAGAATCGATCGGCTTCTCTCTCTCTCTCTCTCTCTCTCTCTCTCTTTCGTCCGTATACTTTTTGCTCGCGTACACGCGTTTTCCATTAAGCCAGAAATAAATTCACGGCGCACAGTGCGTCGGCGAGGTGAGCTGCGTGGGCGAGGGCGATAATGCGATACAAATTACCTGTCGGGAGTCAACCTAGTTTTAGGTTCACCGACTCCGCGCCGGGTCTCCGTCTGCCTTCTGCACAATTAACGCCAAGCTGCCGGTACCGTCTCGCAGCAGTTGACAATGCCGATTGTCGACGAGCGCGAGAACGCGCGTTCCTGGCATGATTAACGCAAGTGAGAAATAATACGCCGGCATTTAGCGACGCGAAAGGCGTCGGACTTTCGCGCTTCGTGCATCTCGCATTTACGAAATAATGAACACGCGAAAATGTTCGTCGCCGCCCGCGTGCGCACCCGCACTCGCTCTAGCGTGAATTCCTGTCTTTACGCGGAAGTAGCGTAGTGCCGTTAGAAACAGGAGAATCCAGGACGACGTCCCGCGGAGAATAGCTTATCCTTGCTCTCATCGTCGTCGTCGTCGCCGTAAACTGTCCAATTAAAGTGCCACAACCGACACTGGTTTTAAGCTATAAACAATTAATTTTCAAGAAAGAGACGGAGCGACTCGAGACAATTATATAATTCGAGTAAATAAATCGTATTAAAACTTGGTCTCATTATGGTGGTGTGCGATCACCTTTCATGTCTAGTTATACAAAACTGTGTTCTATTGTGTTCTTTAAGTACTCAGCTATACGTCAATATTTGAGAAGGAGGATCGAAGGATGTATCATGGCGGAAGATGGTCATTTTCAACAATTTATTTAATTGTTTAATTTTTAATCTTGGATTATTTTAGCTATTATATTTTTGAAATATCATCCCTAATGTGTGTGTGTATTAGAAGCTTACATTAAGTTTCAATGAAATATTCTAAAGCCATCCGACATTTACATTTCCTGCAAATTTCAACACTCTATTTTGGAAATTAAACTGTTTAGGACATATGTTTGTGTGAACATTTTTATTTGAATTAAACCAAAAAATCGCTCCCTTAAGTATAGCTGAGTATTTAAAGAACATTCTGTATAGATTTACGGAGAGATATAATTGTTATTTTTAACTTGATGAACTAACCAAACATACAAGCTCCTATCTACATTTTTTTTAAATGTACATTGAAGCGCTTTCCCTATAAAAAATATCCGATATGAACAAGTTCATTGAATGAAAATAATTCGAGCATGAGTATCCATATATTCATATGCGTTTCGTGTGCAGAATTTACAATAAAAAATCGTAAATGCTATACTTCGAAAGCGGTAATCGAGAAGAAAGCAATTCCCTTTACAAGCGTGTATTTCAAGATACAGACGTTCGTGTTGTACATCTGCCGCTTTATCTTAAAGCAATATACGTGCTTCGCGAGCGCAAGCGCGCGCGAATTAAAATTGGATCTTAATGTCGTTAAAAAGGAATCTCTAAAGCAAAAAAAAGATACTTCACGTTCTAACGCTATTTTTGTGTCGCGCGAAACGAACGTTACAAACAACATGTCATTCCTGCCCATCACCATCGTATTCTGCAACGTTCGTTCAGTGGATATAAATTACGTGAAATTTTATATAATTTTTCATGTAAATCAAGAGATATACATAGAAAAATTTAGTTTTAATTAAAAACTGTAATTTCGTGATCAGGGATGGAAATACTGACGTGAAATTAAAAAGTACTTCGCCAAAAATAATTTGCACCGATTTCAGTTATAATTATTATTTCAAACCGGCGGATCGTTTCATTAAACGTTTCTCGATATGTTCCCGGGCCATTTAAGCTCAAATCAAATTGGGCCATTCTTCTAACGAGCTTCGATTCTCTGCGCGTCTTGCAAAGACATCATTTTTAATTGCTCGACGATTCCGTAATATATTTCGCATACGCATGATGCGTAATATATTTTTGACATGTTCCTACATTTTACATGTTATAACACACAAGAGAGAGAGAGAGAGAGAGAGAGAGAGAGAGAGAGAGAGAGAGAGAGAGAGAGAGAAGGTCTAACATGATTCTCGTGGGTCATCTCCATAGAGCTCCGTTATTATAAAGATCGATTTTGGCACGGCGCAGCGTCGTGGTATTTCACTATCGTAACGAAACATCGAATGTCGACACAAATCATCGCGAAAATCGAATATCACAGCGCGGTGACGTTGAAAACTAATAGTTCCGCACTGTCGTGACCACGAATGTCGCAATATTTATGATTGGTTCTTTCCCGACACTGGTTAATGTTAACCAAAGTTAACCAAACGCCACTTATAAATCATGATCACAATTACGAAACCAGCAAAATGAGAAATTGCACCGGGAAAAGAAAAGGAAAGAAGAAACGAACGCACACCGGAGCGGCGGTGGATGCTTAGAATGTTGTCTATTCGAATGCTTCCATAGAGACTCATAACATTCAACAATGAAGCTCATGACGTATACGTTACAGCGTACGTCTCGTCACGGTTTCGTATATTCAAATGGGGGAACCCTATGAACCAGTTGCGTTCGTCTGCACGTCTCGCTGTCGGGACGCATCTAACTTACCTCGCCATTCAAGCCGGAATTTTCAGATCCGCCATGAATAAGCGGTACGTTATGCCGATGTGCTGATGATACATAATGGCATTAGAAAAGAAGAAATCCAAGTATCCATCCACGAAATTAAGGCTTCCGTGTGTCCTCGCAGCGGCCATTTTGTTTTATGACGTCAAAAGCGAGAAAATCCGTGCCAGGAATTCTCGCGGGGTGTACGTTCAAATAAAAAGGTGTACAAAGTGATATTTGCGAACGATTCAGCGCATTCCTGTGAAATACTCCGAACACCTTCCTTTTGCTCGAACAATCAATAAATGCTGAAATTAAGAGAATGCCATACTTGAAAACCTTATCGACAGACTGGTTTTTTTTTTGTTGCAAAGTTTACGTCTTATTGGTTGCGCAGAATTATAAATGTTTTTACTCAATGAAAGTACGTGGTAAAATAGATTGAAGCGTTGTTCAATATATGACGAAAACGAGGAAAAATTTCCAAGTGACATCTCCAGTCCCGTTGTCAGCGTAAATATTTACGTGATATAGAAATCCCGCGGTTTGTACGTATCGAATGTGAAAAAAGGTACAAAAAGTTTTGCAGACAAATTTTTATATATCTTGGTTCGATTTTCCGTTGGATATGGTAAAATAAAGTAGGACACGCTCATATTTATACCGCGCTACATCTATATAAGATCTATATGTACGAAAAATATAAAAAGAGTAGCGTGATCATGTCAATGTCTACGTAACATTTTAAGGATCGTCTCTACATTATTAATGTTTATCAAACTCGTCATCGACTGTGACGTTTCAACGTGACAAAATCGCACGAGAAAAGGTAGATAGATTAAAAGAGAAGATTGCTTGTCATGTTAATTTTACGGTTATTTCTCGATTGTTAAAGCGAAAGGAAAGTTTTCCGAATATTTTACAAACATGAATGCCGAATCAATCACAAGTGTCATTTGACGAACGCATCCTTTTGTTTCGAAATATTTCGCAGGAATTTCGGACATCCGTTTTTGACGTCATCCAGCATGACGACTGCAGCGAAGGACCGGGAGCCTCGCCGGGAACAACGACACGTGGTCGAAATGTGAAGACCACCCCGTCGACTTCTTGACGAAGGTGGATATCCGCGTATATAACGGGTATTCAAATCCCCGACGAACTTCCCGGAGAATCGTCTTTAGCATGTTCGCTGAAACAAACGGTCGATCGATTCCTCACGATGCTCGAGGGACTCGAAGAAGCGGGACTTCTCATCCGTCTGTTAAGTACCGTTCGTGAACTATCATGCACACATGCACGCTATTACACAGCGTAGTGCTATTGGTCACGAGGCGCTATCGAGTGGTCGCGAAGAACGGCCAGGTTTTTCGCGGCGAACGTATCTCCTCATTGGGTCGTGTAACGGTAAAGCCACCGGTCGGTTAACGCTATTGAGGAACGTCCTCTTCCGCTGCGAGCCATTTTATTTGGAAATGTCGGCGTACCCGGTCTCTCTTTCGCGCTCTCTCGCGCTCGCACGCGACAAGAGACGTTTATCTTGCTCCTTCCCGATTTATCCGTCTACGACCCGTTTGATTGTTCGCCCGCTCGTTCATTCATCTGTCCGTCCACCTGTCCGTCCATCTAACCGTCCATCCGATCGTCCGTATTCGTCGAATCCGGCGAATTCGCTTGTGTGTCCGTTCGATGCGCATTGTCCTATTATTTTCCACCGACAATCTTCGCTCGCTTCAACGAAACGTTCCTTCTAGCCCTTTTACCCGCTGACGTGTTCGTCCCGGGTACCGATTCCCGATTCGCGGCTTGCCCGAGAAAGCTTGCCCCATTACGATATTACATTCTTACGCGTGAATAAGTCCCGGCAGCTTGCGATTTTTAGACAAAGCGGCCGATCGACCGGGGATTTCGCGAGACTCGCGCGCGCGACTTCGACGACGGGCGAATATATCTCCGAAGTGGTGCGCTATTGAAAAAACCTCTCTCGCGCGTCTTCGGCTCTCTTGAGAATTTATCGGAATCTACTGAGAAATCCATCGGAGAGTACTGTGATTAAAGCGCACAAATGTTCTGTGTGTACGCGTTCGTTTACGATCGAGCGACAAAATTGATTGAAAGGGCATCGGCGTGTGCGAAAATTCGAACGAAGTTACGCGAGAGAATGCGCGATCGGAGAAATTATTATTTATTTGTCGTGTTGTATATGTGAGCGGGTTTCTCGCCCCGTTCTCCGCTCCGACGCTCCGCCAAGTTCTTCGGCAAGTTGCGTCTTCGCGAGATCGTCGCGTATCTAGTTTCTCTTTAAGCGTCCCGTCAATCACAATCGTTGTTGCAATTTGCCCTAAGGCGCGCACTCTCAGAAAGAGGGAGAGAGGGAGAGAGGGAGAGAGAGAGGGAGAATTTAAGCTGTTATATTGCTCAGTTCAACGAGCGAATTATATTGCCTTGCAAAATCAACTTTCCTCGCTAGGTTATTCCGCTCTGTTCTACATTTCCATCAAAGAGACTCTTACTTTTACTTAAATTCATTTCTATCTAACCGAGTTTCGTCGAGTAAAGAGCACGCTGCTTCGCTCCGTACAAGCCGCCGTTTGCGTGCGCCACGCGTTGCGTGAGCGATTTTTTCGTCGACATGATACGAGACACGGTCGTTTAGTCGTCAAAAACGGCGCATTAATCTTTACTGCACAGGGATCGGTGTCTAACGAGCGGGACGAAATTCCACAGCAGCGCAGGGGGATTTTATCGCGGAGTCGCGCGAGATTACGCGAGTTACCTTAGTGGAAATTGAACCTCGTCTGGGTGTCTAGCCACGAGGTAGTAAATTTGTGTCTAACGTCGCTACTGGCCAGTAATGTATCGCTCACTTCTTCCAGTGGCTAGATAATGGCTAGATAAATACGTTAGCTGACGGTTAAACAAAAAAAATTACGGTTACGAGGTGAAAAATTGTGACTAGGCGTCAGGCAGTGATGTAACGCTCACTTCTGCTTTTTCAGATTTTTATGGAATAATGTACCCTCAATTTTGATTTGCTACCTCATTTTTAAGTTAATTGGCCCGTAGAGTGCTGGATTTTCAGTGGCGATATTAAAAGGCCTTCATAACTTTATAAGTTTATTATTTATTGAAAAAGAAAAGACTTCTATAATTTTATTTAATTATCTAAGTAATAAATATTAACTTTGAGCGAAATTAAGACAAAGATACACAAAATATTACAATAATACAGATGTTATTTATTATTTACTTTTCTCATTAATGCTTTATTAACGTCGCTTTATAAACATCAATTAAGTTAACAGAAGTGCACACATAATAGAGAAAGTGGTAGGTAAATATTTAAATATGTATGTACACGTATCGCAGGCGCTACTATAATGTTTAAATTTGCAACGGCTATATTTTTGAAACAAAATGGTACAAAATTCTGAAACTTTTATATAATATGTCTATATTGGTTTTTAATACCACAGTAGTTTTTCATTAAATCCTAAATGTGGTTTAAAATAAATTAAAAACAGAAGTTAAAAATACGACATTACATATAACCTCGAGGAACACATATAAAGTGTTATCTTCAGTGCTTTATTAACGTCGCTTTATAAACATCAATTAAGTTAACAGAAGTGCAAATATTTCAGCTTCTGAATGACCATTAATTGTCTTACTTTACAGACGAGTAGATAGTATTTTTATCAATATGCAGTTAAAATTTAAAAAGACACTTAAGAAAATGGTTTGACGAACCAACTTTGATATGGAATGAATAGACAATGATTGTATCACTAAACCGATTTTATATTTGAGTGACTAATTTGGCAGTAACAAATTAGAAAGTATAACCTAGCCTGTGCTGAGTAGCTCTATTAACTTTTGACTCAGATCAGATATGTTTCTACTCGATATATTTACGTTATTTATATCTTTAATTGTCAATCGTCCGTAAGCTATATTCGTATATCTGCAGTTGACGCATAACGAGCTAGCACCGCGTATATATTCAAGGAAGTTTCTGCTTATACCGCGATTATGCGTGCCACGCGGCAGGGGGAGAGAGAGAGAGAGGAGTATGAAGGGGGGGGGGGGGNATCTCCCCTGGCGCCAACCCCTATAATATATCTTATTGTCGTACTTCTCTCCTTCTACCCTTTTCTCCATTCTTTCTTCGTTTCGCCTCAACGGAATCGCCTTTCTCGTTACCATCCCTTTGTACTCTTACTCCGTGGCTTTCCGCTTTTTTGTCAATTGCGTGATGGCGGATCTAAATTAAAGTCCCTTCCACAGCCCCGTCCCGTTTCCTTCCTTCTAAAACTTTCTCCCGTAATGAATGTTCAACGACGAGGAACGGTCGCACGTTAAACCTCGATTCGCATAACGGCTCACGCTCGCCATGCTCCCGTCGAAAGTATGACCGATCCTGTGCCTCTACGAGCACAGTCGATCGTGTATCTCACATCTGTCCGTTGCTAATACCGCATAGTGCCGTGCATTAATGGTGTTCCTTACCTTAGGCACAGCGATATCGGAAATTTCGAATTAGGTGTATTATTTCTGAATATTCGTATAAACAGCTTAGGAGCAACATTATCGGTCCATAGAGTAATCAGCCATAATACACGAATATTCAGAAATGATACGGCTAATTCGAAATTTCCGATATGATTATGGTCTGAGGACCAGGAAAGCATTAATGCACGGTATTGTACAGTTATGTGTACTATATTCTCTTTAGTTGAATCAGTGAAATGTCACTAATTGAATCAGTATTCTGCTGGTAATCAGTGAGTATTCACTAATTTTTAGTGGAATTTTCTTCCACTTAGTTCTTTTGCCTAATACTTCACTGGTTTTGGCCGGTGAAGATTCATAGCAAATCGCTGTTACGCGTCCCATTGCAGAAATATATGTAGACATCGTATATGCATAACAACAATATATCATATTTAGCGTAGTTTGTATGATAGCAGACTCAAGAGCGATTTCGAGTTCGGGTCCTTTCAGGAACTAAGCGTGTTTTTCAAATGCGATATAGATTAAATCAATTAAATATAATTAAGAATATTCCAGGCAAAATCACTGATAAAACTTTAAGAGTGGAATTAAGATAATGAGAAAGAAATAATAAATAATATCTTTTTCCACTGTTTCTGCGGTTAGATTTCTCCAATGGAAACAGTTGTTGCTATTAAGACTTTTGCAGCGAAATTTTATTGTATTTGCTGTGATATACTTCCCAGTAAATATAATACGACATATATTAGTTAGTCGTAATTTCCTATTCAACAATATAACTGTTATATAACGCGTGTATTATATATCACTCAGTTACACTGTTGAGTAGGAAATTGCAACTAATAAGTACGTTATATTGTCTTTGTTAGGTTGTAACTATGAGCGCTAATGACTATTGACTGCCTCTCAGAGATAATACATTGATTGCAGCACTTTGGAGAGTACCATTTCCTAGATTGAAACTTTTTCACTATTGCAAAATTTTTAGGTTTCCACATGTACACATAAAGGGTTGAAACTATTATAAAAGAGCCATTATAACCCTATCATTGTAACATTAGTACTTTTGCGATTTTCAACCTTACACAGTAAAACATTTTGTGTCACAAACGGTCCACCCAAATTCTTGTGTTTCTTTAACAAAGTGAATATGTTAGAAAGTAACACGTTAACAAAATCAATACATTCATCTAACATACAATTGCGTCAATATATTCCCCATATTCGAAGTAACGCTAAAATTTCGGCGGACCGTTTTTAACTCGCAATTTTTACTTTATATGCGTTATGTATAAGGCTGCAAATCGTGCAGTCCGTCTGGGGAATGATACAACATACATGACTGCGACCGTAGACTTTCATGCGCGCCTATACCACGCTCAACATTCGTGCACGTGCTCTGTAAGCGCGCACAAAAGCTACGTCTTTATCTCCGCGCTACGCGGGTCGCGCAAACGTAAAAATACCGTCTCGATATTGCCGCGGGTCATATAGCGTCGAGTGTGTGTATCGCTCGGCGAGAGGGCAAGAGTTATTACTACGTGGTACGTGATATATAGCAATAACAACAATAACGGTCACGCGCGATCTTTCAGCGTCGAGCGATGAGAAAGGCGCGTTTTGAATTTTATTCGCGACCTCTGGCGGTGACCGCCCACGGTGATTATAATGCGTCATTTATTAATTCAGTTGTCCTAACAGAGCGGCAAGCGCGGCAGTGGTAGCGGCGGCAGTGGTATTAGGAGCAGCAATAGGAACAGCAGAAGCTGGTGCCATAATGCGTCATTTCGCGTAACCGCGGCGCAGATTCTGCGCGACACAGAATTCGCGGAGTATTGCAAACAATTTGCGCGGCGCGTGACGCGCGCGCGGCAGCGGCGGTGGCGGCGAATAACAAACTTTCGACAAATTAATGGCCCGATAGACGCGAGGCTATATCCCGGTAATCGATATTTATGGCCGCATGCGCCGGCACAAATGAACAAAGCCGGCCCGCGTATATCACCTGGGAGCTGGGAGTAATTAAGACAAGGCGTAACGCATAACGAATAATTCGCGAGACGCGCGACGTTTCGACATGCGACGGCTTTACGGTTACTGCTGCGGGGGTTATAGGTACGACGCGCGTCGTACTTCATTGGAAACACCTCCTGAGGAGAAACATATCCATTCGGCCTGAGTCGAAAACTAGTAGCTCACTAGTAACTCGCTGGTACAGACTAACGATGGGCGATCTTTTTAGAAAAAATCGATCTTGAACCGGAATAACTAAAGTCAATTTACTAAAAAAAAAAAAAAAAAAAAAAAAAAANTTTAAATCTAATCGACGATTAACTCAACTCAATTGGTCGATCACATTAATTAGTTCAGCTAATTGGCAAATGCTGTGTAATCAATTCCGTTGAGTTAATCGTCGATTAGATTCAAACCATGATGGTAGAAACGAGCATAAAAGAATTGAAATCGATTTCCTAAAAATCCAAAACAATTGCTTGCAATTAGCATTTAAACGTGTTCTTATTTAAATATATCTACTAAATCTAAAGTTAATTGTTCGTATCTGCACAAGAATGATTCAACTTATGGAGCGTATTTTAAGAGGAATAAAGATGAAAATTTGATGTGATTTAAAAATAAAGACAGTATAGAGGTATTTCATCACATAGATTCAGAAGGTCAAGCATGATCAATTCCCTTTGCACTCCCGACTGCTGTCGATCGAAGATTAGCAAAAACGGAGGGATCAAATCGAAATCGTCCATCACTAGTACGCATAGTAGCGTCGAAAGGAGCGCTTACGGTGGTTCCTTGGTGCTACAAGTGAGAGCTTATTTCCATTTTCTCCACTTGAAGACTTAACGTAGAATTAAAAATTTCGGGTAGTCATGATTTTTCATCTGGTAACGGTAATTTCTTTTGCTTAACCATCATCCAACTTATTCATCCAGCCATTATCTAACGACTAAGAGAAGCGAGCGTTACATTGCCGGCTAGCAGCGACGTTAGACACAAATTTACTACCTCGTGGCTAGACACCCAGGCGAGGTTCAATTTCTACTAGAGCCGGCAGTACACGTGAGAGTAGGCGTCGACGCGTATAACACCAGGTCGAGCTAGGACTCGCGCGTTCTTCTCTCTCAATCGAACACGACGGTAAAGAGCGGAGGAAAAAGGACGACAGTCCTCGCGCGACATTCCCATTTCAATTTGCCGCTGTGTGTCGCGTCGTGCCGGATCTCGAGAGCCAAGAGAGTTTCTCGCGAGGAGTTATCGCGCACGTTCGACAAGTCTCGCCTCGAGAATTCACGCGTTAAGAAAACAAACACTCGACCTGCGAGACAGCCTGTATTAGCGCGGCTATAACGAGATTACGCGCAATACGGGCTTGCGTAAATACGGCTTACTCAGGCAGGTAACAATCGTACCGATCTCGTACGTGTTCGATCGTACGCGCACACGTATGTGTCCCACACACCGTCGTACCGCGACCGCGCCAATTACGAAACTGTTAATACTGCATAATGCAAGATGTGTGGCGACATACGTGCGGTACGGCGCCTAATAGGTTCTTTTCTTTTTTTTTCCTCTTCGCCGCCCTTTCTTTCGGCGAGGAAATTACTTTCGTTCTCGAGGCAAGAACGATGACGGGACAGAAAGGATTTACGGTAGATAAAATTTAAATTTGCAACACAGTTACGGAATTGGTAAGGGAAACGCGATAGGAGCGCTCAGATTGCATCTATTATTCAAAGCAGTCGTATTCGCGCTCAGCGTCGATTCGACGGAACGGTCTCCGTTCATTTTACCCTCTCGCGGTGATATATTTAGCGCGATATTAATTAATCCCCTTTTCCATTTTTTAAAAAGTTCGCCGATGGGAATCGATTTTTCTCGCGACTTTCCATTTTTTTTAATTAATCCACACGAGTATATAGCGTTACTTTGAAACGAGAGCGCGCAGAGTTCGCAGACATGACTCGTACCACAGTCACAGAAATATTTCGCTAACCGTCGACGTTAAACACGGCATGAATCCAAGGCATGTTGTGTCACTTTAAGACCCAATATTTCGGACGACATTTTGTGCAATATTAAGAGCATATGGGATTAGCCAATTGACGTAAGTAAAAGCGGTCATGAGCATCGATCGGCCGTAGTCGTCGTCGTCGTCGTGCTAGCGAGTTCAACGGGCAGAGCAATTTCGACGTTGAAGGCAATTTCTGCGACGTGTTACTTCGGCGGACTACGAAAAAGTTGCAGAAATCATTATCTCGTGGCAGGCGATAAAGGGAACGATCTACAAGAACGGCGTAGATAGAACTTCGGACAACGGACGTTTACGTGACTTACAGCGATCTTATGAACGTTACCCGCGAGCCGATTACGAAAAGGAAGAAGAAGAGCTTAATATCCTTCGTATTTAACTTAGAACGCAATACGGACTGATTCGTATTGAACTTCATATTTTTCCAAGTTGCCGCGCCGTAAGTTGCCGTATTTTTGTCTCTTGCAAAATTGTGTTAGAAATTAGAAATTAAGTATTTGCTTTGCGCTTCATATTTCTCTCTCCCTCTCCCTCTGTTTTTCTCTCCCTTTTCTCTTTCCTTTTCGACATTAACATTTCGTCGATCTTATTGGAATTTCTTCGGACGACGAATAGAATTACACCCGCCGATTACGAATCGCATTAAGCTCGCTGCACTAATTAAATAAGAATCCGCATTCTTTTGCATTTACTCGCAGTTAAATCACAGAGAGAGTATATTTCACTTGTTAACGGAAACTGTTCCACGCTCAAAATTCGCCTGCACCGCGTAGGAAGTGAAATTCAACACGTTGTCGAAGGAATGCCACGTGGTGTCGTGTTGCAAACGCAATCCTACCGTGATTTACTGTCGCACGGTTAAAACCGAAGGCAACTGTTGAAACGTTTCCTGCGTCGGGTGTTGCCGGGCTACGGGCTCGATTGGTCGTAGGAAACAACGAAAAAGATGCGTCGAAATAACAAATTAAAATTACACCGCCGTTAAGTGCAATTAGACCGCGCGGCATGGGATGTTTGCGCGTGTGATTTCGTCGACGTTGCGGTGTGTTTACTGTAAAAGGAATTCAATAATTAATCCCACTAGCAAATCTGATAATTAAACAAACCATGATAAATGGCGCGATGTATCTCGATAGACGTTCGATAGATTTATAAAATATGTAGGGAACACTCCGAACATTGCATGTAAATTTATTCTCGCATTTAATTTGGAATTTATCCGCGACATTACATTTGGAATATCGTGTATCGTACGTTGAAAGAAAAAGTGATTACAAATTTATCTGTGGGATATAAGGTTTATTTTACAAAAAACCTTTTCCTATAAACCTTACTTTTTTTAAACCTTATTTCTGTGTCGGACAATTTTTTTCTCTGTGTAGATGGAGCTAAAGTGGTAGTTCGATTAAAAATTCGTTGGTTATGTTATTAGCGTTAATTAATTTTTCAATGTGCTGAAATTTCTCTTGAGCTTCTAAAAAGTGTTTAAATAATAAATCGGCGATAAATAACTTATTATACAATATTATTTATATAAAGTCAATTTTGAACTTTTTAAATCACTTTAGGTCTTCTGTGCTTGTTCTCTGTCAATAGACGGGAGAAAGATCAGGGTTAGATTGTTCTGTGAACGAACACACCCGAGATTCCTGGCCTTTCAACCGGCCTATCTGAGCTTATCTATGAAATAATATCTCATAGAATAGCTGAAGATATCGGTGACCGTTTTTCTTGTTTGTTTAGTTTTAAGATAACCGGAAAAATCAGAGAATCTCTTTCCACATAACAAATATGTAAGATCGAACATGAAAGATAAGGATATGTGATAAATGTACAAAATAATTTAATATCAGTGCTGTTATTTTTTTTTTTTGACATTTTCCTGATAAATATCGCAGATCTATAGGTTTTAGGGTCTACTTTCTCGAAGCGTCTCCAATTCCTTAAAGAATAGTTTATTTGAAAGATGATATGTAATAATTTTCAGAAAACTACATTGTACTTTGGTAAAAGTATGCTGTCACTTTGTATCCATACACACATAAATTTTAATTCTACACCTTCAACAGAGTTTTAGAGCCTAAAAATAAAATGGTATGTCGGTCTTGGTACTTTTTCTCTACATATCGTTGAGAGAAAACTACAGCACTGCCATCCAGTTATTTAACCTTAATCGTCCACACTGGAGTCATTATGGACCATAGCCAATTCATGTTTCCACCGCGTTTCTCTCTACAATTTCAATAAAATAAAATATTTAAGTGAACATTTGCGACCATTCCTTTACATAATTCTATTCTACAAACTTCACAGTATATTCATGATTTTTATTAGCACATACTTTAAATAAATGAGGACACAAATGACCCCAGTGTGCCAGATTAAGGTACCAAAAAGATACGTGCACGATTAAGGTCACTTATTGCCACTTTTGCTTAACTAGTTGCTGAAAACTTCACTACCGTCCAAAATAAGAATTACTGTAGTCATTTTTTTTCTAAGCTGCCGTTAAATTTGTAAAATATAGTCGTTCTATATATATTTTTGCCGTGTCTCTTAATGAAATTATTTCGAAAGTACACGTGTATTGTATTATTTATACCCTATGAAAAGAACTCCCGCTGTTATATATTAATCTGTCCATAGATAAGTCTGGTTCAGAGTAAGGCCGGTATTCATAATCGAATCTTATATTTAAGACTCCTAAGTTCATCTTCAGATGTTGTACGGTTCATTTCGTTGATCACGAAACATCTGAAGATGAACTTAAGACAGTCTTAAATATAAGATCTGACTGCCGGGATCGAAATTTTGGCCCTATGTTAAATTTTTAATTCTGCAACATAGTAGGAACTAAGATAGGCAAAATAGGTTCACTTCCAATTCTAATAACACAATATAACCCCTATTTTGACCCTAATGATGCCTTAAATTTCCGTTTTCGCTGTTTTAGCGTTAAAACAGAACGATGAAAGTAGCATTAAATTTCAACCTATAGAATTCCAGGCTCAATAGAAAAGTTAAAAAATATCATTATTATCAAAGTAGGTTTTTGTTAGTCTATAGACCGTCTAAGTAGACGCAAGAACGTCAGACTCGAGTACGAATACCGGCCTAAGTGTTTCTTGCTCAAATGACCTTAGTTACTCTCCGACTTTGACAACAAATATCACTTTTGGTCACTACTTGGATGCCTGACAGGTCACTTTTCGTCACTTCTGCCAAGAAGCCGATCGCTATTTCACCCTTTTCGTTCCGGTGGCCGGACGGCAGCGCTGTATAAATCGCCGTCAAGGTTCTCGGTTATACCCGGGCGTTTCGATTTCGCCCGATCGACGGTGACGTATATATCTCTCGTCGTTGTTTTAAGTACGCCCGACTCTTTCCGAATCTATCTTTCCAATGGCTTTCGCCATCTGGAAGCCCGCGAAACCGCGCGCGCGTGCACTTGTGTTGCACTAAATCACGCGAGAAATAGACGAAGGGGGTAGACCGCAGAGTCTGTCTGTCTTTCTAACGGAGGGGGGCATGCACGAGAGCCGCGCATTCGGAAAATGAGCACGTCGCGGTCTCGCCGGTCGCATTGCGCAAGTGTTCGCGACGTTCGCTCGCTCGCGCGCGCGGATCCAATTAAACGCGATGCGAACACAGGTGAGCGGAGAGAACGGTATCCGGGGAACGGCGCGAATGTATGACGATGACGATGTGCGCCGAACGAACAGCCGAGCGCGCCAAGGAAAGACGCGCGCGCGGGGCTTCGATCGCGGATGCATCGCGCTAACGTTAACTAAGGAAGCGCGACAGGCGCCCTGCGAGTGATATACTGCCGCCGGCGGTGTGTTTTACGGGCAGATTTACGGTTCGGCGGACAAAAGATCGGGACGGAAGACGACGAGGAGGACGACGGCGACGCAAGGCGACGACGGCAAGATGAGAGCAAGAAGAGAAGGACGCCCCTCGACGCAACTCGCCGCTGGCTCTCCCGTTACTCGTGACGAGACAAAGCCGCGTTCTCTCTCTCTCTCTCTCTGGCTCCGCCAGATGTCGACGCGACTGTCGCGTCGCTCAGTCGCCTTGCACGTAACCGACATAATCTACATATATGTTTCTTGTCCGCGGTGACAATAGGTGTTTTCGATTTTACGGTTGGATTTTTTCTCTTTTTCTCTCCCTTTCCTTTTTTTTTTTACCTATTTTACACGTCGAATCGGCGACTGGATCATCGAGGACGCGCGTCAGTTCTCCTGACACGATGTTACATGACTTCATCGTGAATTGATCTCCGAGAGTGTCGCTTTTCTTCTTCTGTTCTTTTTTTGTGGCACAATAGCGCGCGACGTAAATATTCTCCCGCTAATTATCAAAGGACATACATATCTCGTGTCATCTTATTCGCAATACGCGTGCAAGCGAACGTGCGCGCGCACGCGGAAATTCTCTCGGCAAGAATCGCACTGTCGTCGAAATTTCGGGCTTTCGCGGTGCGCGCAGCGAAGTTACCGCGAAATTCTCGCAGTCATTTCTCGCACCGATGGAAGCCACCGTCGAGCTACGGACTACGCTGCATTTTCCGCTAGGAATATTATTCTCGCCTGCGGGCCACCAGCTCAACCAGCGCGATACCAACCAACCTACCTACCTACCTACCTACCTACCTACCTATCTATCTACCTATCTAGGAACGCAAACACAATAAACGATCGGCAAAGAGAACGACGACGACGACGATTCGGTGAGGGGTCTTTCGAAATACTTTCGGATATCTGGAATATCTGCGCAAAGTATCTTGGAATATGTTTGAATAAGCGGGCGGGCTGGCGCGACGAGCGTGCCCGGTAAAAACAAATTAGCGTTATCGGCAGCGGATCAGAATGAAGAAATTATACGATTCGGGCGACCTTCGCCGACGACTGTTCACGCACGTCCAGAAAATTATCGCCCATGAATCTGTTACACAAAATGTTAATCGCATTACACGAGCTCGTTGCGTTAATTGCATTAAATCATTATCGGATATTAGAGCGGATGCGCGCGCCCGCCGGAAGGGCGAGAGTAGGGGGTAGATGAAGGCGGGTAACCGCTAACCAAAAATGTATACACTAATTCCGTAATGCCTGGTTATTAGATAATAATTCCCCACGGTAATAAGCAGTAATGCACTATCAAATTAACATTAATAATTGTTTTCATACAATTTCTAGGGAACGCGCGCAAGCGCGTCCACGTGTGTTTCGATAAGTCAAAGCTCGCACTAATTGAATAAAAATTCGAGGCGAAACTCGGCGGTGCTTTCTACGATCGATTATATCACCCCGCGGACTCTCTCGAGATATTCGCGGGGTCACGACGTGAAGTGTCGCAAACGGCGCAGGCTATCGTCGCAATGGCGATTTCAGCGGAGCTTTTCTCCAATTCGAAGCGCTCCCTCGCCCCTCGATCGTTCGTAATTATCGACGACGCTCGTTATCTCATTTAAGGGGATGCCGCATTTTAAAACTATAAACTTGCAAAATTAGCATACTGAGTTGTTTCCGCAAAACGTTTACGTCTTATTGGTTACGCAGAATTATAAATGCCTTTGCACAGTGAAAGAACGCGCGAAAATGAGAATTGTTCGGTTATGCAGTGAAAAATTTTGTGTTAAATTCAACACGTTTCACACGTCCCAAACGGTTCACGCAAATTTTTTTACTAATTTAACAGAAAGCGAATATATTGAGAAGTAATACAAATATTATGTAAAAAATTAACGCAAGATTAACATGTTAATCAACATTGTATAAAATGTGGAATTTTAATATTTACACATGTTAAATGCCGACAGAACGTAAAATGTTGAGATAGCATAAACATAATATATTAAATTAACACACGAGTATGTTAAAAGTTTAACATAAAAATGTTAACAAAGATTTTAACACAAGTACACAATGTTTTTCACTATATATGTATCGAAAATGAGCAAAAATTTTGAAACAACATCTCCAGCTGTCAGTTAGCGTAAATATTTATCTGGTACAGAAATCCTTCAGCTTGAACGTACTAAATGTGTCAATGCGGAATCCAATAAGGAAAATTCCAAAGAATTCTTATACCTTTCATGCACCTTTTTATATGCTTATACCTTTTTAATAAAATTTATAGGTCTAAGAGATACGAAAAAAATGTGAAAAAATGGTTGATTGATTCTCCGTTAGATATGGTAAAATATAGTGACGCATATTCGTCGCATTCACATTTGTACACACTGAGAAACCCATTTTAGTTGAATCAACAAAATTCTCGTTTGGATATGGGCAAACAAATGTTTTAGATAAGAATGTTTGTTATGAGAATCGAGGTTTTGGTTATCAGAAATAACAAATGCATTCCTCAATATATCGCACTTACATTTACGTAAGATCCATAATGTCCTAGTTCTTGCGATTTTAATTTTACCGAAAGATTCTCTGAGCAATTTCAGGTTAACTTTTTCTCAACGAAAATGGCGAGGCACCAATAGTTTCCGAGCGATTGAAAAGGTGCAACTTTTCGCGAGCTAAGCTTCGGGCGACCAGACAACAAAATTATTTCCTCCAACTTATTTCAAACGGACCTGAACTTAACAGAACTTTAATTTGAGACTCAGCTAAAGAGATACGTTCAAGACTGAAAAGTTGTCAACAAATAATGACCCTCCTCGATATTTTCGCGGTGGGAAAATTAACTCTAAATTGCCTCGGGAATCTCTCGGTGAAAATAAAAGTCGCGAGAACTGGAACACCCTGTAGACGTACGAGAAATACAAAGAGTAGCGCGTTCGTGTCAGTGTCACATAATGTAACATTTTAAGGATTGCCTCTGCGTTATCGACGTTTATCAAGTCCGTCATCGGCCTGGGATCCCCTTAAGAAGGAGAATCGAGACCCCACCTGGGCGTAACGAGTCGCCGCCGCGCGACTTTCGCGGAATGTAACCGGGCGACACTCCTGTAAACCTCATTAACGCGCGATAGTTTTGTCGGAATTGATACACCGACGATAAATCGTGGCTTGGGCAACGGTACGGTAATCCCAGCGAGGCGAGGAAAGTCGAGGGCGCGCGGGGCACGGACCTCGATTGCCGGGCGATTATGCCCCGGCGGGGTTTAAGCTCGTTTACGTACGCACGCGGTGATAAGCGATTGCCCGCCCGGTCGGGCACGGCAATTTTTTTGCATTAATATGCCCGCTAATGAATGCACGCGATATATACTTTTTTATTCGAGAGACGTTATGTCGCATGCGGCACGCGACGGATTTTAGTGGCGTAGGCCTCGAGTGCGCCAATGTGCGTCCACGTGTAGATGCGTGCGTGTGTGCGTGTATATAGCGCGCGCGCGATCCGCAGCAGATTAATACCGCTCGCCGTTCCTGTGTCCTTACATTTCGGCGGTTTATGCGGTCGTCTATAAATTAGTTCGCCACGGTATCCGACCGACGGCCGATACGGGCCGATCGTTAACGATTAGGGTTAATATCGCGAGCTGCCTGATATGACGTCTACTATACGTGCCTCGCGTGAGGCCACTGAAATTTTCTTCTCTCCTTTTTTCTCGCACTTCGATCTCCCCGCCTGAAATTTTATGCGTCGGCCGAACTTAAAAGTTCGCTGTAAAAAATCTTCTATCTTTCCCTTCGGGAAATTATGAAAAGGCGACTGGGCGCGACGGAGTAATTGAATTTTACGTGAGGTTTCCCGTCGTAAACTTCCTTTACGTTTCTCCGGAGATTAATTGATCGATTGATTGATTGATGCGTTTATCTTCGCTCCAAGGCTGTGTCCCCCTAAGTGCGTTAAAGAGCGAAGAAAAGAGAAAGAGAGGGAAAGGTGGGGAGGGATAAGTGCGAAAGCTTATTTATATTAATAACCGAAGTGTGGAATAGGATTCACATGATAACTTTATCAGAAACATGATACTTTGATGATCAGGGTTATATATTGTACGGTCTGAGGCTGTGCGATGATAACTAAATAACTAGAAAATGCTCGCACGAACTCCCATTCGCCGGCTCTCTCGAATGCAGCGATACGTGATACGCGATGCAGGACGCATGTCGCAACATCCTGCAGTATTAATCGCGCTACGTGCCGATCGGCCTCTAATGCAAGGCCAAAGAGCCGCGAAACGAGTACAAACGAACGGACGTCGACGCTGTACATAGTAAATACCAGAAGGTGTTGTTCGTCGGTGTTATCGACGGCCATTGGCAGAAATCGTCGTTTGCACGTCTGAGTTTCTCGGGTTCACCTTGGCGATTCGTAAACGCGCTCTTTGTTATTCCGACGAGCTCTCGACCAAACGAGTCATGTTTTGCTTTTTTTCCCCTTTCCTTCTGTCGTCGACTGACGAAAGTTTCTCCGTCGTCGTAGGGTGCGTGAGATTTCGCGTCGATCACTTCTCCATGTCGGTAGAAATTCTCGGGAGAAATTAAACGTGCAAACTCTGATACCGTCAGAACAATCGTATACTTTCGTACGGAGTACAAGTGCGTCTTCAGAAATTATATATAAAGCATCGAACAAGATGCCCCGATGAACAAAAGAGAGAGAACAGAGAGAGAGAGATAAATGCTATAATTACAGTTTCAAGATTTAACCTTTCAAGGTTTTTCATTTTCTCGTTAACTTGTGGTTTAAACTTAAACTATAACTAATGATAATGCAAAAATTGTGTTTTCCTATTCGTAGTTAATCATTAAACTGATGGTTTCGTAACCTTAAAAATTTAATTATTAATGAATAGAAAAATAAAACTTATGTTATCATCAAATTAAGCTTCAAACACAAGTTAATTAGAAAGTGAAAAACCGTGCCTAAGAACGTTACAATGTGTACTTTTTAGTACTACAAATTTTATAAAAATGGCCTATTAGCTGAGTACTGAGAAAAAAATTGCTCGGGAAGCAGAGGCAAATAATAGGAAAATTAATGTATCTGTGAGATACATTGCAACCATTTATGGGTGGAAAGTATCGCGACTAACGAAGGGTTAAAATCAGATTGTAGTTCGAAAAAAATTTCTTCAGACACCAGCGCGAGAAATAATTACAATTTGCAATTACAATTTATCAATCGTGTTAGTCTATCTTATTTAGCGCGTAGTTTTATCATTTAAATAGAGAAGAAGAGGGAGGGGGTGAAGATATCGAAATCCTCGTTTGCAGTTTGTGGAGTCTCCCGCGAGGCCTGCTTGTTATCTCGCTGGTAATGTGACCGCGCCTTTAGGTGTTTCCTCGCGCGGAAAATATATAGGGAATTCCTTCCTACGACTGTCGTCTTGCAAGGTAAACTTTTCGCTTCGGTAATACTCCTTCTCCGTTTCTCTCCGTTCGAGAGAGGCCCAGCGCGCTTCTCTCTCTCTTTCTCCCCCTTCCCCCTCTTCCGCAAGCAACGTCTTGCACATATTCATCCACTTGCCGAGGCTTGCCGCTAATGGATTTTAGTTATTTAGAAAATTCGGTTTATAAGTCCGGGTTTACATTACCGCTGCTTGTCTGCGTAAAGCGGTGGTGCGGGTGGCCGTGGCAATAAGGAGCGCACTTGGTAACTTTACGTGACTAGTGTCGATTCGGGCTCTCCGTAACGCGAGAGGTTCTTCAAAGGTGTTTTGCCTCTGTGGTATTAACAAATATGTTCTCTCTCGCTGGTACGCGCGAGTGCATCGCACGTAACTTCCTCGCCAAGATAATAAACGCGCGAAGGGTTTCACCCCTACGGCATTAAACAGTCGTTTAAAAGGAGCTATTCCTAATGCCGTATCGGCGTTAGGCAGTCAGTTGGATAACGTCCTTGCAAAATCCGCACGCCGCTATCCTTGCATGTAATTGCAATTAATTCGACGTCCGAGATTCCAGTTTTTTCCTTTCCGCGCGTAATAATAATAATAATAATAATGATGCTTGTATAATTGTATTATTATTAACATCATATGTATTGTAATACTATGATCGCATTAATGATTAATTCCGATAATTAACGTTCAAGAGAACTATTAGTAACAATTATGCATACTGTCATTATACTGTACAAAGTGATTAATGACGAATATATAATCAGCCCTTCCTCCCTGAGTATGCTAATATTGGCAAGCATAAACAATTAATAAATATTTCAACGATGAAATCACGAGACTGTGCTCGCAACGGAAATTTCTCAAATAGATCTTCGAACAAATCACTACAGTATAGAGGATAAATATAAATCTCCGACCGAGATCAAACATTGGCCCTGTTTTTTATATTACTACAATATGCAAATCTCATCTAGAATTGGTACAAAGTGATACGTAACTGTAACACAAGCTTAACGTATAAACGATCGCGCGATCATTTTTACATATCATAATTTCATCCGCAAAGTAATTATTTATTCAAATAACGGCAGATGAACGAACAGATCGCTGTAAAGTCGGCATTACGCCATACACGTTGTTTAAAAATCGCAATATCTTTTATGCGAATATTGATGGCTTTTGTAATGCGATATTACGATTAAGAGGACAATTCAATTAAACTGCATTCATTTTATACACGTGTGTCTCTGTGACGGGACTAATATAAAACAATTATAAAAATGCAAAGTATTAAAACGTCGCTGAAATATTCAAAGAAGGCACTGCGAATGTAGCGCGCTATATACGATGTTATACCGCATGGAATGATATGATACGATGGTGCGGTATGAAATTAAAGCTACGTTACGTAACATGCGTCGTTATATATGTCGTCGTATATAAATGTACAAGCCGCGATACACGGGAGTTCTTCTATAATACCGACCGAAAAACGTGCGATCTAAAAAGGCCTTAAATTATACCGCACGGCCTTCGTTTGTGTACGTATGTGTGTGTAGGGTGATACCATCTCTATAAGTTAGACTTCAAATTGGTTGAAGTTAATTTTTGCCTGTCAAGAAGTTTTCACGACAAGCCAACATTTTAATTTTCAGCTTTAATCGATCTCGTGGTTCATGAAAAAAAAAAAAAGAGGACGAAAAGAGAAACAAGATCGGTACAATTATTTCAACGAACGCGCGAGTCGCCGACTCGTGAGCATACCCGGGAAACAATTTTATGTTAAATTTAACACATTTCGCATATCCCAAACGGTTTATAGAAATTTTTGTGTTAATTACAACAGAAAGTGAACATGTAACTCAAATATATCATGCTAAAAATTAATGAAAATGAAAAGTAACTCAAATATATTATATTAAAAATTAGTATTAAGTGATAATATCCGTAATATGTTAATTGACACTTAAATATCAAATATATTGTTTTAACACTTATACAAGTGTTATTATAACTCATGCGCGGGAAAAAGAACTCAGTTCCTGCAACAGAATAGTCAGAATAGAATAGTGACCAGATGAAAACCCAGCAACAAGAAGTGAAAACTCGGCGGGACAACAAGAAGCCATGTCTCTTTTACCGCGGCTGAGAAACATTCGTTTGAATATTCAACTACATTAAAACTCATTTGAGGCAACTGAGGACAATTGACTGTGCAGAGACTTCCTGCAGGAATCTTTCGGTTCCTACAAACTGAATTTCCAACCGGTTTCCAGGCAACGAAAAATTCAGTTAACCGGCGGAATTATTTTTTCCGTGCACACGTGGAATATCGATTCAACTACAAAATGTATGGAGATAACATAAACGTAATATGTTAAATTAACGCACGCGGGTACGTTGAAAATGTAACGTGAAATTCTTTTTTTTTTTTTAACAAATACCGAATTTAGGACAAGTACAAAATGTTCTAGTCGTGTACGAGGCATTGAAAGAGGGTCCCCCTCGAAATTTTAATCACCGATACCAGATGGCGAGAATCAGCGGCAGTTCGACGTTATAACGATCATCGAGCGTACCTCGGCCAATTGGTATATTCACACGTCCAATTAATATATACCTTCGTTTTCGTGACATCCCGCGCATTCCTACGCGCCCCGCAGCGCTCGCTAGGCATAACAAAGCGAAACACGCTAATGTTCGCGGCGATACGGCAACAGCGATACGTCGCAGCGTTTGCCAACAGTCGAACCTTATTTCATCGTACCGAATATCATCGCCGTAGGCGTTCCCGACGCCGCATGCGCAGAATGTTATATTATTGACTTTCGAATGCAATGACGTGCGATAATGGTATGTCCAGTTCGTTTGTGCTCAACGACGAAGCATTTTAAGAAACGGGCCTTTAACGCTAACACGCTTATTAGTACGACTCGAGCGTGCCGCTCATTTTGCGGAAACTATACGAAAGGACGGACGAGGACCACGTGTCACCGAGTGACATCTTTTGTGAATGGGGCCACGTCGGACGAACCATTAATGCAAGTCGCTGCAATATGACGATGAGAGTCGAAACCTATATGAAAACGTCAACCCCCGTCGGCGAAAGGTTACCGGCTGCACGATCCTCCCTTTTCTTTCCTCATCTTTCTCTCTCTCTCTCTCTCTCTCTTTCTTTCTCTCTTTCTATCCGAATGTTAAACGTGATCATACACCAGCGCATTCGTCGACTACGGAGACCGACGAGCCATCAGCCAGATGGTACTCGCACAAAGCAACGCGACGACGTGCAGCAGGACGCCCGGCAGGAGGCAGGTCGTCCATTTCCAGACGCTGTGAGCTACTTCTCGGGACACGACGCGCGGATTAATAATTTTTTAAAATCACTTCACATCGGGATCGAGGAGTTTGCGCAAACGGGTAGTCGGGCGTTGTTGATTCAGCGACATTAAAGGGACTTTATCTCTCGGGGATTTTGCTCTTAACGAGTATTTAGTTTCACCATTCGGGCGTTGAAAGTTTTCAAGATCGCGAAACGGCCCTCCCCGAGTTCAATTTCCCTTCTTTGCCTCCACCCTCTCCTCCCTCCAAGTACCCGCAATCCATAATAATGGCGAGATTTGTCGGAACGTGCATGTCGTATAACAAAGGTCGCTTTTTCAACGAGAAAGTAACGCGCAGTTACATTAAAACGGCCAATTCGATATGCCGCGGTATTCGACCATTACAATGTCTTCTCGCGAAACGTACGGAGAAAGTTAGGAAAACTGCTCGCGTCCGTTCCCTCTCTCTCTCTCTCTCTCGTCGGACCGCGTCCGACTATCGGGGTACACGTGCGATATGTGAAACGATTTGAGAATGGCTCTGCTATTTTTTATTTCGCATCAACCCGCCACGGTACGTAGCACGGACCGAAATAATGCTCCGTGCGTGCGTGCGCTCGCACGTTTGCTCCGACAAATGCGCTCTTGCCCGTCTCCCATCTCACTCCCCCGCCTCTGCCAGCCCTGCCTCTTTTCCGTCTGCTGGTAATATAAAGAATTAATTCCTCGGCCGTTTCTCCTCCTCAACGAACAGAACGCCCCGGGCTGGGCCGTATCAGCGCGAACGTGCCGTGGCGAAAATATTTGACTCGAAGAATCGGTAAGGAGAGCCCTGGGTGCTGGTACGTGGGGTACGTGAAAATGCGCGGTAACGCGGGGGGGGGGGGGGGGNAAAAAAAACGGATGTACCGAACACGGCGAGAATCCGCGGTGAATAATAAAAACGACGCGCGCCACGTCAGAATACAGCTTCGTCCCGTGTCCTTATCGCGACGTGATTCGATCGGTAACGACCGTCACTTATCGTTCTTAATCCACCTCCTCCCCTCCCCACCGACTGAAATCGTTTCTCCATTACGGATACGGGATTACAAATTAGAGGCAGCCCCGAACGAATCGCTTAACTCGATCACGTCCTCCGCGAGAAACGCGAATTTGATTAAACGATTCGATCGGACGTTGTTTCTCTTGTTTTATTTTTTTCCCCTCCTGTCCTCTATCGCGAGAAGCCCGGCGCGATTATCGTTTCGAATTAAAATTCCGTTAAGGTATGGTCTATCCGCGAAGACGCATCACCGTCTGTGTGTTCCGTATCCCCCCCCCCCCC